>NW_027284961.1:1325000-1656250 GCF_040894005.1 Engystomops pustulosus
CTGCCCCTCATAATTATTTCCTATACTGCCCCTCATAATTATTTCCTATACTGCCCCTCATAATTAATTATTCCCTATGCTGCCCCTCATAATTATTTCCTATACTGCCCCTCCACCATTAATTATTTCCTATACTGCCCCTCAAATTAATTATTTCCTATACTGCCCCTCATAATTAATTATTCCTTATGCTGCCCCTCACCATTAATTATTTCCTATATTGCCCCTCATAATTATTCCCTATGTTGCCCCTCAAATTAATTATCTCTTATACTGCCCCTCATAATTAATTATTTCCTATACTGCCCCTCATAATTATTTCCTATACTTCCCCTCAAATTAATTATTTCCTATACTGCCCCTCAAATTAATTATTTCCTATACTGCCCTCCACAATTAATTATTTCCTATACTTCCCCTCCACCCATTAATTATTTCCTATGCTGCCCCTCGCCATTAATTATTTCCTATGCTGCCCCTCACCATTAATTATTTCCTATGCTTCCCCTTACCATTAATTATTTCCTATACTGCCCCTCATAATTATTTCCTATACTGCCCCTCATAATTATTTCCTATACTGCCCCTCATAATTAATTATTCCCTATGCTGCCCCTCACCATTAATTATTTCCTATACTGCCCCTCATAATTAATTATTTCCTATACTTCCCCTCCAGCATTAATTATTTCTTATGCTGCCCCTCACCATTAATTATTTCCTATACTGCCCCTCATAATTATTTCCTATACTGCCCCTCATAATTATTTCCTATACTGCCCCTCATAACTAACTATTGGCCCCCGCCCACCACAACCTTTTTACTGCCCTTTTTAATTAAAAAAATAAAAACCCTGTACTCACCACCGCGTCTTCTATCTTCTTGTAGGCCTAAGAAAGCCGGTTGGGTTCCTGTATGCCTAGTTTCTAACCTACACTGACAGCACACAACTGGATTTTAAGTCACTTTAAGTTTTGGAAAAAAAAAAAAAATCGTCAGACTGTGCCTAATTCAATCAAACCCCTAATACAGGAGTCCCCAAACTTTTTATGTAGGGGGCCGTTCACTGTCCCCCTCAGACCGTTGGAGGGCCGGACTTAAGTTTAAAAAGAAATAGCGGTACATGTGACCGCATCCGTAATACACTGGGCCCCCCTCAATTATTTATTTAATATGCTGCATTCCTACTGAACGATTTTATATATATTGTCCCAATTAATTAATTAATATACTGGGACCTCTCTCCATTAATTATTGAATATGCCTTCCCCCAATTAATTACTAGACAGCCCCTCATAATTAATTATTTCTTACACCACCACCATTAATTATTTCCTATGCTGCCCTTCCACCATTAATTATGTCTTATGCTTCCCCCCATCATTAATTATTTCCTATGCTGCCCTTCATAATTAATTATTTCCTATGCTGCCCCTCATAATTATTTCCTATACTGCCCCTCCACCATTAATTATTTCCTATACTGCCCCTCAAATTAATTATTTCCTATACTGCCCCTCATAATTAATTATTCCTGATGCTGCCCCTCACCATTAATTATTTCCTATATTGCCCCTCATAATTATTCCCTATGTTGCCCCTCAAATTAATTATCTCTTATACTGCCCCTCATAATTATTCCCTATGTTGCCCCTCAAATTAATTATCTCTTATACTGCCCCACATAATTAATTATTTCCTATACTGCCCCTCATAATTATTTCCTATACTTCCCCTCAAATTAATTATTTCCTATACTGCCCCTCAAATTAATTATTTCCTATACTGCCCCTCCACCATTAATTATTTCCTATACTGCCCCTCATAATTATTTCCTATACTGCCCCTCATAATTAATTATTTCCTATACTGTCCCTCCACCATTAATTATTTCCTATACTGCCCCTCAAATTAATTATTTCCTATACTGCCCCTCCACCATTAATTATTTCCTATACTGCCCCTCAAATTAATTATTTCCTATACTGCCCCTCCACCATTAATTATTTCCTATACTGCCCCTCAAATTAATTATTTCCTATACTGCCCCTCATAATTATTTCCTATACTGCCCCTCATAATTATTTCCTATACTGCCCCTCATAATTATGTCCTATACTGCCCCTCATAATTATTTATTCCCTATGCTGCCCCTCACCATTAATTATTTCCTATACTGCCCTCATAATTAATTATTTCCTATACTGCCCCCCACCATTAATTATTTCCTATACTGCCCCCCACCATTAATTATTTCCTATGCTGCCCCTCACCATTAATTATTTCCTATACTGCCCCTCAAATTAATTATTCCTTATACTGCCCCTCAAATTAATTATTTCCTATACTGCCCCTCCACTATTAATTATTTCCTTTACTGCCCCTCCACCATTAATTATTTCATATACTGCCCCTCCACCATTAATTATTTCCTATGCTGCTCCTCACCATTAATTATTTCCTATACTGCCCCCACCATTAATTATTCCCTATGCTACCCCTCACCATTATTTATTTCCTATACTGCCCCTCAAATTAATTATTTCCTATACTGCCCCTCCACCATTAATTATTTCCTATCCTGGCCCTCAAATTAATTATTTTCTATACTGCCCCTCATAATTAATTATTCCTTATACTGCCCCTCAAATTAATTATTTCCTATACTGCCCTCCACTATTAATTATTTCCTTTACTGCCCCTCCACCATTAATTATTTCATATACTGCCCCTCCACCATTAATTATTTCCTATGCTGCTCCTCACCATTAATTATTTCCTATACTGCCCCTCAAATTAATTATTTCCTATACTGCCCCTCCACCATTAATTATTTCCTATCCTGGCCCTCAAATTAATTATTTCCTATACTGCCCCTCATAATTAATTATTTCCTATACTGTCCCTCCACCATTAATTATTTCCTATACTGCCCCTCAAATTAATTATTTCCTATACTGCCCCTCCACCATTAATTATTTCCTATACTGCCCCTCAAATTAATTATTTCCTATACTGCCCCTCCACCATTAATTATTTCCTATGCTGCCCCTCAAATTAATTATTTCCTATACTGCCCCTCCACCATTAATTATTTCCTATACTGCCCCTCCACCATTAATTATTTCCTATACTGCCCCTCATAATTATTTCCTATACTGCCCCTCATAATTATTTCCTATACTGCCCCTCATAACTAACTATTGGCCCCCGCCCACCACAACCTTTTTACTGCCCTTTTTAATTAAAAAAATAAAAACCCTGTACTCACCACCGCGTCTTCTATCTTCTTGTAGGCCTAAGAAAGCCGGTTGGGTTCTTGTATGCCTAGTTTCTAACCTACACTGACAGCACACAACTGGATTTTAAGTCACTTTAAGTTTTGGAAAAAAAAAAAAAATCGTCAGACTGTGCCTAATTCAATCAAACCCCTAATACAGGAGTCCCCAAACTTTTTATGTAGGGGGCCGTTCACTGTCCCCCTCAGACCGTTGGAGGGCCGGACTTAAGTTTAAAAAGAAATAGCGGTACATGTGACCGCATCCGTAATACACTGGGCCCCCCTCAATTATTTATTTAATATGCTGCATTCCTACTGAACGATTTTATATATATTGTCCCAATTAATTAATTAATATACTGGGACCTCTCTCCATTAATTATTGAATATGCCTTCCCCCAATTAATTACTAGACAGCCCCTCATAATTAATTATTTCTTACACCACCACCATTAATTATTTCCTATGCTGCCCTTCCACCATTAATTATGTCTTATGCTTCCCCCCATCATTAATTATTTCCTATGCTGCCCTTCATAATTAATTATTTCCTATGCTGCCCCTCATAATTATTTCCTATACTGCCCCTCCACCATTAATTATTTCCTATACTGCCCCTCAAATTAATTATTTCCTATACTGCCCCTCATAATTAATTATTCCTGATGCTGCCCCTCACCATTAATTATTTCCTATATTGCCCCTCATAATTATTCCCTATGTTGCCCCTCAAATTAATTATCTCTTATACTGCCCCTCATAATTATTCCCTATGTTGCCCCTCAAATTAATTATCTCTTATACTGCCCCACATAATTAATTATTTCCTATACTGCCCCTCATAATTATTTCCTATACTTCCCCTCAAATTAATTATTTCCTATACTGCCCCTCAAATTAATTATTTCCTATACTGCCCCTCCACCATTAATTATTTCCTATACTGACCCTCATAATTATTTCCTATACTGCCCCTCATAATTAATTATTTCCTATACTGTCCCTCCACCATTAATTATTTCCTATACTTCCCCTCCACCATTAATTATTTCCTATACTGCCCCTCAAATTAATTATTCCTTATACTGCCCCTCAAATTAATTATTTCCTATACTGCCCCTCCACTATTAATTATTTCCTTTACTGCCCCTCCACCATTAATTATTTCATATACTGCCCCTCCACCATTAATTATTTCCTATGCTGCTCCTCACCATTAATTATTTCCTATACTGCCCCCACCATTAATTATTCCCTATGCTACCCCTCACCATTATTTATTTCCTATACTGCCCCTCAAATTAATTATTTCCTATACTGCCCCTCCACCATTAATTATTTCCTATCCTGGCCCTCAAATTAATTATTTTCTATACTGCCCCTCATAATTAATTATTCCTTATACTGCCCCTCAAATTAATTATTTCCTATACTGCCCCTCCACTATTAATTATTTCCTTTACTGCCCCTCCACCATTAATTATTTCATATACTGCCCCTCCACCATTAATTATTTCCTATGCTGCTCCTCACCATTAATTATTTCCTATACTGCCCCCACCATTAATTATTCCCTATGCTACCCCTCACCATTATTTATTTCCTATACTGCCCCTAAAATTAATTATTTCCTATACTGCCCCTCCACCATTAATTATTTCCTATCCTGGCCCTCAAATTAATTATTTCCTATACTGCCCCTCATAATTAATTATTTCCTATACTGTCCCTCCACCATTAATTATTTCCTATACTGCCCCTCAAATTAATTATTTCCTATACTGCCCCTCCACCATTAATTATTTCCTATACTGCCCCTCAAATTAATTATTTCCTATACTGCCCCTCCACCATTAATTATTTCCTATGCTGCCCCTCAAATTAATTATTTCCTATACTGCCCCTCCACCATTAATTATTTCCTATACTGCCCCTCCACCATTAATTATTTCCTATACTGCCCCTCCACCATTAATTATTTCCTATACTGCCCCTCATAATTATTTCCTATACTGCCCCTCATAACTAACTATTGGCCCCCGCCCACCACAACCTTTTTACTGCCCTTTTTAATCAAAAAAATAAAAACCCTGTACTCACCACCGCGTCTTCTATCTTCTTGTAGGCCTAAGAAAGCCGGTTGGGTTCCTGTATGCCTAGTTTCTAACCTACACTGACAGCACACAACTGGATTTTAAGTCACTTTAAGTTTTTGAAAAAAAAAAAAAAATCGTCAGACTGTGCCTAATTCAATCAAACCCCTAATACAGGAGTCCCCAAACTTTTTATGTAGGGGGCCGTTCACTGTCCCCCTCAGACCGTTGGAGGGCCGGACTTAAGTTTAAAAAGAAATAGCGGTACATGTGACCGCATCCGTAATACACTGGGCCCCCCTCAATTATTTATTTAATATGCTGCATTCCTACTGAACGATTTTATATATATTGTCCCAATTAATTAATTAATATACTGGGACCTCTCTCCATTAATTATTGAATATGCCTTCCCCCAATTAATTACTAGACAGCCCCTCATAATTAATTATTTCTTACACCACCACCATTAATTATTTCCTATGCTGCCCTTCCACCATTAATTATGTCTTATGCTTCCCCCCATCATTAATTATTTCCTATGCTGCCCTTCATAATTAATTATTTCCTATGCTGCCCCTCATAATTATTTCCTATACTGCCCCTCCACCATTAATTATTTCCTATACTGCCCCTCAAATTAATTATTTCCTATACTGCCCCTCATAATTAATTATTCCTGATGCTGCCCCTCACCATTAATTATTTCCTATATTGCCCCTCATAATTATTCCCTATGTTGCCCCTCAAATTAATTATCTCTTATACTGCCCCTCATAATTATTCCCTATGTTGCCCCTCAAATTAATTATCTCTTATACTGCCCCACATAATTAATTATTTCCTATACTGCCCCTCATAATTATTTCCTATACTTCCCCTCAAATTAATTATTTCCTATACTGCCCCTCAAATTAATTATTTCCTATACTGCCCCTCCACCATTAATTATTTCCTATACTGCCCCTCATAATTATTTCCTATACTGCCCCTCATAATTAATTATTTCCTATACTGTCCCTCCACCATTAATTATTTCCTATACTGCCCCTCAAATTAATTATTTCCTATACTGCCCCTCCACCATTAATTATTTCCTATACTGCCCCTCAAATTAATTATTTCCTATACTGCCCCTCCACCATTAATTATTTCCTATACTGCCCCTCAAATTAATTATTTCCTATACTGCCCCTCATAATTATTTCCTATACTGCCCCTCATAATTATTTCCTATACTGCCCCTCATAATTATGTCCTATACTGCCCCTCATAATTATTTATTCCCTATGCTGCCCCTCACCATTAATTATTTCCTATACTGCCCTCATAATTAATTATTTCCTATACTGCCCCCCACCATTAATTATTTCCTATACTGCCCCCCACCATTAATTATTTCCTATGCTGCCCCTCACCATTAATTATTTCCTATACTGCCCCTCAAATTAATTATTCCTTATACTGCCCCTCAAATTAATTATTTCCTATACTGCCCCTCCACTATTAATTATTTCCTTTACTGCCCCTCCACCATTAATTATTTCATATACTGCCCCTCCACCATTAATTATTTCCTATGCTGCTCCTCACCATTAATTATTTCCTATACTGCCCCCACCATTAATTATTCCCTATGCTACCCCTCACCATTATTTATTTCCTATACTGCCCCTCAAATTAATTATTTCCTATACTGCCCCTCCACCATTAATTATTTCCTATCCTGGCCCTCAAATTAATTATTTTCTATACTGCCCCTCATAATTAATTATTCCTTATACTGCCCCTCAAATTAATTATTTCCTATACTGCCCCTCCACTATTAATTATTTCCTTTACTGCCCCTCCACCATTAATTATTTCATATACTGCCCCTCCACCATTAATTATTTCCTATGCTGCTCCTCACCATTAATTATTTCCTATACTGCCCCTCAAATTAATTATTTCCTATACTGCCCCTCCACCATTAATTATTTCCTATCCTGGCCCTCAAATTAATTATTTCCTATACTGCCCCTCATAATTAATTATTTCCTATACTGTCCCTCCACCATTAATTATTTCCTATACTGCCCCTCAAATTAATTATTTCCTATACTGCCCCTCCACCATTAATTATTTCCTATACTGCCCCTCAAATTAATTATTTCCTATACTGCCCCTCCACCATTAATTATTTCCTATGCTGCCCCTCAAATTAATTATTTCCTATACTGCCCCTCCACCATTAATTATTTCCTATACTGCCCCTCCACCATTAATTATTTCCTATACTGCCCCTCATAATTATTTCCTATACTTCCCCTCAAATTAATTATTTCCTATACTGCCCCTCAAATTAATTATTTCCTATACTGCCCTCCACAATTAATTATTTCCTATACTTCCCCTCCACCCATTAATTATTTCCTATGCTGCCCCTCGCCATTAATTATTTCCTATGCTGCCCCTCACCATTAATTATTTCCTATGCTTCCCCTTACCATTAATTATTTCCTATACTGCCCCTCATAATTATTTCCTATACTGCCCCTCATAATTATTTCCTATACTGCCCCTCATAATTAATTATTCCCTATGCTGCCCCTCACCATTAATTATTTCCTATACTGCCCCTCATAATTAATTATTTCCTATACTTCCCCTCCAGCATTAATTATTTCTTATGCTGCCCCTCACCATTAATTATTTCCTATACTGCCCCTCATAATTATTTCCTATACTGCCCCTCATAATTATTTCCTATACTGCCCCTCATAACTAACTATTGGCCCCCGCCCACCACAACCTTTTTACTGCCCTTTTTAATTAAAAAAATAAAAACCCTGTACTCACCACCGCGTCTTCTATCTTCTTGTAGGCCTAAGAAAGCCGGTTGGGTTCTTGTATGCCTAGTTTCTAACCTACACTGACAGCACACAACTGGATTTTAAGTCACTTTAAGTTTTGGAAAAAAAAAAAAAATCGTCAGACTGTGCCTAATTCAATCAAACCCCTAATACAGGAGTCCCCAAACTTTTTATGTAGGGGGCCGTTCACTGTCCCCCTCAGACCGTTGGAGGGCCGGACTTAAGTTTAAAAAGAAATAGCGGTACATGTGACCGCATCCGTAATACACTGGGCCCCCCTCAATTATTTATTTAATATACTGCACTCCTACTGAACGATTTTATATATATTGTCCCAATTAATTAATTAATATACTGGGACCTCTCTCCATTAATTATTGAATATGCCTTCCCCCAATTAATTACTAGACAGCCCCTCATAATTAATTATTTCTTACACCACCACCATTAATTATTTCCTATGCTGCCCTTCCACCATTAATTATGTCTTATGCTTCCCCCCATCATTAATTATTTCCTATGCTGCCCTTCATAATTAATTATTTCCTATGCTGCCCCTCATAATTATTTCCTATACTGCCCCTCCACCATTAATTATTTCCTATACTGCCCCTCAAATTAATTATTTCCTATACTGCCCCTCATAATTAATTATTCCTTATGCTGCCCCTCACCATTAATTATTTCCTATATTGCCCCTCATAATTATTCCCTATGTTGCCCCTCAAATTAATTATCTCTTATACTGCCCCTCATAATTATTCCCTATGTTGCCCCTCAAATTAATTATCTCTTATACTGCCCCTCATAATTAATTATTTCCTATACTTCCCCTCATAATTATTTCCTATACTTCCCCTCAAATTAATTATTTCCTATACTGCCCCTCAAATTAATTATTTCCTATACTGCCCCTCCACCATTAATTATTTCCTATACTGTCCCTCCACCATTAATTATTTCCTATACTGCCCCTCAAATTAATTATTTCCTATACTGCCCCTCCACCATTAATTATTTCCTATACTGCCCCTCCACCATTAATTATTTCCTATACTGCCCCTCCACCATTAATTATTTCCTATACTGCCCCTCCACCATTAATTATTTCCTATACTGCCCCTCCACCATTAATTATTTCCTATACTTCCCCTCCACCATTAATTATTTCTTATGCTGCCCCTCACCATTAATTATTTCCTATACTGCCCCTCATAATTATTTCCTATACTGCCCCTCATAATTATTTCCTATACTGCCCCTCATAATTAATTATTCCCTATGCTGCCCCTCATAATTATTTCCTATACTGCCCCTCCACCATTAATTATTTCCTATACTGCCCCTCAAATTAATTATTTCCTATACTGCCCCTCATAATTAATTATTCCTTATGCTGCCCCTCACCAATAATTATTTCCTATATTGCCCCTCATAATTATTCCCTATGTTGCCCCTCAAATTAATTATCTCTTATACTGCCCCTCATAATTAATTATTTCCTATACTGCCCCTCATAATTATTTCCTATACTTCCCCTCAAATTAATTATTTCCTATACTGCCCCTCAAATTAATTATTTCCTATACTGCCCTCCACAATTAATTATTTCCTATACTTCCCCTCCACCCATTAATTATTTCCTATGCTGCCCCTCGCCATTAATTATTTCCTATGCTGCCCCTCACCATTAATTATTTCCTATGCTTCCCCTTACCATTAATTATTTCCTATACTGCCCCTCATAATTATTTCCTATACTGCCCCTCATAATTATTTCCTATACTGCCCCTCATAATTAATTATTCCCTATGCTGCCCCTCACCATTAATTATTTCCTATACTGCCCCTCATAATTAATTATTTCCTATACTTCCCCTCCAGCATTAATTATTTCTTATGCTGCCCCTCACCATTAATTATTTCCTATACTGCCCCTCATAATTATTTCCTATACTGCCCCTCATAATTATTTCCTATACTGCCCCTCATAATTATTTCCTATACTGCCCCTCATAACTAACTATTGGCCCCCGCCCACCACAACCTTTTTACTGCCCTTTTTAATTAAAAAAATAAAAACCCTGTACTCACCACCGCGTCTTCTATCTTCTTGTAGGCCTAAGAAAGCCGGTTGGGTTCCTGTATGCCTAGTTTCTAACCTACACTGACAGCACACAACTGGATTTTAAGTCACTTTAAGTTTTGGAAAAAAAAAAAAAATCGTCAGACTGTGCCTAATTCAATCAAACCCCTAATACAGGAGTCCCCAAACTTTTTATGTAGGGGGCCGTTCACTGTCCCCCTCAGACCGTTGGAGGGCCGGACTTAAGTTTAAAAAGAAATAGCGGTACATGTGACCGCATCCGTAATACACTGGGCCCCCCTCAATTATTTATTTAATATGCTGCATTCCTACTGAACGATTTTATATATATTGTCCCAATTAATTAATTAATATACTGGGACCTCTCTCCATTAATTATTGAATATGCCTTCCCCCAATTAATTACTAGACAGCCCCTCATAATTAATTATTTCTTACACCACCACCATTAATTATTTCCTATGCTGCCCTTCCACCATTAATTATGTCTTATGCTTCCCCCCATCATTAATTATTTCCTATGCTGCCCTTCATAATTAATTATTTCCTATGCTGCCCCTCATAATTATTTCCTATACTGCCCCTCCACCATTAATTATTTCCTATACTGCCCCTCAAATTAATTATTTCCTATACTGCCCCTCAT
Source organism: Engystomops pustulosus (assembly GCF_040894005.1). Taxonomy (NCBI): domain Eukaryota; kingdom Metazoa; phylum Chordata; class Amphibia; order Anura; family Leptodactylidae; genus Engystomops; species Engystomops pustulosus. The sequence continues at coordinate 1,335,983 of NW_027284961.1, forward strand.
AATTAATTATTCCTGATGCTGCCCCTCACCATTAATTATTTCCTATATTGCCCCTCATAATTATTCCCTATGTTGCCCCTCAAATTAATTATCTCTTATACTGCCCCTCATAATTATTCCCTATGTTGCCCCTCAAATTAATTATCTCTTATACTGCCCCACATAATTAATTATTTCCTATACTGCCCCTCATAATTATTTCCTATACTTCCCCTCAAATTAATTATTTCCTATACTGCCCCTCAAATTAATTATTTCCTATACTGCCCCTCCACCATTAATTATTTCCTATACTGCCCCTCATAATTATTTCCTATACTGCCCCTCATAATTAATTATTTCCTATACTGTCCCTCCACCATTAATTATTTCCTATACTGCCCCTCATAATTATTTATTCCCTATGCTGCCCCTCACCATTAATTATTTCCTATACTGCCCTCATAATTAATTATTTCCTATACTGCCCCCCACCATTAATTATTTCCTATACTGCCCCCCACCATTAATTATTTCCTATGCTGCCCCTCACCATTAATTATTTCCTATACTGCCCCTCAAATTAATTATTCCTTATACTGCCCCTCAAATTAATTATTTCCTATACTGCCCCTCCACTATTAATTATTTCCTTTACTGCCCCTCCACCATTAATTATTTCATATACTGCCCCTCCACCATTAATTATTTCCTATGCTGCTCCTCACCATTAATTATTTCCTATACTGCCCCCACCATTAATTATTCCCTATGCTACCCCTCACCATTATTTATTTCCTATACTGCCCCTCAAATTAATTATTTCCTATACTGCCCCTCCACCATTAATTATTTCCTATCCTGGCCCTCAAATTAATTATTTTCTATACTGCCCCTCATAATTAATTATTCCTTATACTGCCCCTCAAATTAATTATTTCCTATACTGCCCCTCCACTATTAATTATTTCCTTTACTGCCCCTCCACCATTAATTATTTCATATACTGCCCCTCCACCATTAATTATTTCCTATGCTGCTCCTCACCATTAATTATTTCCTATACTGCCCCCACCATTAATTATTCCCTATGCTACCCCTCACCATTATTTATTTCCTATACTGCCCCTAAAATTAATTATTTCCTATACTGCCCCTCCACCATTAATTATTTCCTATCCTGGCCCTCAAATTAATTATTTCCTATACTGCCCCTCATAATTAATTATTTCCTATACTGTCCCTCCACCATTAATTATTTCCTATACTGCCCCTCAAATTAATTATTTCCTATACTGCCCCTCCACCATTAATTATTTCCTATACTGCCCCTCAAATTAATTATTTCCTATACTGCCCCTCCACCATTAATTATTTCCTATGCTGCCCCTCAAATTAATTATTTCCTATACTGCCCCTCCACCATTAATTATTTCCTATACTGCCCCTCCACCATTAATTATTTCCTATACTGCCCCTCCACCATTAATTATTTCCTATACTGCCCCTCCACCATTAATTATTTCCTATACTGCCCCTCATAATTATTTCCTATACTGCCCCTCATAATTATTTCCTATACTGCCCCTCATAACTAACTATTGGCCCCCGCCCACCACAACCTTTTTACTGCCCTTTTTAATCAAAAAAATAAAAACCCTGTACTCACCACCGCGTCTTCTATCTTCTTGTAGGCCTAAGAAAGCCGGTTGGGTTCCTGTATGCCTAGTTTCTAACCTACACTGACAGCACACAACTGGATTTTAAGTCACTTTAAGTTTTGGAAAAAAAAAAAAAAATCGTCAGACTGTGCCTAATTCAATCAAACCCCTAATACAGGAGTCCCCAAACTTTTTATGTAGGGGGCCGTTCACTGTCCCCCTCAGACCGTTGGAGGGCCGGACTTAAGTTTAAAAAGAAATAGCGGTACATGTGACCGCATCCGTAATACACTGGGCCCCCCTCAATTATTTATTTAATATGCTGCATTCCTACTGAACGATTTTATATATATTGTCCCAATTAATTAATTAATATACTGGGACCTCTCTCCATTAATTATTGAATATGCCTTCCCCCAATTAATTACTAGACAGCCCCTCATAATTAATTATTTCTTACACCACCACCATTAATTATTTCCTATGCTGCCCTTCCACCATTAATTATGTCTTATGCTTCCCCCCATCATTAATTATTTCCTATGCTGCCCTTCATAATTAATTATTTCCTATGCTGCCCCTCATAATTATTTCCTATACTGCCCCTCCACCATTAATTATTTCCTATACTGCCCCTCAAATTAATTATTTCCTATACTGCCCCTCATAATTAATTATTCCTGATGCTGCCCCTCACCATTAATTATTTCCTATATTGCCCCTCATAATTATTCCCTATGTTGCTCCTCAAATTAATTATCTCTTATACTGCCCCTCATAATTATTCCCTATGTTGCCCCTCAAATTAATTATCTCTTATACTGCCCCACATAATTAATTATTTCCTATACTGCCCCTCATAATTATTTCCTATACTTCCCCTCAAATTAATTATTTCCTATACTGCCCCTCAAATTAATTATTTCCTATACTGCCCCTCCACCATTAATTATTTCCTATACTGCCCCTCATAATTATTTCCTATACTGCCCCTCATAATTAATTATTTCCTATACTGTCCCTCCACCATTAATTATTTCCTATACTGCCCCTCAAATTAATTATTTCCTATACTGCCCCTCCACCATTAATTATTTCCTATACTGCCCCTCAAATTAATTATTTCCTATACTGCCCCTCCACCATTATTTATTTCCTATACTGCCCCTCAAATTAATTATTTCCTATACTGCCCCTCATAATTATTTCCTATACTGCCCCTCATAATTATTTCCTATACTGCCCCTCATAATTATGTCCTATACTGCCCCTCATAATTATTTATTCCCTATGCTGCCCCTCACCATTAATTATTTCCTATACTGCCCTCATAATTAATTATTTCCTATACTGCCCCCCACCATTAATTATTTCCTATACTGCCCCCCACCATTAATTATTTCCTATGCTGCCCCTCACCATTAATTATTTCCTATACTGCCCCTCAAATTAATTATTCCTTATACTGCCCCTCAAATTAATTATTTCCTATACTGCCCCTCCACTATTAATTATTTCCTTTACTGCCCCTCCACCATTAATTATTTCATATACTGCCCCTCCACCATTAATTATTTCCTATGCTGCTCCTCACCATTAATTATTTCCTATACTGCCCCCACCATTAATTATTCCCTATGCTACCCCTCACCATTATTTATTTCCTATACTGCCCCTCAAATTAATTATTTCCTATACTGCCCCTCCACCATTAATTATTTCCTATCCTGGCCCTCAAATTAATTATTTTCTATACTGCCCCTCATAATTAATTATTCCTTATACTGCCCCTCACCATTAATTATTTCCTATATTGCCCCTCATAATTATTCCCTATGTTGCCCCTCAAATTAATTATCTCTTATACTGCCCCTCATAATTAATTATTTCCTATACTGCCCCTCATAATTACTTCCTATACTTCCCCTCAAATTAATTATTTCCTATACTGCCCCTCAAATTAATTATTTCCTATACTGCCCTCCACAATTAATTATTTCCTATACTTCCCCTCCACCCATTAATTATTTCCTATGCTGCCCCTCGCCATTAATTATTTCCTATGCTGCCCCTCACCATTAATTATTTCCTATGCTTCCCCTTACCATTAATTATTTCCTATACTGCCCCTCATAATTATTTCCTATACTGCCCCTCATAATTATTTCCTATACTGCCCCTCATAATTAATTATTCCCTATGCTGCCCCTCACCATTAATTATTTCCTATACTGCCCCTCATAATTAATTATTTCCTATACTTCCCCTCCAGCATTAATTATTTCTTATGCTGCCCCTCACCATTAATTATTTCCTATACTGCCCCTCATAATTATTTCCTATACTGCCCCTCATAATTATTTCCTATACTGCCCCTCATAATTATTTCCTATACTGCCCCTCATAACTAACTTTTGGCCCCCGCCCACCACAACCTTTTTACTGCCCTTTTTAATTAAAAAAATAAAAACCCTGTACTCACCACCGCGTCTTCTATCTTCTTGTAGGCCTAAGAAAGCCGGTTGGGTTCTTGTATGCCTAGTTTCTAACCTACACTGACAGCACACAACTGGATTTTAAGTCACTTTAAGTTTTGGAAAAAAAAAAAAAATCGTCAGACTGTGCCTAATTCAATCAAACCCCTAATACAGGAGTCCCCAAACTTTTTATGTAGGGGGCCGTTCACTGTCCCCCTCAGACCGTTGGAGGGCCGGACTTAAGTTTAAAAAGAAATAGCGGTACATGTGACCGCATCCGTAATACACTGGGCCCCCCTCAATTATTTATTTAATATACTGCACTCCTACTAAACGATTTTATATATATTGTCCCAATTAATTAATTAATATACTGGGACCTCTCTCCATTAATTATTGAATATGCCTTCCCCCAATTAATTACTAGACAGCCCCTCATAATTAATTATTTCTTACACCACCACCATTAATTATTTCCTATGCTGCCCTTCCATCATTAATTATGTCTTATGCTTCCCCCCATCATTAATTATTTCCTATGCTGCCCTCCATAATTAATTATTTCCTATGCTGCCCCTCATAATTATTTCCTATACTGCCCCTCCACCATTAATTATTTCCTATACTGCCCCTCAAATTAATTATTTCCTATACTGCCCCTCATAATTAATTATTCCTTATGCTGCCCCTCACCATTAATTATTTCCTATATTGCCCCTCATAATTATTCCCTATGTTGCCCCTCAAATTAATTATCTCTTATACTGCCCCTCATAATTATTCCCTATGTTGCCCCTCAAATTAATTATCTCTTATACTGCCCCTCATAATTAATTATTTCCTATACTGCCCCTCATAATTATTTCCTATACTTCCCCTCAAATTAATTATTTCCTATACTGCCCCTCAAATTAATTATTTCCTATACTGCCCCTCCACCATTAATTATTTCCTATACTGTCCCTCCACCATTAATTATTTCCTATACTGCCCCTCAAATTAATTATTTCCTATACTGCCCCTCCACCATTAATTATTTCCTATACTGCCCCTCCACCATTAATTATTTCCTATACTGCCCCTCCACCATTAATTATTTCCTATACTGCCCCTCCACCATTAATTATTTCCTATACTGCCCCTCCACCATTAATTATTTCCTATACTTCCCCTCCACCATTAATTATTTCTTATGCTGCCCCTCACCATTAATTATTTCCTATACTGCCCCTCATAATTATTTCCTATACTGCCCCTCATAATTATTTCCTATACTGCCCCTCATAATTAATTATTCCCTATGCTGCCCCTCATAATTATTTCCTATACTGCCCCTCCACCATTAATTATTTCCTATACTGCCCCTCAAATTAATTATTTCCTATACTGCCCCTCATAATTAATTATTCCTTATGCTGCCCCTCACCATTAATTATTTCCTATATTGCCCCTCATAATTATTCCCTATGTTGCCCCTCAAATTAATTATCTCTTATACTGCCCCTCATAATTAATTATTTCCTATACTGCCCCTCATAATTATTTCCTATACTTCCCCTCAAATTAATTATTTCCTATACTGCCCCTCAAATTAATTATTTCCTATACTGCCCTCCACAATTAATTATTTCCTATACTTCCCCTCCACCCATTAATTATTTCCTATGCTGCCCCTCGCCATTAATTATTTCCTATGCTGCCCCTCACCATTAATTATTTCCTATGCTTCCCCTTACCATTAATTATTTCCTATACTGCCCCTCATAATTATTTCCTATACTGCCCCTCATAATTATTTCCTATACTGCCCCTCATAATTAATTATTCCCTATGCTGCCCCTCACCATTAATTATTTCCTATACTGCCCCTCATAATTAATTATTTCCTATACTTCCCCTCCAGCATTAATTATTTCTTATGCTGCCCCTCACCATTAATTATTTCCTATACTGCCCCTCATAATTATTTCCTATACTGCCCCTCATAATTATTTCCTATACTGCCCCTCATAACTAACTATTGGCCCCCGCCCACCACAACCTTTTTACTGCCCTTTTTAATTAAAAAAATAAAAACCCTGTACTCACCACCGCGTCTTCTATCTTCTTGTAGGCCTAAGAAAGCCGGTTGGGTTCCTGTATGCCTAGTTTCTAACCTACACTGACAGCACACAACTGGATTTTAAGTCACTTTAAGTTTTGGAAAAAAAAAAAAAATCGTCAGACTGTGCCTAATTCAATCAAACCCCTAATACAGGAGTCCCCAAACTTTTTATGTAGGGGGCCGTTCACTGTCCCCCTCAGACCGTTGGAGGGCCGGACTTAAGTTTAAAAAGAAATAGCGGTACATGTGACCGCATCCGTAATACACTGGGCCCCCCTCAATTATTTATTTAATATGCTGCATTCCTACTGAACGATTTTATATATATTGTCCCAATTAATTAATTAATATACTGGGACCTCTCTCCATTAATTATTGAATATGCCTTCCCCCAATTAATTACTAGACAGCCCCTCATAATTAATTATTTCTTACACCACCACCATTAATTATTTCCTATGCTGCCCTTCCACCATTAATTATGTCTTATGCTTCCCCCCATCATTAATTATTTCCTATGCTGCCCTTCATAATTAATTATTTCCTATGCTGCCCCTCATAATTATTTCCTATACTGCCCCTCCACCATTAATTATTTCCTATACTGCCCCTCAAATTAATTATTTCCTATACTGCCCCTCATAATTAATTATTCCTGATGCTGCCCCTCACCATTAATTATTTCCTATATTGCCCCTCATAATTATTCCCTATGTTGCCCCTCAAATTAATTATCTCTTATACTGCCCCTCATAATTATTCCCTATGTTGCCCCTCAAATTAATTATCTCTTATACTGCCCCACATAATTAATTATTTCCTATACTGCCCCTCATAATTATTTCCTATACTTCCCCTCAAATTAATTATTTCCTATACTGCCCCTCAAATTAATTATTTCCTATACTGCCCCTCCACCATTAATTATTTCCTATACTGCCCCTCATAATTATTTCCTATACTGCCCCTCATAATTAATTATTTCCTATACTGTCCCTCCACCATTAATTATTTCCTATACTGCCCCTCAAATTAATTATTTCCTATACTGCCCCTCCACCATTAATTATTTCCTATACTGCCCCTCAAATTAATTATTTCCTATACTGCCCCTCCACCATTAATTATTTCCTATACTGCCCCTCAAATTAATTATTTCCTATACTGCCCCTCATAATTATTTCCTATACTGCCCCTCATAATTATTTCCTATACTGCCCCTCATAATTATGTCCTATACTGCCCCTCATAATTATTTATTCCCTATGCTGCCCCTCACCATTAATTATTTCCTATACTGCCCTCATAATTAATTATTTCCTATACTGCCCCCCACCATTAATTATTTCCTATACTGCCCCCCACCATTAATTATTTCCTATGCTGCCCCTCACCATTAATTATTTCCTATACTGCCCCTCAAATTAATTATTCCTTATACTGCCCCTCAAATTAATTATTTCCTATACTGCCCCTCCACTATTAATTATTTCCTTTACTGCCCCTCCACCATTAATTATTTCATATACTGCCCCTCCACCATTAATTATTTCCTATGCTGCTCCTCACCATTAATTATTTCCTATACTGCCCCCACCATTAATTATTCCCTATGCTACCCCTCACCATTATTTATTTCCTATACTGCCCCTCAAATTAATTATTTCCTATACTGCCCCTCCACCATTAATTATTTCCTATCCTGGCCCTCAAATTAATTATTTTCTATACTGCCCCTCATAATTAATTATTCCTTATACTGCCCCTCAAATTAATTATTTCCTATACTGCCCTCCACTATTAATTATTTCCTTTACTGCCCCTCCACCATTAATTATTTCATATACTGCCCCTCCACCATTAATTATTTCCTATGCTGCTCCTCACCATTAATTATTTCCTATACTGCCCCTCAAATTAATTATTTCCTATACTGCCCCTCCACCATTAATTATTTCCTATCCTGGCCCTCAAATTAATTATTTCCTATACTGCCCCTCATAATTAATTATTTCCTATACTGTCCCTCCACCATTAATTATTTCCTATACTGCCCCTCAAATTAATTATTTCCTATACTGCCCCTCCACCATTAATTATTTCCTATACTGCCCCTCAAATTAATTATTTCCTATACTGCCCCTCCACCATTAATTATTTCCTATGCTGCCCCTCAAATTAATTATTTCCTATACTGCCCCTCCACCATTAATTATTTCCTATACTGCCCCTCCACCATTAATTATTTCCTATACTGCCCCTCATAATTATTTCCTATACTGCCCCTCATAATTATTTCCTATACTGCCCCTCATAACTAACTATTGGCCCCCGCCCACCACAACCTTTTTACTGCCCTTTTTAATTAAAAAAATAAAAACCCTGTACTCACCACCGCGTCTTCTATCTTCTTGTAGGCCTAAGAAAGCCGGTTGGGTTCTTGTATGCCTAGTTTCTAACCTACACTGACAGCACACAACTGGATTTTAAGTCACTTTAAGTTTTGGAAAAAAAAAAAAAATCGTCAGACTGTGCCTAATTCAATCAAACCCCTAATACAGGAGTCCCCAAACTTTTTATGTAGGGGGCCGTTCACTGTCCCCCTCAGACCGTTGGAGGGCCGGACTTAAGTTTAAAAAGAAATAGCGGTACATGTGACCGCATCCGTAATACACTGGGCCCCCCTCAATTATTTATTTAATATACTGCACTCCTACTGAACGATTTTATATATATTGTCCCAATTAATTAATTAATATACTGGGACCTCTCTCCATTAATTATTGAATATGCCTTCCCCCAATTAATTACTAGACAGCCCCTCATAATTAATTATTTCTTACACCACCACCATTAATTATTTCCTATGCTGCCCTTCCACCATTAATTATGTCTTATGCTTCCCCCCATCATTAATTATTTCCTATGCTGCCCTTCATAATTAATTATTTCCTATGCTGCCCCTCATAATTATTTCCTATACTGCCCCTCCACCATTAATTATTTCCTATACTGCCCCTCAAATTAATTATTTCCTATACTGCCCCTCATAATTAATTATTCCTGATGCTGCCCCTCACCATTAATTATTTCCTATATTGCCCCTCATAATTATTCCCTATGTTGCCCCTCAAATTAATTATCTCTTATACTGCCCCTCATAATTATTCCCTATGTTGCCCCTCAAATTAATTATCTCTTATACTGCCCCTCATAATTAATTATTTCCTATACTGCCCCTCATAATTATTTCCTATACTTCCCCTCAAATTAATTATTTCCTATACTGCCCCTCAAATTAATTATTTCCTATACTGCCCCTCCACCATTAATTATTTCCTATACTGTCCCTCCACCATTAATTATTTCCTATACTGCCCCTCAAATTAATTATTTCCTATACTGCCCCTCCACCATTAATTATTTCCTATACTGCCCCTCCACCATTAATTATTTCCTATACTGCCCCTCCACCATTAATTATTTCCTATACTGCCCCTCCACCATTAATTATTTCCTATACTGCCCCTCCACCATTAATTATTTCCTATACTTCCCCTCCACCATTAATTATTTCTTATGCTGCCCCTCACCATTAATTATTTCCTATACTGCCCCTCATAATTATTTCCTATACTGCCCCTCATAATTATTTCCTATACTGCCCCTCATAATTAATTATTCCCTATGCTGCCCCTCATAATTATTTCCTATACTGCCCCTCCACCATTAATTATTTCCTATACTGCCCCTCAAATTAATTATTTCCTATACTGCCCCTCATAATTAATTATTCCTTATGCTGCCCCTCACCATTAATTATTTCCTATATTGCCCCTCATAATTATTCCCTATGTTGCCCCTCAAATTAATTATCTCTTATACTGCCCCTCATAATTAATTATTTCCTATACTGCCCCTCATAATTATTTCCTATACTTCCCCTCAAATTAATTATTTCCTATACTGCCCCTCAAATTAATTATTTCCTATACTGCCCTCCACAATTAATTATTTCCTATACTTCCCCTCCACCCATTAATTATTTCCTATGCTGCCCCTCGCCATTAATTATTTCCTATGCTGCCCCTCACCATTAATTATTTCCTATGCTTCCCCTTACCATTAATTATTTCCTATACTGCCCCTCATAATTATTTCCTATACTGCCCCTCATAATTAATTATTCCCTATGCTGCCCCTCACCATTAATTATTTCCTATACTGCCCCTCATAATTAATTATTTCCTATACTTCCCCTCCAGCATTAATTATTTCTTATGCTGCCCCTCACCATTAATTATTTCCTATACTGCCCCTCATAATTATTTCCTATACTGCCCCTCATAATTATTTCCTATACTGCCCCTCATAATTATTTCCTATACTGCCCCTCATAACTAACTATTGGCCCCCGCCCACCACAACCTTTTTACTGCCCTTTTTAATTAAAAAAATAAAAACCCTGTACTCACCACCGCGTCTTCTATCTTCTTGTAGGCCTAAGAAAGCCGGTTGGGTTCCTGTATGCCTAGTTTCTAACCTACACTGACAGCACACAACTGGATTTTAAGTCACTTTAAGTTTTGGAAAAAAAAAAAAAAATCGTCAGACTGTGCCTAATTCAATCAAACCCCTAATACAGGAGTCCCCAAACTTTTTATGTAGGGGGCCGTTCACTGTCCCCCTCAGACCGTTGGAGGGCCGGACTTAAGTTTAAAAAGAAATAGCGGTACATGTGACCGCATCCGTAATACACTGGGCCCCCCTCAATTATTTATTTAATATGCTGCATTCCTACTGAACGATTTTATATATATTGTCCCAATTAATTAATTAATATACTGGGACCTCTCTCCATTAATTATTGAATATGCCTTCCCCCAATTAATTACTAGACAGCCCCTCATAATTAATTATTTCTTACACCACCACCATTAATTATTTCCTATGCTGCCCTTCCACCATTAATTATGTCTTATGCTTCCCCCCATCATTAATTATTTCCTATGCTGCCCTTCATAATTAATTATTTCCTATGCTGCCCCTCATAATTATTTCCTATACTGCCCCTCCACCATTAATTATTTCCTATACTGCCCCTCAAATTAATTATTTCCTATACTGCCCCTCATAATTAATTATTCCTGATGCTGCCCCTCACCATTAATTATTTCCTATATTGCCCCTCATAATTATTCCCTATGTTGCCCCTCAAATTAATTATCTCTTATACTGCCCCTCATAATTATTCCCTATGTTGCCCCTCAAATTAATTATCTCTTATACTGCCCCACATAATTAATTATTTCCTATACTGCCCCTCATAATTATTTCCTATACTTCCCCTCAAATTAATTATTTCCTATACTGCCCCTCAAATTAATTATTTCCTATACTGCCCCTCCACCATTAATTATTTCCTATACTGCCCCTCATAATTATTTCCTATACTGCCCCTCATAATTAATTATTTCCTATACTGTCCCTCCACCATTAATTATTTCCTATACTGCCCCTCAAATTAATTATTTCCTATACTGCCCCTCCACCATTAATTATTTCCTATACTGCCCCTCAAATTAATTATTTCCTATACTGCCCCTCCACCATTAATTATTTCCTATACTGCCCCTTAAATTAATTATTTCCTATACTGCCCCTCATAATTATTTCCTATACTGCCCCTCATAATTATTTCCTATACTGCCCCTCATAATTATGTCCTATACTGCCCCTCATAATTATTTATTCCCTATGCTGCCCCTCACCATTAATTATTTCCTATACTGCCCTCATAATTAATTATTTCCTATACTGCCCCCCACCATTAATTATTTCCTATACTGCCCCCCACCATTAATTATTTCCTATGCTGCCCCTCACCATTAATTATTTCCTATACTGCCCCTCAAATTAATTATTCCTTATACTGCCCCTCAAATTAATTATTTCCTATACTGCCCCTCCACTATTAATTATTTCCTTTACTGCCCCTCCACCATTAATTATTTCATATACTGCCCCTCCACCATTAATTATTTCCTATGCTGCTCCTCACCATTAATTATTTCCTATACTGCCCCCACCATTAATTATTCCCTATGCTACCCCTCACCATTATTTATTTCCTATACTGCCCCTCAAATTAATTATTTCCTATACTGCCCCTCCACCATTAATTATTTCCTATCCTGGCCCTCAAATTAATTATTTTCTATACTGCCCCTCATAATTAATTATTCCTTATACTGCCCCTCACCATTAATTATTTCCTATATTGCCCCTCATAATTATTCCCTATGTTGCCCCTCAAATTAATTATCTCTTATACTGCCCCTCATAATTAATTATTTCCTATACTGCCCCTCATAATTACTTCCTATACTTCCCCTCAAATTAATTATTTCCTATACTGCCCCTCAAATTAATTATTTCCTATACTGCCCTCCACAATTAATTATTTCCTATACTTCCCCTCCACCCATTAATTATTTCCTATGCTGCCCCTCGCCATTAATTATTTCCTATGCTGCCCCTCACCATTAATTATTTCCTATGCTTCCCCTTACCATTAATTATTTCCTATACTGCCCCTCATAATTATTTCCTATACTGCCCTTAATAATTATTTCCTATACTGCCCCTCATAATTAATTATTCCCTATGCTGCCCCTCACCATTAATTATTTCCTATACTGCCCCTCATAATTAATTATTTCCTATACTTCCCCTCCAGCATTAATTATTTCTTATGCTGCCCCTCACCATTAATTATTTCCTATACTGCCCCTCATAATTATTTCCTATACTGCCCCTCATAATTATTTCCTATACTGCCCCTCATAATTATTTCCTATACTGCCCCTCATAACTAACTTTTGGCCCCCGCCCACCACAACCTTTTTACTGCCCTTTTTAATTAAAAAAATAAAAACCCTGTACTCACCACCGCGTCTTCTATCTTCTTGTAGGCCTAAGAAAGCCGGTTGGGTTCTTGTATGCCTAGTTTCTAACCTACACTGACAGCACACAACTGGATTTTAAGTCACTTTAAGTTTTGGAAAAAAAAAAAAAAATCGTCAGACTGTGCCTAATTCAATCAAACCCCTAATACAGGAGTCCCCAAACTTTTTATGTAGGGGGCCGTTCACTGTCCCCCTCAGACCGTTGGAGGGCCGGACTTAAGTTTAAAAAGAAATAGCGGTACATGTGACCGCATCCGTAATACACTGGGCCCCCCTCAATTATTTATTTAATATACTGCACTCCTACTAAACGATTTTATATATATTGTCCCAATTAATTAATTAATATACTGGGACCTCTCTCCATTAATTATTGAATATGCCTTCCCCCAATTAATTACTAGACAGCCCCTCATAATTAATTATTTCTTACACCACCACCATTAATTATTTCCTATGCTGCCCTTCCACCATTAATTATGTCTTATGCTTCCCCCCATCATTAATTATTTCCTATGCTGCCCTCCATAATTATTTATTTCCTATGCTGCCCCTCATAATTATTTCCTATACTGCCCCTCCACCATTAATTATTTCCTATACTGCCCCTCAAATTAATTATTTCCTATACTGCCCCTCATAATTAATTATTCCTTATGCTGCCCCTCACCATTAATTATTTCCTATATTGCCCCTCATAATTATTCCCTATGTTGCCCCTCAAATTAATTATCTCTTATACTGCCCCTCATAATTATTCCCTATGTTGCCCCTCAAATTAATTATCTCTTATACTGCCCCTCATAATTAATTATTTCCTATACTGCCCCTCATAATTATTTCCTATACTTCCCCTCAAATTAATTATTTCCTATACTGCCCCTCAAATTAATTATTTCCTATACTGCCCCTCCACCATTAATTATTTCCTATACTGTCCCTCCACCATTAATTATTTCCTATACTGCCCCTCAAATTAATTATTTCCTATACTGCCCCTCCACCATTAATTATTTCCTATACTGCCCCTCAAATTAATTATTTCCTATACTGCCCCTCCACCATTAATTATTTCCTATACTGCCCCTCAAATTAATTATTTCCTATACTGCCCCTCCACCATTAATTTTTTCCTATACTTCCCCTCCACCATTAATTATTTCTTATGCTGCCCCTCACCATTAATTATTTCCTATACTGCCCCTCATAATTATTTCCTATACTGCCCCTCATAATTATTTCCTATACTGCCCCTCATAATTAATTATTCCCTATGCTGCCCCTCATAATTATTTCCTATACTGCCCCTCCACCATTAATTATTTCCTATACTGCCCCTCAAATTAATTATTTCCTATATTGCCCCTCATAATTAATTATTCCTTATGCTGCCCCTCACCATTAATTATTTCCTATATTGCCCCTCATAATTATTCCCTATGTTGCCCCTCAAATTAATTATCTCTTATACTGCCCCTCATAATTAATTATTTCCTATACTGCCCCTCATAATTATTTCCTATACTTCCCCTCAAATTAATTATTTCCTATACTGCCCCTCAAATTAATTATTTCCTATACTGCCCTCCACAATTAATTATTTCCTATACTTCCCCTCCACCCATTAATTATTTCCTATGCTGCCCCTCGCCATTAATTATTTCCTATGCTGCCCCTCACCATTAATTATTTCCTATGCTTCCCCTTACCATTAATTATTTCCTATACTGCCCCTCATAATTATTTCCTATACTGCCCCTCATAATTATTTCCTATACTGCCCCTCATAATTAATTATTCCCTATGCTGCCCCTCACCATTAATTATTTCCTATACTGCCCCTCATAATTAATTATTTCCTATACTTCCCCTCCAGCATTAATTATTTCTTATGCTGCCCCTCACCATTAATTATTTCCTATACTGCCCCTCATAATTATTTCCTATACTGCCCCTCATAATTATTTCCTATACTGCCCCTCATAACTAACTATTGGCCCCCGCCCACCACAACCTTTTTACTGCCCTTTTTAATTAAAAAAATAAAAACCCTGTACTCACCACCGCGTCTTCTATCTTCTTGTAGGCCTAAGAAAGCCGGTTGGGTTCCTGTATGCCTAGTTTCTAACCTACACTGACAGCACACAACTGGATTTTAAGTCACTTTAAGTTTTGGAAAAAAAAAAAAAATCGTCAGACTGTGCCTAATTCAATCAAACCCCTAATACAGGAGTCCCCAAACTTTTTATGTAGGGGGCCGTTCACTGTCCCCCTCAGACCGTTGGAGGGCCGGACTTAAGTTTAAAAAGAAATAGCGGTACATGTGACCGCATCCGTAATACACTGGGCCCCCCTCAATTATTTATTTAATATGCTGCATTCCTACTGAACGATTTTATATATATTGTCCCAATTAATTAATTAATATACTGGGACCTCTCTCCATTAATTATTGAATATGCCTTCCCCCAATTAATTACTAGACAGCCCCTCATAATTAATTATTTCTTACACCACCACCATTAATTATTTCCTATGCTGCCCTTCCACCATTAATTATGTCTTATGCTTCCCCCCATCATTAATTATTTCCTATGCTGCCCTTCATAATTAATTATTTCCTATGCTGCCCCTCATAATTATTTCCTATACTGCCCCTCCACCATTAATTATTTCCTATACTGCCCCTCAAATTAATTATTTCCTATACTGCCCCTCATAATTAATTATTCCTGATGCTGCCCCTCACCATTAATTATTTCCTATATTGCCCCTCATAATTATTCCCTATGTTGCCCCTCAAATTAATTATCTCTTATACTGCCCCTCATAATTATTCCCTATGTTGCCCCTCAAATTAATTATCTCTTATACTGCCCCACATAATTAATTATTTCCTATACTGCCCCTCATAATTATTTCCTATACTTCCCCTCAAATTAATTATTTCCTATACTGCCCCTCAAATTAATTATTTCCTATACTGCCCCTCCACCATTAATTATTTCCTATACTGCCCCTCATAATTATTTCCTATACTGCCCCTCATAATTAATTATTTCCTATACTGTCCCTCCACCATTAATTATTTCCTATACTGCCCCTCAAATTAATTATTTCCTATACTGCCCCTCCACCATTAATTATTTCCTATACTGCCCCTCATAATTATTTCCTATACTGCCCCTCATAATTATTTCCTATACTGCCCCTCATAATTATTTCCTATACTGCCCCTCATAATTATGTCCTATACTGCCCCTCATAATTATTTATTCCCTATGCTGCCCCTCACCATTAATTATTTCCTATACTGCCCTCATAATTAATTATTTCCTATACTGCCCCCCACCATTAATTATTTCCTATACTGCCCCCCACCATTAATTATTTCCTATGCTGCCCCTCACCATTAATTATTTCCTATACTGCCCCTCAAATTAATTATTCCTTATACTGCCCCTCAAATTAATTATTTCCTATACTGCCCCTCCACTATTAATTATTTCCTTTACTGCCCCTCCACCATTAATTATTTCATATACTGCCCCTCCACCATTAATTATTTCCTATGCTGCTCCTCACCATTAATTATTTCCTATACTGCCCCCACCATTAATTATTCCCTATGCTACCCCTCACCATTATTTATTTCCTATACTGCCCCTCAAATTAATTATTTCCTATACTGCCCCTCCACCATTAATTATTTCCTATCCTGGCCCTCAAATTAATTATTTTCTATACTGCCCCTCATAATTAATTATTCCTTATACTGCCCCTCAAATTAATTATTTCCTATACTGCCCCTCCACTATTAATTATTTCCTTTACTGCCCCTCCACCATTAATTATTTCATATACTGCCCCTCCACCATTAATTATTTCCTATGCTGCTCCTCACCATTAATTATTTCCTATACTGCCCCTCAAATTAATTATTTCCTATACTGCCCCTCCACCATTAATTATTTCCTATCCTGGCCCTCAAATTAATTATTTCCTATACTGCCCCTCATAATTAATTATTTCCTATACTGTCCCTCCACCATTAATTATTTCCTATACTGCCCCTCAAATTAATTATTTCCTATACTGCCCCTCCACCATTAATTATTTCCTATACTGCCCCTCAAATTAATTATTTCCTATACTGCCCCTCCACCATTAATTATTTCCTATGCTGCCCCTCAAATTAATTATTTCCTATACTGCCCCTCCACCATTAATTATTTCCTATACTGCCCCTCCACCATTAATTATTTCCTATACTGCCCCTCATAATTATTTCCTATACTGCCCCTCATAATTATTTCCTATACTGCCCCTCATAACTAACTATTGGCCCCCGCCCACCACAACCTTTTTACTGCCCTTTTTAATTAAAAAAATAAAAACCCTGTACTCACCACCGCGTCTTCTATCTTCTTGTAGGCCTAAGAAAGCCGGTTGGGTTCTTGTATGCCTAGTTTCTAACCTACACTGACAGCACACAACTGGATTTTAAGTCACTTTAAGTTTTGGAAAAAAAAAAAAATCGTCAGACTGTGCCTAATTCAATCAAACCCCTAATACAGGAGTCCCCAAACTTTTTATGTAGGGGGCCGTTCACTGTCCCCCTCAGACCGTTGGAGGGCCGGACTTAAGTTTAAAAAGAAATAGCGGTACATGTGACCGCATCCGTAATACACTGGGCCCCCCTCAATTATTTATTTAATATACTGCACTCCTACTGAACGATTTTATATATATTGTCCCAATTAATTAATTAATATACTGGGACCTCTCTCCATTAATTATTGAATATGCCTTCCCCCAATTAATTACTAGACAGCCCCTCATAATTAATTATTTCTTACACCACCACCATTAATTATTTCCTATGCTGCCCTTCCACCATTAATTATGTCTTATGCTTCCCCCCATCATTAATTATTTCCTATGCTGCCCTTCATAATTAATTATTTCCTATGCTGCCCCTCATAATTATTTCCTATACTGCCCCTCCACCATTAATTATTTCCTATACTGCCCCTCAAATTAATTATTTCCTATACTGCCCCTCATAATTAATTATTCCTTATGCTGCCCCTCACCATTAATTATTTCCTATATTGCCCCTCATAATTATTCCCTATGTTGCCCCTCAAATTAATTATCTCTTATACTGCCCCTCATAATTATTCCCTATGTTGCCCCTCAAATTAATTATCTCTTATACTGCCCCTCATAATTAATTATTTCCTATACTGCCCCTCATAATTATTTCCTATACTTCCTCTCAAATTAATTATTTCCTATACTGCCCCTCAAATTAATTATTTCCTATACTGCCCCTCCACCATTAATTATTTCCTATACTGTCCCTCCACCATTAATTATTTCCTATACTGCCCCTCAAATTAATTATTTCCTATACTGCCCCTCCACCATTAATTATTTCCTATACTGCCCCTCCACCATTAATTATTTCCTATACTGCCCCTCCACCATTAATTATTTCCTATACTGCCCCTCCACCATTAATTATTTCCTATACTGCCCCTCCACCATTAATTATTTCCTATACTTCCCCTCCACCATTAATTATTTCTTATGCTGCCCCTCACCATTAATTATTTCCTATACTGCCCCTCATAATTATTTCCTATACTGCCCCTCATAATTATTTCCTATACTGCCCCTCATAATTAATTATTCCCTATGCTGCCCCTCATAATTATTTCCTATACTGCCCCTCCACCATTAATTATTTCCTATACTGCCCCTCAAATTAATTATTTCCTATACTGCCCCTCATAATTAATTATTCCTTATGCTGCCCCTCACCATTAATTATTTCCTATATTGCCCCTCATAATTATTCCCTATGTTGCCCCTCAAATTAATTATCTCTTATACTGCCCCTCATAATTAATTATTTCCTATACTGCCCCTCATAATTATTTCCTATACTTCCCCTCAAATTAATTATTTCCTATACTGCCCCTCAAATTAATTATTTCCTATACTGCCCTCCACAATTAATTATTTCCTATACTTCCCCTCCACCCATTAATTATTTCCTATGCTGCCCCTCGCCATTAATTATTTCCTATGCTGCCCCTCACCATTAATTATTTCCTATGCTTCCCCTTACCATTAATTATTTCCTATACTGCCCCTCATAATTATTTCCTATACTGCCCCTCATAATTATTTCCTATACTGCCCCTCATAATTAATTATTCCCTATGCTGCCCCTCACCATTAATTATTTCCTATACTGCCCCTCATAATTAATTATTTCCTATACTTCCCCTCCAGCATTAATTATTTCTTATGCTGCCCCTCACCATTAATTATTTCCTATACTGCCCCTCATAATTATTCCCTATGTTGCCCCTCAAATTAATTATCTCTTATACTGCCCCTCATAATTAATTATTTCCTATACTGCCCCTCATAATTATTTCCTATACTTCCCCTCAAATTAATTATTTCCTATACTGCCCCTCAAATTAATTATTTCCTATACTGCCCTCCACAATTAATTATTTCCTATACTTCCCCTCCACCCATTAATTATTTCCTATGCTGCCCCTCGCCATTAATTATTTCCTATACTGCCCCTCATAATTAATTATTTCCTATACTTCCCCTCCAGCATTAATTATTTCTTATGCTGCCCCTCTCCATTAATTATTTCCTATACTGCCCCTCATAATTATTTCCTATACTGCCCCTCATAATTATTTCCTATACTGCCCCTCATAACTAACTATTGGCCCCCGCCCACCACAACCTTTTTACTGCCCTTTTTAATTAAAAAAATAAAAACCCTGTACTCACCACCGCGTCTTCTATCTTCTTGTAGGCCTAAGAAAGCCGGTTGGGTTCTTGTATGCCTAGTTTCTAACCTACACTGACAGCACACAACTGGATTTTAAGTCACTTTAAGTTTTGGAAAAAAAAAAAAAAATCGTCAGACTGTGCCTAATTCAATCAAACCCCTAATACAGGAGTCCCCAAACTTTTTATGTAGGGGGCCGTTCACTGTCCCCCTCAGACCGTTGGAGGGCCGGACTTAAGTTTAAAAAGAAATAGCGGTACATGTGACCGCATCCGTAATACACTGGGCCCCCCTCAATTATTTATTTAATATACTGCACTCCTACTGAACGATTTTATATATATTGTCCCAATTAATTAATTAATATACTGGGACCTCTCTCCATTAATTATTGAATATGCCTTCCCCCAATTAATTACTAGACAGCCCCTCATAATTAATTATTTCTTACACCACCACCATTAATTATTTCCTATTCTGCCCTTCCACCATTAATTATGTCTTATGCTTCCCCCCATCATTAATTATTTCCTATGCTGCCCCTCATAATTAATTATTTCCTATGCTGCCCCTTATAATTATTTCCTATACTGCCCCTCCACCATTAATTATTTCCTATACTGCCCCTCAAATTAATTATTTCTCTATACTGCCCCTCATAATTAATTATTCCTTATGCTGCCCCTCACCATTAATTATCTCTTATACTGCCCCTCATAATTAATTATTTCCTATACTGCCCCTCATAATTATTTCCTATACTTCCCCTCAAATTAATTATTTCCTATACTGCCCCTCAAATTAATTATTTCCTATACTGCCCTCCACAATTAATTATTTCCTATACTTCCCCTCCACCCATTAATTATTTCCTATGCTGCCCCTCGCCATTAATTATTTCCTATGCTGCCCCTTACCACTAATTATTTCCTATACTGCCCCTCATAATTATTTCCTATACTGCCCCTCATAATTATTTCCTATACTGCCCCTCATAATTATTTCCTATACTGCCCCTCATAATTAATTATTTCCTATACTGCCCCCACCATTAATTATTTCCTATACTGCCCCCCACCATTAATTATTTCCTATACTGCCCCTCAAATTAATTATTTCTTATACTGCCCCTCATAATTAATTATTCCCTATACTGCCCCTCTACCATTAATTATTTCCTATGCTGCTCCTCACCATTAATTATTTCCTATACTGCCCCCACCATTAATTATTCCCTATGCTGCCCCTCACCATTATTTATTTCCTATACTGCCCCTCAAATTAATTATTTCCTATACTGCCCCTCCACCATTAATTATTTCCTATACTGCCCCTCAAATTAATTATTTCCTATACTGCCCCTCCACCATTAATTATTCCCTATACTGCCCCTCTACCATTAATTATTTCCTATGCTGCTCCTCACCATTAATTATTTCCTATACTGCCCCCACCATTAATTATTCCCTATGCTGCCCCTCACCATTATTTATTTCCTATACTGCCCCTCAAATTAATTATTTCCTATACTGCCCCTCCACCATTAATTATTTCCTATACTGCCCCTCAAATTAATTATTTCCTATACTGCCCCTCCACCATTAATTATTTCCTATACTTCCCCTCCAGCATTAATTATTTCTTATGCTGCCCCTCACCATTAATTATTTCCTATACTGCCCCTCATAATTATTTCCTTTACTGCCCCTCATAATTATTTCCTATACTGCCCCTCATAACTAACTATTGGCGCCCGCCCACCACAACCTTTTTACTGCCCTTTTTAATTAAAAAAATAAAAACCCTGTACTCACCACCGCGTCTTCTATCTTCTTGTAGGCCTAAGAAAGCCGGTTGGGTTCTTGTATGCCTAGTTTCTAACCTACACTGACAGCACACAACTGGATTTTAAGTCACTTTAAGTTTTGGAAAAAAAAAAAAAATCGTCAGACTGTGCCTAATTCAATCAAACCCCTAATACAGGAGTCCCCAAACTTTTTATGTAGGGGGCCGTTCACTGTCCCCCTCAGACCGTTGGAGGGCCGGACTTAAGTTTAAAAAGAAATAGCGGTACATGTGACCGCATCCGTAATACACTGGGTCCCCCTCAATTATTTATTTAATATACTGCACTCCTACTAAACAATTTTATATATATTGTCCCAATTAATTAATTAATATACTGGGACCTCTCTCCATTAATTATTGAATATGCCTTCCCCCAATTAATTACTAGACAGCCCCTCATAATTAATTATTTCTTACACCACCACCATTAATTATTTCCTATGCTGCCCTTCCACCATTAATTATGTCTTATACTTCCCCCCATCATTAATTATTTCCTATGCTGCCCCTCATAATTAATTATTTCCTATGCTGCCCCTCATAATTATTTCCTATACTGCCCCTCCACCATTAATTATTTCCTATACTGCCCCTCAAATTAATTATTTCCTATACTGCCCCTCATAATTAATTATTCCTTATGCTGCCCCTCACCATTAATTATTTCCTATATTGCCCCTCATAATTATTCCCTATGTTGCCCCTCAAATTAATTATCTCTTATACTGCCCCTCATAATTATTCCCTATGTTGCCCCTAAATTAATTATCTCTTATACTGCCCCTCATAATTAATTATTTCCTATACTGCCCCTCATAATTATTTCCTATACTGCCCCTCACCATTAATTATTTCCTATATTGCCCCTCATAATTATTCCCTATGTTGCCCCTCAAATTAATTATCTCTTATACTGCTCCTCATAATTATTCCCTATGTTGCCCCTCAAATTAATTATCTCTTATACTGCCCCTCATAATTAATTATTTCCTATACTGCCCCTCATATTTATTTCCTATACTTCCCCTCAAATTAATTATTTCCTATACTGCCCCTCAAATTAATTTTTTCCTATACTGCCCCTCCACCATTAATTATTTCCTATACTGCCCCTCATAATTATTTCCTATACTGCCCTTCACCATTATTTATTTCCTATTCTGCCCCTCCACCATTAATTATTTCCTATACTTCCCCTCCACCATTAATTATTTCCTATACTGCCCCTCATAATTATTTCCTATACTGCCCCTCATAACTAACTATTGGCCCCCGCCCACCACAACCTTTTTACTGCCCTATTTAATTAAAAAAATAAAAACCCTGTACTCACCACCGCGTCTTCTATCTTCTTGTAGGCCTAAGAAAGCCGGTTGGGTTCTTGTATGCCTAGTTTCTAACCTACACTGACAGCACACAACTGGATTTTAAGCCACTTTAAGTTTTGGAAAAAAAAAAAAAATTAGACTGTGCCTAATTCAATCAAACCCCTAATACAGGAGTCCCCAAACTTTTTATGTAGGGGGCCGTTCACTGTCCCCCTCAGACCGTTGGAGGGCCGGACTTAAGTTTAAAAAGAAATAGCGGTACATGTGACCGCATCCGTAATACACTGGGCCCCCCTCAATTATTTATTTAATATACTGCACTCCTACTGAACTATTTTAGATATATTGTCCCAATTAATTAATTAATATACTGGGACCTCTCTCCATTAATTATTGAATATGCCTTCCCCCAATTAATTACTAGACAGCCCCTCATAATTAATTATTTCTTACACCACCACCATTAATTATTTCCTATACTGCCCCCCACCATTAATTATTTCCTATGCTGCCCCTCACCATTAATTATTTCTTATACTGCCCCTCAAATTAATTATTTCTTATACTGCCCCTCACCATTAATTATTTCCTATACTGCCCCTCCACCATTAATTATTTCCTATACTGCCCCTCCACCATTAATTATTTCATATACTGCCCCTCCACCATTAATTATTTCCTATGCTGCTCCTCACCATTAATTATTTCCTATACTGCCCCCATCATTAATTATTCCCTATGCTGCCCCTCACCATTATTTATTTCCTATACTGCCCCTCAAATTAATTATTTCCTATACTGCCCCTCAAATTAATTATTTCCTATACTTCCCCTCCACCATTAATTATTTGTTATGCTGCCCCTCATAATTATTTCCTATACTGCCCCTCATAATTATTTCCTATACTGCCCCTCATAATTATTTCCTATACTGCCCCTCATAATTATTTCCTATACTGCCCCTCATAATTAATTATTCCCTATGCTGCCCCTCACCATTATTTATGTCCTATACTGCCCCTCATAATTAATTATTTCCTATACTGCCCCTCCACCATTAATTATTTCCTATACTTCCCCTCAAATTAATTATTTCCTATACTGCCCCTCCACCTTTAATTATTTCCTATACTTCCCCTCCACCATTAATTATTTCTTATGCTGCCCCTCACCATTAATTATTTCCTATACTGCCCCTCATAATTATTTCCTATACTGCCCCTCATAATTATTTCCTATACTGCCCCTCATAACTAACTATTGGCCCCCGCCCACCACAACCTTTTTACTGCCCTTTTTAATTAAAAAAATAAAAACCCTGTACTCACCACCGCGTCTTCTATCTTCTTGTAGGCCTAAGAAAGCCGGTTGGGTTCTTGTATGCCTAGTTTCTAACCTACACTGACAGCACACAACTGGATTTTAAGTCACTTTAAGTTTTGGAAAAAAAAAAAAAAATTAGACTGTGCCTAATTCAATCAAACCCCTAATACAGGAGTCCCCAAACTTTTTATGTAGGGGGCTGTTCACTGTCCCCCTCAGACCGTTGGAGGGCCGGACTTAAGTTTAAAAAGAAATAGCGGTACATGTGACCGCATCCGTAATACACTGGGCCCCCCTCAATTATTTATTTAATATACTGCACTCCTACTGAACGATTTTATATATATTGTCCCAATTAATTAATTAATTAATATACTGGGACCTCTCTCCATTAATTATTGAATATGCCTTCCCCCAATTAATTACTAGACAGCCCCTCATAATTAATTATTTCTTACACCACCACCATTAATTATTTCCTATGCTGCCCTTCCACCATTAATTATGTCTTATGCTTCCCCCCATCATTAATTATTTCCTATGCTGCCCTTCATAATTGATTATTTCCTATGCTGCCCCTCATAATTATTTCCTATACTGCCCCTCCACCATTAATTATTTCCTATACTGCCCCTCAAATTAATTATTTCCTATACTGCCCCTCATAATTAATTATTCCTTATGCTGCCCCTCACCATTAATTATTTCCTATATTGCCCCTCATAATTATTCCCTATGTTGCCCCTCAAATTAATTATCTCTTATACTGCCCCTCATAATTATTCCCTATGTTGCCCCTCAAATTAATTATCTCTTATACTGCCCCTCATAATTAATTATTTCCTATACTGCCCCTCATAATTATTTCCTATACTTCCCCTCAAATTAATTATTTCCTCTACTGCCCCTCAAATTAATTATTTCCTATACTGCCCCTCCACCATTAATTATTTCCTATACTGCCCCTCATAATTATTTCCTATACTGCCCCTCATAATTAATTATTTCCTATACTGTCCCTCCACCATTAATTATTTCCTATACTGCCCCTCCACCATTAATTATTTCATATACTGCCCCTCCACCATTAATTATTTCCTATACTGCCCCCACCATTAATTATTCCCTATGCTGCCCTTCACCATTATTTATTTCCTATTCTGCCCCTCCACCATTAATTATTTCCTATACTTCCCCTCCACCATTAATTATTTCCTATACTGCCCCTCATAATTATTTCCTATACTGCCCCTCATAATTATTTCCTATACTGCCCCTCATAACTAACTATTGGCCCCCGCCCACCACAACCTTTTTACTGCCCTTTTTAATTAAAAAAATAAAAACCCTGTACTCACCACCGCGTCTTCTATCTTCTTGTAGGCCTAAGAAAGCCGGTTGGGTTCTTGTATGCCTAGTTTCTAACCTACACTGACAGCACACAACTGGATTTTAAGTCACTTTAAGTTTTGGAAAAAAAAATAAAAAATGAGACTGTGCCTAATTCAATCAAACCCCTAATACAGGAGTCCCCAAACTTTTTATGTAGGGGGCCGTTCACTGTCCCCCTCAGACCGTTGGAGGGCCGGACTTAAGTTTAAAAAGAAATAGCGGTACATGTGACCGCATCCGTAATACACTGGGCCCCCCTCAATTATTTATTTAATATACTGCACTCCTACTGAACTATTTTATATATATTGTCCCAATTAATTAATTAATATACTGGGACCTCTCTCCATTAATTATTGAATATGCCTTCCCCCAATTAATTACTAGACAGCCCCTCATAATTAATTATTTCTTACACCACCACCATTAATTATTTCCTATGCTGCCCTTCCACCATTAATTATGTCTTATGCTTCCCCCCATCATTAATTATTTCCTATGCTGCCCTTCATCATTAATTATTTCCTATGCTGCCCCTCATAATTAATTATTTCCTATACTGCCCCTCATAATTAATTATTTCCTATGCTGCCCCTCATAATTATTTCCTATACTGCCCCTCCACCATTAATTATTTCCTATACTGCCCCTCAAATTAATTATTTCCTATACTGCCCCTCATAATTAATTATTCCTTATGCTGCCCCTCACCATTAATTATTTCCTATATTGCCCCTCATAATTATTCCCTATGTTGCCCCTCAAATTAATTATCTCTTATACTGCCCCTCATAATTAATTATTTCCTATACTGCCCCTCATAATTATTTCCTATATTTCCCCTCAAATTAATTATTTCCTATACTGCCCCTCAAATTAATTATTTCCTATACTGCCCTCCACAATTAATTATTTCCTATACTTCCCCTCCACCCATTAATTATTTCCTATGCTGCCCCTCGACATTAATTATTTCCTATGCTGCCCCTCACCATTAATTATTTCCTATGCTGCCCCTCACCATTAATTATTTCCTATACTGCCCCTCCACCATTAATTATTTCCTATACTGCCCCTCAAATTAATTATTTCCTATACTTCCCCTCCACCATTAATTATTTCTTATGCTGCCCCTCACCATTAATTATTTCCTATACTGCCCCTCCACCATTAATTATTTCCTATACTGCCCCTCATAATTATTTCCTATACTGCCCCTCATAATTAATTATTCCCTATGCTGCCCCTCACCATTAATTATTTCATATACTGCCCCTCCACCATTATTATTTCATATACTGCCCCTCCACCATTAATTATTTCCTATGCTGCTCCTCACCATTAATTATTTCCTATACTGCCCCCACCATTAATTATTCCCTGTGCTGCCCCTCACCATTATTTATTTCCTATACTGCCCCTTTAAATTAATTATTTCCTATACTGCCCCTCCACCATTAATTATTTCCTATACTGCCCCTCATAATTATTTCCTATACTGCCCCTCATAATTATTTCCTATACTGCCCCTCATAATTATTTCCTATACTGCCCCTCATAATTAATTATTCCCTATGCTGCCCCTCACCATTAATTATTTCCTATACTGCCCCTCATAATTAATTATTTCCTATACTGCCCCCCACCATTAATTATTTCCTATACTGCCCCCCACCATTAATTATTTCCTATGCTGCCCCTCACCATTAATTATTTCCTATAATGCCCCCACCATTAATTATTCCCTATGCTGCCCCTCACCATTATTTATTTCCTATACTGCCCCTCAAATTAATTATTTCCTATACTGCCCCTCCACCATTAATTATTTCCTATACTTCCCCTCCACCATTAATTATTTCTTATGCTGCCCCTCACCATTAATTATTTCCTATACTGCCCCTCATAATTATTTCCTATACTGCCCCTCATAATTATTTCCTATACTGCCCCTCATAATTATTCCCTATACTGCCCCTCCACCATTAATTATTTCCTATACTTCCCCTCCACCATTAATTATGTCTTATGCTGCCCCTCACCATTAATTATTTCCTATACTGCCCCTCATAATTATTTCCTATACTGCCCCTCATAATTCTTTCCTATACTGCCCCTCATAACTAACTATTAGCCCCCGCCCACCACAACCTTTTTACTGCCCTTTTTAATTAAAAAAATAAAAACCCTGTACTCACCACCGCGTCTTCTATCTTCTTGTAGGCCTAAGAAAGCCGGTTGGGTTCTTGTATGCCTAGTTTCTAACCTACACTGACAGCACACAACTGGATTTTAAGTCACTTTAAGTTTTGGAAAGAAAAAAAAAAATCGTCAGACTGTGCCTAATTCAATCAAACCCCTAATACAGGAGTCCCCAAACTTTTTATGTAGGGGGCCGTTCACTGTCCCCCTCAGACCGTTGGAGGGCCGGACTTAAGTTTAAAAAGAAATAGCGGTACATGTGACCGCATCCGTAATACACTGGGCCCCCCTCAATTATTTATTTAATATGCTGCATTCCTACTGAACGATTTTATATATATTGTCCCAATTAATTAATTAATATACTGGGACCTCTCTCCATTAATTATTGAATATGCCTTCCCCCAATTAATTACTAGACAGCCCCTCATAATTAATTATTTCTTACACCACCACCATTAATTATTTCCTATGCTGCCCTTCCACCATTAATTATGTCTTATGCTTCCCCCCATCATTAATTATTTCCTATGCTGCCCTTCATAATTAATTATTTCCTATGCTGCCCCTCATAATTATTTCCTATACTGCCCCTCCACCATTAATTATTTCCTATACTGCCCCTCAAATTAATTATTTCCTATACTGCCCCTCATAATTAATTATTCCTGATGCTGCCCCTCACCATTAATTATTTCCTATATTGCCCCTCATAATTATTCCCTATGTTGCCCCTCAAATTAATTATCTCTTATACTGCCCCTCATAATTATTCTCTATGTTGCCCCTCAAATTAATTATCTCTTATACTGCCCCACATAATTAATTATTTCCTATACTGCCCCTCATAATTATTTCCTATACTTCCCCTCAAATTAATTATTTCCTATACTGCCCCTCCACCATTAATTATTTCCTATACTGCCCCTCCACCATTAATTATTTCCTATACTGCCCCTCATAATTATTTCCTATACTGCCCCTCATAATTAATTATTTCCTATACTGTCCCTCCACCATTAATTATTTCCTATACTGCCCCTCAAATTAATTATTTCCTATACTGCCCCTCCACCATTAATTATTTCCTATACTGCCCCTCAAATTAATTATTTCCTATACTGCCCCTCCACCATTAATTATTTCCTATACTGCCCCTCAAATTAATTATTTCCTATACTGCCCCTCATAATTTTTTTCTATACTGCCCCTCATAATTATTTCCTATACTGCCCCTCATAATTATGTCCTATACTGCCCCTCATAATTATTTATTCCCTATGCTGCCCCTCACCATTAATTATTTCCTATACTGCCCTCATAATTAATTATTTCCTATACTGCCCCCCACCATTAATTATTTCCTATACTGCCCCCCACCATTAATTATTTCCTATACTGCCCCCCACCATTAATTATTTCCTATGCTGCCCCTCACCATTAATTATTTCCTATACTGCCCCTCAAATTAATTATTCCTTATACTGCCTCTCAAATTAATTATTTCCTATACTGCCCCTCCACTATTAATTATTTCCTTTACTGCCCCTCCACCATTAATTATTTCATATACTGCCCCTCCACCATTAATTATTTCCTATGCTGCTCCTCACCATTAATTATTTCCTATACTGCCCCCACCATTAATTATTCCCTATGCTACCCCTCACCATTATTTATTTCCTATACTGCCCCTCAAATTAAATATTTCCTATACTGCCCCTCCACCATTAATTATTTCCTATCCTGGCCCTCAAATTAATTATTTTCTATACTGCCCCTCATAATTAATTATTCCTTATGCTGCCCCTCACCATTAATTATTTCCTATATTGCCCCTCATAATTATTCCCTATGTTGCCCCTCAAATTAATTATCTCTTATACTGCCCCTCATAATTAATTATTTCCTATACTGCCCCTCATAATTATTTCCTATATTTCCCCTCAAATTAATTATTTCCTATACTGCCCCTCAAATTAATTATTTCCTATACTGCCCTCCACAATTAATTATTTCCTATACTTCCCCTCCACCCATTAATTATTTCCTATACTTCCCCTCCACCCATTAATTATTTCCTATGCTGCCCCTCACCATTAATTATTTCCTATGCTGCCCCTCACCATTAATTATTTCCTATACTTCCCCTCCACCATTAATTATTTCTTATGCTGCCCCTCACTATTAATTATTTCCTATACTGCCCCTCCACCATTAATTATTTCCTATACTGCCCCTCATAATTAATTATTCCCTATGCTGCCCCTCACCAATAATTATTTCATATACTGCCCCTCCACCATTATTTTTTCATATACTGCCCCTCCACCATTAATTATTTCCTATGCTGCTCCTCACCATTAATTATTTCCTATACTGCCCCCACCATTAATTATTCCCTGTGCTGCCCCTCACCATTATTTATTTCCTATACTGCCCCTCAAATTAATTATTTCCTATACTGCCCCTCCACCATTAATTATTTCCTATACTGCCCCTCATAATTATTTCCTATACTGCCCCTCATAATTATTTCCTATACTGCCCCTCATAATTATTTCCTATACTGCCCCTCATAATTAATTATTCCCTATGCTGCCCCTCACCATTAATTATTTCCTATACTGCCCCTCATAATTAATTATTTCCTATACTGCCCCCCACCATTAATTATTTCCTATACTGCCCCCCACCATTAATTATTTCCTATGCTGCCCCTCACCATTAATTATTTCCTATACTGCCCCCACCATTAATTATTCCCTATGCTGCCCCTCACCATTATTTATTTCCTATACTGCCCCTCAAATTAATTATTTCCTATACTGCCCCTCCACCATTAATTATTTCCTATACTTCCCCTCCACCATTAATTATTTCTTATGCTGCCCCTCACCATTAATTATTTCCTATACTGCCCCTCATAATTATTTCCTATACTGCCCCTCATAATTATTTCCTATACTGCCCCTCATAATTATTCCCTATACTGCCCCTCCACCATTAATTATTTCCTATACTTCCCCTCCACCATTAATTATTTCTTATGCTGCCCCTCACCATTAATTATTTCCTATACTGCCCCTCATAATTATTTCCTATACTGCCCCTCATAATTCTTTCCTATACTGCCCCTCATAACTAACTATTAGCCCCCGCCCACCACAACCTTTTTACTGCCCTTTTTAATTAAAAAAATAAAAACCCTGTACTCACCACCGCGTCTTCTATCTTCTTGTAGGCCTAAGAAAGCCGGTTGGGTTCTTGTATGCCTAGTTTCTAACCTACACTGACAGCACACAACTGGATTTTAAGTCACTTTAAGTTTTGGAAAAAAAAAAAAAAATCGTCAGACTGTGCCTAATTCAATCAAACCCCTAATACAGGAGTCCCCAAACTTTTTATGTAGGGGGCCGTTCACTGTCCCCCTCAGACCGTTGGAGGGCCGGACTTAAGTTTAAAAAGAAATAGCGGTACATGTGACCGCATCCGTAATACACTGGGCCCCCCTCAATTATTTATTTAATATGCTGCATTCCTACTGAACGATTTTATATATATTGTCCCAATTAATTAATTAATATACTGGGACCTCTCTCCATTAATTATTGAATATACCTTCCCCCAATTAATTACTAGACAGCCCCTCATAATTAATTATTTCTTACACCACCACCATTAATTATTTCCTATGCTGCCCTTCCACCATTAATTATGTCTTATGCTTCCCCCCATCATTAATTATTTCCTATGCTGCCCTTCATAATTAATTATTTCCTATGCTGCCCCTCATAATTATTTCCTATACTGCCCCTCCACCATTAATTATTTCCTATACTGCCCCTCAAATTAATTATTTCCTATACTGCCCCTCATAATTAATTATTCCTTATGCTGCCCCTCACCATTAATTATTTCCTATACTGCCCCTCATAATTATTTCCTATACTTCCCCTCAAATTAATTATTTCCTATACTGCCCCTCAAATTAATTATTTCCTATACTGCCCTCCACAATTAATTATTTCCTATACTTCCCCTCCACCCATTAATTATTTCCTATGCTGCCCCTCGCCATTAATTATTTCCTATGCTGCCCCTCACCATTATATATTTCCTATGCTTACCCTTACCATTAATTATTTCCTATACTGCCCCTCATAATTATTTCCTATACTGCCCCTCATAATTATTTCCTATACTGCCCCTCATAATTAATTATTCCCTATGCTGCCCCTCACCATTAATTATTTCCTATACTGCCCCTCATAATTAATTATTTCCTATACTTCCCCTCCAGCATTAATTATTTCTTATGCTGCCCCTCTCCATTAATTATTTCCTATACTGCCCCTCATAATTATTTCCTATACTGCCCCTCATAATTATTTCCTATACTGCCCCTCATAATTATTTCCTATACTGCCCCTCATAACTAACTATTGGCCCCCGCCCACCACAACCTTTTTACTGCCCTTTTTAATTAAAAAAATAAAAACCCTGTACTCACCACCGCGTCTTCTATCTTCTTGTAGGCCTAAGAAAGCCGGTTGGGTTCTTGTATGCCTAGTTTCTAACCTACACTGACAGCACACAACTGGATTTTAAGTCACTTTAAGTTTTGGAAAAAAAAAAAAAAATCGTCAGACTGTGCCTAATTCAATCAAACCCCTAATACAGGAGTCCCCAAACTTTTTATGTAGGGGGCCGTTCACTGTCCCCCTCAGACCGTTGGAGGGCCGGACTTAAGTTTAAAAAGAAATAGCGGTACATGTGACCGCATCCGTAATACACTGGGCCCCCCTCAATTATTTATTTAATATACTGCACTCCTACTGAACGATTTTATATATATTGTCCCAATTAATTAATTAATATACTGGGACCTCTCTCCATTAATTATTGAATATGCCTTCCCCCAATTAATTACTAGACAGCCCCTCATAATTAATTATTTCTTACACCACCACCATTAATTATTTCCTATTCTGCCCTTCCACCATTAATTATGTCTTATGCTTCCCCCCATCATTAATTATTTCCTATGCTGCCCCTCATAATTAATTATTTCCTATGCTGCCCCTTATAATTATTTCCTATACTGCCCCTCCACCATTAATTATTTCCTATACTGCCCCTCAAATTAATTATTTCTCTATACTGCCCCTCATAATTAATTATTCCTTATGCTGCCCCTCACCATTAATTATCTCTTATACTGCCCCTCATAATTAATTATTTCCTATACTGCCCCTCATAATTATTTCCTATACTTCCCCTCAAATTAATTATTTCCTATACTGCCCCTCAAATTAATTATTTCCTATACTGCCCTCCACAATTAATTATTTCCTATACTTCCCCTCCACCCATTAATTATTTCCTATGCTGCCCCTCGCCATTAATTATTTCCTATGCTGCCCCTTACCACTAATTATTTCCTATACTGCCCCTCATAATTATTTCCTATACTGCCCCTCATAATTATTTCCTATACTGCCCCTCATAATTATTTCCTATACTGCCCCTCATAATTATTTCCTATACTGCCCCTCATAATTAATTATTTCCTATACTGCCCCCACCATTAATTATTTCCTATACTGCCCCCCACCATTAATTATTTCCTATACTGCCCCTCAAATTAATTATTTCTTATACTGCCCCTCCACCATTAATTATTCCCTATACTGCCCCTCTACCATTAATTATTTCCTATGCTGCTCCTCACCATTAATTATTTCCTATACTGCCCCCACCATTAATTATTCCCTATGCTGCCCCTCACCATTATTTATTTCCTATACTGCCCCTCAAATTAATTATTTCCTATACTGCCCCTCCACCATTAATTATTTCCTATACTGCCCCTCAAATTAATTATTTCCTATACTGCCCCTCCACCATTAATTATTCCCTATACTGCCCCTCTACCATTAATTATTTCCTATGCTGCTCCTCACCATTAATTATTTCCTATACTGCCCCCACCATTAATTATTCCCTATGCTGCCCCTCACCATTATTTATTTCCTATACTGCCCCTCAAATTAATTATTTCCTATACTGCCCCTCCACCATTAATTATTTCCTATACTGCCCCTCAAATTAATTATTTCCTATACTGCCCCTCCACCATTAATTATTTCCTATACTTCCCCTCCAGCATTAATTATTTCTTATGCTGCCCCTCACCATTAATTATTTCCTATACTGCCCCTCATAATTATTTCCTATACTGCCCCTCATAATTATTTCCTATACTGCCCCTCATAACTAACTATTGGCCCCCGCCCACCACAACCTTTTTACTGCCCTTTTTAATTAAAAAAATAAAAACCCTGTACTCACCACCGCGTCTTCTATCTTCTTGTAGGCCTAAGAAAGCCGGTTGGGTTCTTGTATGCCTAGTTTCTAACCTACACTGACAGCACACAACTGGATTTTAAGTCACTTTAAGTTTTGGAAAAAAAAAAAAAATCGTCAGACTGTGCCTAATTCAATCAAACCCCTAATACAGGAGTCCCCAAACTTTTTATGTAGGGGGCCGTTCACTGTCCCCCTCAGACCGTTGGAGGGCCGGACTTAAGTTTAAAAAGAAATAGCGGTACATGTGACCGCATCCGTAATACACTGGGTCCCCCTCAATTATTTATTTAATATACTGCACTCCTACTGAACTATTTTAGATATATTGTCCCAATTAATTAATTAATATACTGGGACCTCTCTCCATTAATTATTGAATATGCCTTCCCCCAATTAATTACTAGACAGCCCCTCATAATTAATTATTTCTTACACCACCACCATTAATTATTTCCTATACTGCCCCCCACCATTAATTATTTCCTATGCTGCCCCTCACCATTAATTATTTCTTATACTGCCCCTCAAATTAATTATTTCTTATACTGCCCCTCACCATTAATTATTTCCTATACTGCCCCTCCACCATTAATTATTTCCTATACTGCCCCTACACCATTAATTATTTCATATACTGCCCCTCCACCATTAATTATTTCCTATGCTGCTCCTCACCATTAATTATTTCCTATACTGCCCCCATCATTAATTATTCCCTATGCTGCCCCTCACCATTATTTATTTCCTATACTGCCCCTCAAATTAATTATTTCCTATACTGCCCCTCAAATTAATTATTTCCTATACTTCCCCTCCACCATTAATTATTTGTTATGCTGCCCCTCATAATTATTTCCTATACTGCCCCTCATAATTATTTCCTATACTGCCCCTCATAATTATTTCCTATACTGCCCCTCATAATTATTTCCTATACTGCCCCTCATAATTAATTATTACCTATGCTGCCCCTCACCATTATTTATTTCCTATACTGCCCCTCAAATTAATTATTTCCTATACTGCCCCTCCACCATTAATTATTTCCTATACTGCCCCTCAAATTAATTATTTCCTATACTGCCCCTCCACCATTAATTATTTCCTATACTTCCCCTCCAGCATTAATTATTTCTTATGCTGCCCCTCACCATTAATTATTTCCTATACTGCCCCTCATAATTATTTCCTATACTGCCCCTCATAATTATTTCCTATACTGCCCCTCATAACTAACTATTGGCCCCCGCCCACCACAACCTTTTTACTGCCCTTTTTAATTAAAAAAATAAAAACCCTGTACTCACCACCGCGTCTTCTATCTTCTTGTAGGCCTAAGAAAGCCGGTTGGGTTCTTGTATGCCTAGTTTCTAACCTACACTGACAGCACACAACTGGATTTTAAGTCACTTTAAGTTTTGGAAAAAAAAAAAAAATCGTCAGACTGTGCCTAATTCAATCAAACCCCTAATACAGGAGTCCCCAAACTTTTTATGTAGGGGGCCGTTCACTGTCCCCCTCAGACCGTTGGAGGGCCGGACTTAAGTTTAAAAAGAAATAGCGGTACATGTGACCGCATCCGTAATACACTGGGTCCCCCTCAATTATTTATTTAATATACTGCACTCCTACTGAACTATTTTAGATATATTGTCCCAATTAATTAATTAATATACTGGGACCTCTCTCCATTAATTATTGAATATGCCTTCCCCCAATTAATTACTAGACAGCCCCTCATAATTAATTATTTCTTACACCACCACCATTAATTATTTCCTATACTGCCCCCCACCATTAATTATTTCCTATGCTGCCCCTCACCATTAATTATTTCTTATACTGCCCCTCAAATTAATTATTTCTTATACTGCCCCTCACCATTAATTATTTCCTATACTGCCCCTCCACCATTAATTATTTCCTATACTGCCCCTACACCATTAATTATTTCATATACTGCCCCTCCACCATTAATTATTTCCTATGCTGCTCCTCACCATTAATTATTTCCTATACTGCCCCCATCATTAATTATTCCCTATGCTGCCCCTCACCATTATTTATTTCCTATACTGCCCCTCAAATTAATTATTTCCTATACTGCCCCTCAAATTAATTATTTCCTATACTTCCCCTCCACCATTAATTATTTGTTATGCTGCCCCTCATAATTATTTCCTATACTGCCCCTCATAATTATTTCCTATACTGCCCCTCATAATTATTTCCTATACTGCCCCTCATAATTATTTCCTATACTGCCCCTCATAATTAATTATTACCTATGCTGCCCCTCACCATTATTTATGTCCTATACTGCCCCTCATAATTAATTATTTCCTATACTGCCCCTCCACCATTAATTATTTCCTATACTTCCCCTCAAATTAATTATTTCCTATACTGCCCCTCCACCTTTAATTATTTCCTATACTTCCCCTCCACCATTAATTATTTCTTATGCTGCCCCTCACCATTAATTATTTCCTATACTGCCCCTCATAACTAACTATTGGCCCCCGCCCACCACAACCTTTTTACTGCCCTTTTTAATTAAAAAAATAAAAACCCTGTACTCACCACCGCGTCTTCTATCTTCTTGTAGGCCTAAGAAAGCCGGTTGGGTTCTTGTATGCCTAGTTTCTAACCTACACTGACAGCACACAACTGGATTTTAAGTCACTTTAAGTTTTGGAAAAAAAAAAAAAAATTAGACTGTGCCTAATTCAATCAAACCCCTAATACAGGAGTCCCCAAACTTTTTATGTAGGGGGCTGTTCACTGTCCCCCTCAGACCGTTGGAGGGCCGGACTTAAGTTTAAAAAGAAATAGCGGTACATGTGACCGCATCCGTAATACACTGGGCCCCCCTCAATTATTTATTTAATATACTGCACTCCTACTGAACTATTTAAGATATATTGTCCCAATTAATTAATTAATATACTGGGACCTCTCTCCATTAATTATTGAATATGCCTTCCCCCAATTAATTACTAGACAGCCCCTCATAATTAATTATTTCTTACACCACCACCATTAATTATTTCCTATGCTGCCCTTCCACCATTAATTATGTCTTATGCTTCCCCCCATCATTAATTATTTCCTATGCTGCCCCTCATAATTAATTATTTCCTATGCTGCCCCTCATAATTATTTCCTATACTGCCCCTCCACCATTAATTATTTCCTATACTGCCCCTTAAATTAATTATTTCCTATACTGCCCCTCATAATTAATTATTCCTTATGCTGCCCCTCACCATTAATTATTTCCTATATTGCCCTTCATAATTATTCCCTATGTTGCCCCTCAAATTAATTATCTCTTATACTGCCCCTCATAATTAATTATTTCCTATACTGCCCCTCACCATTAATTATTTCCTATAGTTCCCCTCAAATTAATTATTTCCTATACTGCCCCTCAAATTAATTATTTCCTATACTGCCCTCCACAATTAATTATTTCCTATACTTCCCCTCCACCCATTAATTATTTCCTATGCTGCCCCTCGCCATTAATTATTTCCTATGCTGCCCCTCACCATTAATTATTTCCTATGCTTCCCCTCACCATTAATTATTTCCTATACTGCCCCTCACCATTCATTATTTCCTATACTGCCCCTCATAATTATTTCCTATACTGCCCCTCATAATTAATTATTTCCTATGCTGCTCCTCACCATTCATTATTTCCTATACTGCCCCCACCATTAATTATTCCCTATGCTGCCCCTCACCATTATTTATTTCCTATGCAAATTCAATCAAGGTAGACGCAGCACTTCCTTTAAAATTTCATTTCTTCTTTATTGATGACAAAGTTTAAAACATGATGGGTGGAATAAGATTACAGCTGACGCGTTTCGAACTGTTACAGCTCTTAGTCATAGCATACTGCCCCTCATAATTATTTCCTATACTGCCCCTCATAATTATTTCCTATACTGCCCTTCAAATTAATTATTTCCTATACTGCCCCTCCACCATTAATTATTTCCTATATTGCCCCTCAAATTAATTATTTCCTATACTGCCCCTCCACCATTAATTATTTCCTATACTTCCCCTCCACCATTAATTATTTCTTATGCTGCCCCTCACCATTAATTATTTCTTATGCTACCCCTCACCATTAATTATTTCCTATACTGCCCCTCATAATTATTTCCTATACTGCCCCTCATAATTATTTCCTATACTGCCCCTCATAATTAATTATTCCCTATGCTGCCCCTCACCATTAATTATTTCCTATACTGCCCCTCAAATTAATTATTCCTTATACTGCCCCTCAAATTAATTATTTCCTATACTGCCCCTCCACTATTAATTATTTCCTTTACTGCCCCTCCACCATTAATTATTTCATATACTGCCCCTCCACCATTAATTATTTCCTATGCTGCTCCTCACCATTAATTATTTCCTATACTGCCCCTCATAATTAATTATTTCCTATACTGCCCCCCACCATTAATTATTTCCTATACTGCCCCCCACCATTAATTATTTCCTATGCTGCCCCTCACCATTAATTATTTCCTATACTGCCCCCACCATTAATTATTCCCTATGCTGCCCCTCACCATTATTTATTTCCTATACTGCCCCTCAAATTAATTATTTCCTATACTGCCCCTCAACCATTAATTATTTCCTATACTTCCCCTCCACCATTAATTATTTCTTATGCTGCCCCTCACCATTAATTATTTCCTATACTGCCCCTCATAATTATTTCCTATACTGCCCCTCATAATTATTTCCTATACTGCCCCTCATAATTAATTATTCCCTATGCTGCCCCTCACCATTAATTATTTCCTATCCTGCCCCTCATAATTATTCCCTATACTGCCCCTCAAATTAATTATTTCCTATACTGCCCCTCCACCATTAATTATTTCCTATACTTCCCCTCCACCATTAATTATTTCTTATGCTGCCCCTCACCATTAATTATTTCCTATACTGCCCCTCATAATTATTTCCTATACTGCCCCTCATAATTATTTCCTATACTGCCCCTCATAATTAATTATTCCCTATGCTGCCCCTCACCATTATTTATTTCCTATATTGCCCCTCAAATTAATTATTTCCTATACTGCCCCTCCACCATTAATTATTTCCTATACTGCCCCTCAAATTAATTATTTCCTATACTGCCCCTCAAATTAATTATTTCCTATACTGCCCCTCCACCATTAATTATTTCCTATACTTCCCCTCCACCATTAATTATTTCTTATGCTGCCCCTCACCATTAATTATTTCCTATACTGCCCCTCATAATTATTTCCTATACTGCCCCTCATAATTATTTCCTATACTGCCCCTCATAACTAACTATTAGCCCCCGCCCACCACAACCTTTTTACTGCCCTTTTTAATTAAAAAAATAAAAACCCTGTACTCACCACCGCGTCTTCTATCTTCTTGTAGGGCTAAGAAAGCCGGTTGGGTTCTTGTATGCCTAGTTTCTAACCTACACTGACAGCACACAACTTGATTTTAAGTCACTTTAAGTTTTGGGAAAAAAAAAAAAAATCGTCAGACTGTGCCTAATTCAATCAAACCCCTAATACAGGAGTCCCCAAACTTTTTATGTAGGGGGCCGT
The DNA here is from genome assembly GCF_040894005.1 of Engystomops pustulosus. NCBI lineage: Eukaryota > Metazoa > Chordata > Amphibia > Anura > Leptodactylidae > Engystomops > Engystomops pustulosus. The sequence continues at coordinate 1,376,105 of NW_027284961.1, forward strand.
TCACTGTCCCCCTCAGACCGTTGGTGGGCCGGACTTAAGTTTAAAAAGAAATAGCGGTACATGTGACCGCATCCGTAATACACTGGGCCCCCCTCAATTATTTATTTAATATACTGCACTCCTACTGAACGATTTTATATATATTGTCCCAATTAATTAATTAATATACTGGGACCTCTCTCCATTAATTATTGAATATGCCTTCCCCCAATTAATTACTAGACAGCCCCTCATAATTAATTATTTCTTACACCACCACCATTAATTATTTCCTATGCTGCCCTTCCACCATTTATTATGTCTTATGCTTCCCCCCATCATTAATTATTTCCTATGCTGCCCTTCATAATTAATTATTTCCTATGCTGCCCCTCATAATTATTTCCTATACTGCCCCTCCACCATTAATTATTTCCTATACTGCCCCTCAAATTAATTATTTCCTATACTGCCCCTCATAATTAATTATTCCTTATGCTGCCCCTCACCATTAATTATTTCCTATATTGCCCCTCATAATTATTCCCTATGTTGCCCCTCAAATTAATTATCTCTTATACTGCCCCTCATAATTAATTATTTCCTATACTGCCCCTCATAATTATTTCCTATACTTCCCCTCAAAGTAATTATTTCCTATACTGCCCCTCAAATTAATTATTTCCTATACTGCCCTCCACAATTAATTATTTCCTATACTTCCCCTCCACCCATTAATTATTTCCTATGCTGCCCCTCGCCATTAATTATTTCCTATGCTGCCCCTTACCATTAATTATTTCCTATGCTTCCCCTCACCATTAATTATTTCCTATACTGCCTCTCATAATTATTTCCTATACTGCCCCTCATAATTATTTCCTATACTGCCCCTCATAATTATTTCCTATACTGCCCCTCATAATTAATTATTCCCTATGCTGCCCCTCACCATTCATTATTTCCTATACTGCCCCTCCACCATTAATTATTTCCTATACTGCCCCTCATAATTATTTCCTATACTGCCCCTCATAATTAATTATTCCCTATGCTGCCCCTCAAATTAATTATTTCCTATACTGCCCCTCCACCATGAATTATTTCCTATACTTCCCCTCCACCATGAATTATTTCTTATGCTGCCCCTCACCATTAATTATTTCCTATACTGCCCCTCATAATTATTTCCTATACTGCCCCTCATAATTATTTCCTATACTGCCCCTCATAATTATTTCCTATACTGCCCTCATAATTAATTATTTCCTATACTGCCCCCCACCATTAATTATTTCCTATACTGCCCCCCACCATTAATTATTTCCTATGCTGCCCCTCACCATTAATTATTTCCTATACTGCCCCTCAAATTAATTATTCCTTATACTGCCCCTCAAATTAATTATTTCCTATACTGCCCCTCCACTATTAATTATTTCCTTTACTGCCCCTCCACCATTAATTATTTCCTATGCTGCTCCTCACCATTAATTATTTCCTATACTGCCCCTCATAATTATTTCCTATACTGCCCCTCATAATTATTTCCTATACTGCCCCTCATAATTATTTCCTATACTGCCCCTCATAATTAATTATTCCCTATGCTGCCCCTCACCATTATTTATTTACTATACTGCTCCTCAAATTAATTATTTCCTATACTGCCCCTCCACCATTAATTATTTCCTATACTGCCCCTCAAATCAATTATTTCCTATACTGCCCCTCCACCATTAATTATTTCCTATACTGCCCCTCAAATTAATTATCTCTTATACTACCCCTCATAATTAATTATTTCCTATACTGCCCCTCATAATTATTTCCTATACTTCCCCTCAAATTAATTATTTCCTATACTGCCCCTCAGATTAATTATTTCCAATACTGCCCTCCACAATTAATTATTTCCTATACTTCCCCTCCACCCATTAATTATTTCCTATGCTGCCCCTCGCCATTAATTATTTCCTATGCTGCCCCTTACCATTAATTATTTCCTATGCTTCCCCTCACCATTAATTATTTCCTATACTGCCCCTCATAATTATTTCCTATACTGCCCCTCATAATTATTTCCTATACTGCCCCTCATAATTAATTATTCCCTATGCTGCCCCTCACAATTCATTATTTCCTATACTGCCCCTCCACCATTAATTATTTCCTATACTGCCCCTCATAATTATTTCCTATACTGCCCCTCATAATTAATTATTCCCTATGCTGCCCCTCACCATTAATTATTTCCTATACTGCCCCTCCACCATTAATTATTTCCTATACTGCCCCTCATAATTATTTCCTATACTGCCCCTCATAATTAATTATTTCCTATGCTGCTCCTCACCATTAATTATTTCCTATACTGCCCCCACCATTAATTATTCCCTATGCTGCCCCTCACCATTATTTATTTCCTATACTGCCCCTCAAATTAATTATTTCCTATACTGCCCCTCCACCATTAATTATTTCCTATACTGCCCCTCAAATTAATTATTTCCTATACTGCCCCTCCACCATTAATTGTTTCCTATACTTCCCCTCCACCATGAATTATTTCTTATGCTGCCCCTCACCATTAATTATTTCCTATACTGCCCTCATAATTAATTATTTCCTATACTGCCCCCCACCATTAATTATTTCCTATACTGCCCCCCACCATTAATTATTTCCTATGCTGCCCCTCACCATTAATTATTTCCTATACTGCCCCTCAAATTAATTATTCCTTATACTGCCCCTCAAATTAATTATTTCCTATACTGCCCCTCCACTATTAATTATTTCCTTTACTGCCCCTCCACCATTTATTATTTCCTATGCTGCTCCTCACCATTAATTATTTCCTATACTGCCCCCACCATTAATTATTCCCTATGCTACCCCTCACCATTATTTATTTCCTATACTGCCCCTCAAATTAATTATTTCCTATACTGCCCCTCCACCATTAATTATTTCCTATACTGCCCCTCAAATTAATTATTTCCTATACTGCCCCTCCACCATTAATTATTTCCTATACTTCCCCTCCACCATTAATTATTTCTTATGCTGCCCCTCACCATTAATTATTTCCTATACTGCCCCTCATAATTATTTCCTATACTGCCCCTCATAATTATTTCCTATACTGCCCCTCATAATTATTTCCTATACTGCCCCTCATAATTAATTATTCCCTATGCTGCCCCTCACCATTATTTATTTCCTATACTGCTCCTCAAATTAATTATTTCCTATACTGCCCCTCCACCATTAATTATTTCCTATAATTCCCCTCCACCATTAATTATTTCTTATGCTGCCCCTCACCATTAATTATTTCCTATACTGCCCCTCATAATTATTTCCTATACTGCCCCTCATAATTATTTCCTATACTGCCCCTCATAACTAACTATTGGCCCCCGCCCACCACAACCTTTTTACTGCCCTTTTTAATTAAAAAAATAAAAACCCTGTACTCACCACCGCGTCTTCTATCTTCTTGTAGGCCTAAGAAAGCCGGTTGGGTTCTTGTATGCCTAGTTTCTAACCTACACTGACAGCACACAACTGGATTTTAAGTCACTTTAAGTTTTGGAAAAAAAAAAAAAATCGTCAGACTGTGCCTAATTCAATCAAACCCCTAATACAGGAGTCCCCAAACTTTTTATGTAGGGGGCCGTTCACTGTCCCCCTCAGACCGTTGGAGGGCCGGACTTAAGTTTAAAAAGAAATAGCGGTACATGTGACCGCATCCGTAATACACTGGGCCCCCCTCAATTATTTATTTAATATACTGCACTCCTACTGAACTATTTTATATATATTGTCCCAATTAATTAATTAATATACTGGGACCTCTCTCCATTAATTATTGAATATGCCTTCCCCCAATTAATTACTAGACAGCCCCTCATAATTAATTATTTCTTACACCACCACCATTAATTATTTCCTATGCTGCCCTTCCACCATTAATTATGTCTTATGCTTCCCCCCATCATTAATTATTTCCTATGCTGCCCCTCATAATTAATTATTTCCTATGCTGCCCCTCATAATTATTTCCTATACTGCCCCTCCACCATTAATTATTTCCTATACTGCCCCTCAAATTAATTATTTCCTATACTGCCCCTCATAATTAATTATTCCTTATGCTGCCCCTCACCATTAATTATTTCCTATATTGCCCCTCATAATTATTCCCTATGTTGCCCCTCAAATTAATTATCTCTTATACTGCCCCTCATAATTAATTATTTCCTATACTGCCCCTCATAATTATTTCCTATACTTCCCCTCAAATTAATTATTTCCTATACTGCCCTCCACAATTAATTATTTCCTATACTTCCCCTCCACCCATTAATTATTTCCTATGCTGCCCCTCGCCATTAATTATTTCCTATGCTGCCCCTTACCATTAATTATTTCCTATACTGCCCCTCATAATTATTCCCTATACTGCCCCTCATAATTATTTCCTATACTGCCCCTCATAATTATTTCCTATACTGCCCCTCATAATTAATTATTCCCTATGCTGCCCCTCACCATTAATTATTTCCTATACTGCCCCTCATAATTAATTATTTCCTATACTGCCCCCACCATTAATTATTTCCTATACTGCCCCCACCATTAATTATTTCCTATACTGCCCCTCAAATTAATTATTTCTTATACTGCCCATCATAATTAATTATTCCCTATACTGCCCTTCTACCATTAATTATTTCCTATGCTGCTCCTCACCATTAATTATTTCCTATACTGCCCCCACCATTAATTATTCCCTATGCTGCCCCTCACCATTATTTATTTCCTATACTGCCCCTCAAATTAATTATTTCCAATACTGCCCCTCCACCATTAATTATTTCCTATACTGCCCCTCAAATTAATTATTTCCTATACTGCCCCTCCACCATTAATTATTTCCTATACTGCCCCTCATAATTATTTCCTATACTGCCCCTCATAATTAATTATTTCCTATACTGCCCCTCAGAATTATTCCCTATGTTGCCCCTCAAATTAATTATCTCTTATGCTGCCCCTCACCATTAATTATTTCCTATATTGCCCCTCACAATTATTCCCTATGTTGCCCCTCAAATTAATTATCTCTTATACTGCCCCTCATAATTATTCCCTATGTTGCCCCTCAAATTAATTATCTCTTATACTGCCCCTCATAATTAATTATTTCCTATACTGCCCCTCATAATTATTTCCTATACTTCCCCTCAAATTAATTATTTCCTATACTGCCCCTCAAATTAATTATTTCCTATGCTGCCCCCCCACCATTAATTATTTCCTATACTGCCCCTCATAATTATTTCCTATACTGCCCCTCATAATTAATTATTTCCTATACTGTCCCTCCACCATTAATTATTTCCTATACTGCCCCTCCACCATTAATTATTTCATATACTGCCCCTCCACCATTAATTATTTCCTATACTGCCCCCACCATTAATTATTCCCTATGCTGCCCTTCACCATTATTTATTTCCTATTCTGCCCCTCCACCATTAATTATTTCCTATACTTCCCCTCCACCATTAATTATTTCCTATACTGCCCCTCATAATTATTTCCTATACTGCCCCTCATAATTATTTCCTATACTGCCCCTCATAACTAACTATTGGCCCCCGCCCACCACAACCTTTTTACTGCCCTTTTTAATTAAAAAAATAAAAACCCTGTACTCACCACCGCGTCTTCTATCTTCTTGTAGGCCTAAGAAAGCCGGTTGGGTTCTTGTATGCCTAGTTTCTAACCTACACTGACAGCACACAACTGGATTTTAAGTCACTTTAAGTTTTGGAAAAAAAAATAAAAAATTAGACTGTGCCTAATTCAATCAAACCCCTAATACAGGAGTCCCCAAACTTTTTATGTAGGGGGCCGTTCACTGTCCCCCTCAGACCGTTGGAGGGCCGGACTTAAGTTTAAAAAGAAATAGCGGTACATGTGACCGCATCCGTAATACACTGGGCCCCCCTCAATTATTTATTTAATATACTGCACTCCTACTGAACTATTTTATATATATTGTCCCAATTAATTAATTAATATACTGGGACCTCTCTCCATTAATTATTGAATATGCCTTCCCCCAATTAATTACTAGACAGCCCCTCATAATTAATTATTTCTTACACCACCACCATTAATTATTTCCTATGCTGCCCTTCCACCATTAATTATGTCTTATGCTTCCCCCCATCATTAATTATTTCCTATGCTGCCCCTCATAATTAATTATTTCCTATACTGCCCTCCACAATTAATTATTTCCTATACTTCCCCTCAAATTAATTATTTCCTATACTGCCCCTCAAATTAATTATTTCCTATACTGCCCTCCACAATTAATTATTTCCTATACTTCCCCTCCACCCATTAATTATTTCCTATGCTGCCCCTCGCCATTAATTATTTCCTATGCTGCCCCTTACCATTAATTATTTCCTATACTGCCCCTCATAATTATTTCCTATACTGCTCCTCACCATTAATTATTTCCTATGCTGCCCCTCGCCATTAATTATTTCCTATGCTGCCCCTTACCATTAATTATTTCCTATACTGCCCTCATAATTATTTCCTATACTGCCCCTCATAATTATTTCCTATACTGCCCCTCATAATTATTTCCTATACTGCCCCTCATAATTAATTATTCCCTATGCTGCCCCTCACCATTAATTATTTCCTATACTGCCCCTCATAATTAATTATTTCCTATACTGCCCCTCCACCATTAATTATTTCCTATACTGCCCCTCAAATTAATTATTTCCTATACTGCCCCTCATAATTAATTATTCCTTTTGCTGCCCCTCACCATTAATTATTTCCTATACTGCCCCTCATAATTATTTCCTATACTTCCCCTCAAATTAATTATTTCCTATACTGCCCCTCAAATTAATTATTTCCTATACTGCCCTCCACAATTAATTATTTCCTATACTTCCCCTCCACCCATTAATTATTTCCTATGCTGCCCCTCGCCATTAATTATTTCCTATGCTGCCCCTCACCATTAATTATTTCCTATGCTTCCCCTTACCATTAATTATTTCCTATACTGCCCCTCATAATTATTTCCTATACTGCCCCTCATAATTATTTCCTATACTGCCCCTCATAATTAATTATTCCCTATGCTGCCCCTCACCATTAATTATTTCCTATACTGCCCCTCATAATTAATTATTTCCTATACTTCCCCTCCAGCATTAATTATTTCTTATGCTGCCCCTCTCCATTAATTATTTCCTATACTGCCCCTCATAATTATTTCCTATACTGCCCCTCATAATTATTTCCTATACTGCCCCTCATAATTATTTCCTATACTGCCCCTCATAACTAACTATTGGCCCCCGCCCACCACAACCTTTTTACTGCCCTTTTTAATTAAAAAAATAAAAACCCTGTACTCACCACCGCGTCTTCTATCTTCTTGTAGGCCTAAGAAAGCCGGTTGGGTTCTTGTATGCCTAGTTTCTAACCTACACTGACAGCACACAACTGGATTTTAAGTCACTTTAAGTTTTGGAAAAAAAAAAAAAAATCGTCAGACTGTGCCTAATTCAATCAAACCCCTAATACAGGAGTCCCCAAACTTTTTATGTAGGGGGCCGTTCACTGTCCCCCTCAGACCGTTGGAGGGCCGGACTTAAGTTTAAAAAGAAATAGCGGTACATGTGACCGCATCCGTAATACACTGGGCCCCCCTCAATTATTTATTTAATATACTGCACTCCTACTGAACGATTTTATATATATTGTCCCAATTAATTAATTAATATACTGGGACCTCTCTCCATTAATTATTGAATATGCCTTCCCCCAATTAATTACTAGACAGCCCCTCATAATTAATTATTTCTTACACCACCACCATTAATTATTTCCTATTCTGCCCTTCCACCATTAATTATGTCTTATGCTTCCCCCCATCATTAATTATTTCCTATGCTGCCCCTCATAATTAATTATTTCCTATGCTGCCCCTTATAATTATTTCCTATACTGCCCCTCCACCATTAATTATTTCCTATACTGCCCCTCAAATTAATTATTTCTCTATACTGCCCCTCATAATTAATTATTCCTTATGCTGCCCCTCACCATTAATTATCTCTTATACTGCCCCTCATAATTAATTATTTCCTATACTGCCCCTCATAATTATTTCCTATACTTCCCCTCAAATTAATTATTTCCTATACTGCCCCTCAAATTAATTATTTCCTATACTGCCCTCCACAATTAATTATTTCCTATACTTCCCCTCCACCCATTAATTATTTCCTATGCTGCCCCTCGCCATTAATTATTTCCTATGCTGCCCCTTACCACTAATTATTTCCTATACTGCCCCTCATAATTATTTCCTATACTGCCCCTCATAATTATTTCCTATACTGCCCCTCATAATTATTTCCTATACTGCCCCTCATAATTATTTCCTATACTGCCCCTCATAATTAATTATTTCCTATACTGCCCCCACCATTAATTATTTCCTATACTGCCCCCCACCATTAATTATTTCCTATACTGCCCCTCAAATTAATTATTTCTTATACTGCCCCTCCACCATTAATTATTCCCTATACTGCCCCTCTACCATTAATTATTTCCTATGCTGCTCCTCACCATTAATTATTTCCTATACTGCCCCCACCATTAATTATTCCCTATGCTGCCCCTCACCATTATTTATTTCCTATACTGCCCCTCAAATTAATTATTTCCTATACTGCCCCTCCACCATTAATTATTTCCTATACTGCCCCTCAAATTAATTATTTCCTATACTGCCCCTCCACCATTAATTATTCCCTATACTGCCCCTCTACCATTAATTATTTCCTATGCTGCTCCTCACCATTAATTATTTCCTATACTGCCCCCACCATTAATTATTCCCTATGCTGCCCCTCACCATTATTTATTTCCTATACTGCCCCTCAAATTAATTATTTCCTATACTGCCCCTCCACCATTAATTATTTCCTATACTGCCCCTCAAATTAATTATTTCCTATACTGCCCCTCCACCATTAATTATTTCCTATACTTCCCCTCCAGCATTAATTATTTCTTATGCTGCCCCTCACCATTAATTATTTCCTATACTGCCCCTCATAATTATTTTCTATACTGCCCCTCATAATTATTTCCTATACTGCCCCTCATAACTAACTATTGGCCCCCGCCCACCACAACCTTTTTACTGCCCTTTTTAATTAAAAAAATAAAAACCCTGTACTCACCACCGCGTCTTCTATCTTCTTGTAGGCCTAAGAAAGCCGGTTGGGTTCTTGTATGCCTAGTTTCTAACCTACACTGACAGCACACAACTGGATTTTAAGTCACTTTAAGTTTTGGAAAAAAAAAAAAAATCGTCAGACTGTGCCTAATTCAATCAAACCCCTAATACAGGAGTCCCCAAACTTTTTATGTAGGGGGCCGTTCACTGTCCCCCTCAGACCGTTGGAGGGCCGGACTTAAGTTTAAAAAGAAATAGCGGTACATGTGACCGCATCCGTAATACACTGGGTCCCCCTCAATTATTTATTTAATATACTGCACTCCTACTGAACTATTTTAGATATATTGTCCCAATTAATTAATTAATATACTGGGACCTCTCTCCATTAATTATTGAATATGCCTTCCCCCAATTAATTACTAGACAGCCCCTCATAATTAATTATTTCTTACACCACCACCATTAATTATTTCCTATACTGCCCCCCACCATTAATTATTTCCTATGCTGCCCCTCACCATTAATTATTTCTTATACTGCCCCTCAAATTAATTATTTCTTATACTGCCCCTCACCATTAATTATTTCCTATACTGCCCCTCCACCATTAATTATTTCCTATACTGCCCCTACACCATTAATTATTTCATATACTGCCCCTCCACCATTAATTATTTCCTATGCTGCTCCTCACCATTAATTATTTCCTATACTGCCCCCATCATTAATTATTCCCTATGCTGCCCCTCACCATTATTTATTTCCTATACTGCCCCTCAAATTAATTATTTCCTATACTGCCCCTCAAATTAATTATTTCCTATACTTCCCCTCCACCATTAATTATTTGTTATGCTGCCCCTCATAATTATTTCCTATACTGCCCCTCATAATTATTTCCTATACTGCCCCTCATAATTATTTCCTATACTGCCCCTCATAATTATTTCCTATACTGCCCCTCATAATTAATTATTACCTATGCTGCCCCTCACCATTATTTATTTCCTATACTGCCCCTCAAATTAATTATTTCCTATACTGCCCCTCCACCATTAATTATTTCCTATACTGCCCCTCAAATTAATTATTTCCTATACTGCCCCTCCACCATTAATTATTTCCTATACTTCCCCTCCAGCATTAATTATTTCTTATGCTGCCCCTCACCATTAATTATTTCCTATACTGCCCCTCATAATTATTTCCTATACTGCCCCTCATAATTATTTCCTATACTGCCCCTCATAACTAACTATTGGCCCCCGCCCACCACAACCTTTTTACTGCCCTTTTTAATTAAAAAAATAAAAACCCTGTACTCACCACCGCGTCTTCTATCTTCTTGTAGGCCTAAGAAAGCCGGTTGGGTTCTTGTATGCCTAGTTTCTAACCTACACTGACAGCACACAACTGGATTTTAAGTCACTTTAAGTTTTGGAAAAAAAAAAAAAATCGTCAGACTGTGCCTAATTCAATCAAACCCCTAATACAGGAGTCCCCAAACTTTTTATGTAGGGGGCCGTTCACTGTCCCCCTCAGACCGTTGGAGGGCCGGACTTAAGTTTAAAAAGAAATAGCGGTACATGTGACCGCATCCGTAATACACTGGGCCCCCCTCAATTATTTATTTAATATACTGCACTCCTACTAAACGATTTTATATATATTGTCCCAATTAATTAATTAATATACTGGGACCTCTCTCCATTAATTATTGAATATGCCTTCCCCCAATTAATTACTAGACAGCCCCTCATAATTAATTATTTCTTACACCACCACCATTAATTATTTCCTATGCTGCCCTTCCATCATTAATTATGTCTTATGCTTCCCCCCATCATTAATTATTTCCTATGCTGCCCTCCATAATTAATTATTTCCTATGCTGCCCCTCATAATTATTTCCTATACTGCCCCTCCACCATTAATTATTTCCTATACTGCCCCTCAAATTAATTATTTCCTATACTGCCCCTCATAATTAATTATTCCTTATGCTGCCCCTCACCATTAATTATTTCCTATATTGCCCCTCATAATTATTCCCTATGTTGCCCCTCAAATTAATTATCTCTTATACTGCCCCTCATAATTATTCCCTATGTTGCCCCTCAAATTAATTATCTCTTATACTGCCCCTCATAATTAATTATTTCCTATACTGCCCCTCATAATTATTTCCTATACTTCCCCTCAAATTAATTATTTCCTATACTGCCCCTCAAATTAATTATTTCCTATACTGCCCCTCCACCATTAATTATTTCCTATACTGTCCCTCCACCATTAATTATTTCCTATACTGCCCCTCAAATTAATTATTTCCTATACTGCCCCTCCACCATTAATTATTTCCTATACTGCCCCTCCACCATTAATTATTTCCTATACTGCCCCTCCACCATTAATTATTTCCTATACTGCCCCTCCACCATTAATTATTTCCTATACTGCCCCTCCACCATTAATTATTTCCTATACTTCCCCTCCACCATTAATTATTTCTTATGCTGCCCCTCACCATTAATTATTTCCTATACTGCCCCTCAAAATTATTTCCTATACTGCCCCTCATAATTATTTCCTATACTGCCCCTCATAATTAATTATTCCCTATGCTGCCCCTCATAATTATTTCCTATACTGCCCCTCCACCATTAATTATTTCCTATACTGCCCCTCAAATTAATTATTTCCTATACTGCCCCTCATAATTAATTATTCCTTATGCTGCCCCTCACCATTAATTATTTCCTATATTGCCCCTCATAATTATTCCCTATGTTGCCCCTCAAATTAATTATCTCTTATACTGCCCCTCATAATTAATTATTTCCTATACTGCCCCTCATAATTATTTCCTATACTTCCCCTCAAATTAATTATTTCCTATACTGCCCCTCAAATTAATTATTTCCTATACTGCCCTCCACAATTAATTATTTCCTATACTTCCCCTCCACCCATTAATTATTTCCTATGCTGCCCCTCGCCATTAATTATTTCCTATGCTGCCCCTCACCATTAATTATTTCCTATGCTTCCCCTTACCATTAATTATTTCCTATACTGCCCCTCATAATTATTTCCTATACTGCCCCTCATAATTATTTCCTATACTGCCCCTCATAATTAATTATTCCCTATGCTGCCCCTCACCATTAATTATTTCCTATACTGCCCCTCATAATTAATTATTTCCTATACTTCCCCTCCAGCATTAATTATTTCTTATGCTGCCCCTCACCATTAATTATTTCCTATACTGCCCCTCATAATTATTTCCTATACTGCCCCTCATAATTATTTCCTATACTGCCCCTCATAACTAACTATTGGCCCCCGCCCACCACAACCTTTTTACTGCCCTTTTTAATTAAAAAAATAAAAACCCTGTACTCACCACCGCGTCTTCTATCTTCTTGTAGGCCTAAGAAAGCCGGTTGGGTTCCTGTATGCCTAGTTTCTAACCTACACTGACAGCACACAACTGGATTTTAAGTCACTTTAAGTTTTGGAAAAAAAAAAAAAATCGTCAGACTGTGCCTAATTCAATCAAACCCCTAATACAGGAGTCCCCAAACTTTTTATGTAGGGGGCCGTTCACTGTCCCCCTCAGACCGTTGGAGGGCCGGACTTAAGTTTAAAAAGAAATAGCGGTACATGTGACCGCATCCGTAATACACTGGGCCCCCCTCAATTATTTATTTAATATACTGCACTCCTACTAAACGATTTTATATATATTGTCCCAATTAATTAATTAATATACTGGGACCTCTCTCCATTAATTATTGAATATGCCTTCCCCCAATTAATTACTAGACAGCCCCTCATAATTAATTATTTCTTACACCACCACCATTAATTATTTCCTATGCTGCCCTTCCATCATTAATTATGTCTTATGCTTCCCCCCATCATTAATTATTTCCTATGCTGCCCTCCATAATTAATTATTTCCTATGCTGCCCCTCATAATTATTTCCTATACTGCCCCTCCACCATTAATTATTTCCTATACTGCCCCTCAAATTAATTATTTCCTATACTGCCCCTCATAATTAATTATTCCTTATGCTGCCCCTCACCATTAATTATTTCCTATATTGCCCCTCATAATTATTCCCTATGTTGCCCCTCAAATTAATTATCTCTTATACTGCCCCTCATAATTATTCCCTATGTTGCCCCTCAAATTAATTATCTCTTATACTGCCCCTCATAATTAATTATTTCCTATACTGCCCCTCATAATTATTTCCTATACTTCCCCTCAAATTAATTATTTCCTATACTGCCCCTCAAATTAATTATTTCCTATACTGCCCCTCCACCATTAATTATTTCCTATACTGTCCCTCCACCATTAATTATTTCCTATACTGCCCCTCAAATTAATTATTTCCTATACTGCCCCTCCACCATTAATTATTTCCTATACTGCCCCTCCACCATTAATTATTTCCTATACTGCCCCTCCACCATTAATTATTTCCTATACTGCCCCTCCACCATTAATTATTTCCTATACTGCCCCTCCACCATTAATTATTTCCTATACTTCCCCTCCACCATTAATTATTTCTTATGCTGCCCCTCACCATTAATTATTTCCTATACTGCCCCTCATAATTATTTCCTATACTGCCCCTCATAATTATTTCCTATACTGCCCCTCATAATTAATTATTCCCTATGCTGCCCCTCATAATTATTTCCTATACTGCCCCTCCACCATTAATTATTTCCTATACTGCCCCTCAAATTAATTATTTCCTATACTGCCCCTCATAATTAATTATTCCTTATGCTGCCCCTCACCATTAATTATTTCCTATATTGCCCCTCATAATTATTCCCTATGTTGCCCCTCAAATTAATTATCTCTTATACTGCCCCTCATAATTAATTATTTCCTATACTGCCCCTCATAATTATTTCCTATACTTCCCCTCAAATTAATTATTTCCTATACTGCCCCTCAAATTAATTATTTCCTATACTGCCCTCCACAATTAATTATTTCCTATACTTCCCCTCCACCCATTAATTATTTCCTATGCTGCCCCTCGCCATTAATTATTTCCTATGCTGCCCCTCACCATTAATTATTTCCTATGCTTCCCCTTACCATTAATTATTTCCTATACTGCCCCTCATAATTATTTCCTATACTGCCCCTCATAATTATTTCCTATACTGCCCCTCATAATTAATTATTCCCTATGCTGCCCCTCACCATTAATTATTTCCTATACTGCCCCTCATAATTAATTATTTCCTATACTTCCCCTCCAGCATTAATTATTTCTTATGCTGCCCCTCACCATTAATTATTTCCTATACTGCCCCTCATAATTATTTCCTATACTGCCCCTCATAATTATTTCCTATACTGCCCCTCATAACTAACTATTGGCCCCCGCCCACCACAACCTTTTTACTGCCCTTTTTAATTAAAAAAATAAAAACCCTGTACTCACCACCGCGTCTTCTATCTTCTTGTAGGCCTAAGAAAGCCGGTTGGGTTCCTGTATGCCTAGTTTCTAACCTACACTGACAGCACACAACTGGATTTTAAGTCACTTTAAGTTTTGGAAAAAAAAAAAAAATCGTCAGACTGTGCCTAATTCAATCAAACCCCTAATACAGGAGTCCCCAAACTTTTTATGTAGGGGGCCGTTCACTGTCCCCCTCAGACCGTTGGAGGGCCGGACTTAAGTTTAAAAAGAAATAGCGGTACATGTGACCGCATCCGTAATACACTGGGCCCCCCTCAATTATTTATTTAATATGCTGCATTCCTACTGAACGATTTTATATATATTGTCCCAATTAATTAATTAATATACTGGGACCTCTCTCCATTAATTATTGAATATGCCTTCCCCCAATTAATTACTAGACAGCCCCTCATAATTAATTATTTCTTACACCACCACCATTAATTATTTCCTATGCTGCCCTTCCACCATTAATTATGTCTTATGCTTCCCCCCATCATTAATTATTTCCTATGCTGCCCTTCATAATTAATTATTTCCTATGCTGCCCCTCATAATTATTTCCTATACTGCCCCTCCACCATTAATTATTTCCTATACTGCCCCTCAAATTAATTATTTCCTATACTGCCCCTCATAATTAATTATTCCTGATGCTGCCCCTCACCATTAATTATTTCCTATATTGCCCCTCATAATTATTCCCTATGTTGCCCCTCAAATTAATTATCTCTTATACTGCCCCTCATAATTATTCCCTATGTTGCCCCTCAAATTAATTATCTCTTATACTGCCCCACATAATTAATTATTTCCTATACTGCCCCTCATAATTATTTCCTATACTTCCACTCAAATTAATTATTTCCTATACTGCCCCTCAAATTAATTATTTCCTATACTGCCCCTCCACCATTAATTATTTCCTATACTGCCCCTCATAATTATTTCCTATACTGCCCCTCATAATTAATTATTTCCTATACTGTCCCTCCACCATTAATTATTTCCTATACTGCCCCTCAAATTAATTATTTCCTATACTGCCCCTCCACCATTAATTATTTCCTATACTGCCCCTCATAATTATTTCCTATACTGCCCCTCATAATTATTTCCTATACTGCCCCTCATAATTATTTCCTATACTGCCCCTCATAATTATGTCCTATACTGCCCCTCATAATTATTTATTCCCTATGCTGCCCCTCACCATTAATTATTTCCTATACTGCCCTCATAATTAATTATTTCCTATACTGCCCCCCACCATTAATTATTTACTATACTGCCCCCCACCATTAATTATTTCCTATGCTGCCCCTTACCATTAATTATTTCCTATACTGCCCCTCAAATTAATTATTCCTTATACTGCCCCTCAAATTAATTATTTCCTATACTGCCCCTCCACTATTAATTATTTCCTTTACTGCCCCTCCACCATTAATTATTTCATATACTGCCCCTCCACCATTAATTATTTCCTATGCTGCTCCTCACCATTAATTATTTCCTATACTGCCCCCACCATTAATTATTCCCTATGCTACCCCTCACCATTATTTATTTCCTATACTGCCCCTCAAATTAATTATTTCCTATACTGCCCCTCCACCATTAATTATTTCCTATCCTGGCCCTCAAATTAATTATTTTCTATACTGCCCCTCATAATTAATTATTCCTTATACTGCCCCTCAAATTAATTATTTCCTATACTGCCCCTCCACTATTAATTATTTCCTTTACTGCCCCTCCACCATTAATTATTTCATATACTGCCCCTCCACCATTAATTATTTCCTATGCTGCTCCTCACCATTAATTATTTCCTATACTGCCCCTCAAATTAATTATTTCCTATACTGCCCCTCCACCATTAATTATTTCCTATCCTGGCCCTAAAATTAATTATTTCCTATACTGCCCCTCATAATTAATTATTTCCTATACTGTCCCTCCACCATTAATTATTTCCTATACTGCCCCTCAAATTAATTATTTCCTATACTGCCCCTCCACCATTAATTATTTCCTATACTGCCCCTCAAATTAATTATTTCCTATACTGCCCCTCCACCATTAATTATTTCCTATGCTGCCCCTCAAATTAATTATTTCCTATACTGCCCCTCCACCATTAATTATTTCCTATACTGCCCCTCCACCATTAATTATTTCCTATACTGCCCCTCATAATTATTTCCTATACTGCCCCTCATAATTATTTCCTATACTGCCCCTCATAACTAACTATTGGCCCCCGCCCACCACAACCTTTTTACTGCCCTTTTTAATTAAAAAAATAAAAACCCTGTACTCACCACCGCGTCTTCTATCTTCTTGTAGGCCTAAGAAAGCCGGTTGGGTTCTTGTATGCCTAGTTTCTAACCTACACTGACAGCACACAACTGGATTTTAAGTCACTTTAAGTTTTGGAAAAAAAAAAAAAATCGTCAGACTGTGCCTAATTCAATCAAACCCCTAATACAGGAGTCCCCAAACTTTTTATGTAGGGGGCCGTTCACTGTCCCCCTCAGACCGTTGGAGGGCCGGACTTAAGTTTAAAAAGAAATAGCGGTACATGTGACCGCATCCGTAATACACTGGGCCCCCCTCAATTATTTATTTAATATACTGCACTCCTACTGAACGATTTTATATATATTGTCCCAATTAATTAATTAATATACTGGGACCTCTCTCCATTAATTATTGAATATGCCTTCCCCCAATTAATTACTAGACAGCCCCTCATAATTAATTATTTCTTACACCACCACCATTAATTATTTCCTATGCTGCCCTTCCACCATTAATTATGTCTTATGCTTCCCCCCATCATTAATTATTTCCTATGCTGCCCTTCATAATTAATTATTTCCTATGCTGCCCCTCATAATTATTTCCTATACTGCCCCTCCACCATTAATTATTTCCTATACTGCCCCTCAAATTAATTATTTCCTATACTGCCCCTCATAATTAATTATTCCTGATGCTGCCCCTCACCATTAATTATTTCCTATATTGCCCCTCATAATTATTCCCTATGTTGCCCCTCAAATTAATTATCTCTTATACTGCCCCTCATAATTATTCCCTATGTTGCCCCTCAAATTAATTATCTCTTATACTGCCCCTCATAATTAATTATTTCCTATACTGCCCCTCATAATTATTTCCTATACTTCCCCTCAAATTAATTATTTCCTATACTGCCCCTCAAATTAATTATTTCCTATACTGCCCCTCCACCATTAATTATTTCCTATACTGTCCCTCCACCATTAATTATTTCCTATACTGCCCCTCAAATTAATTATTTCCTATACTGCCCCTCCACCATTAATTATTTCCTATACTGCCCCTCCACCATTAATTATTTCCTATACTGCCCCTCCACCATTAATTATTTCCTATACTGCCCCTCCACCATTAATTATTTCCTATACTGCCCCTCCACCATTAATTATTTCCTATACTTCCCCTCCACCATTAATTATTTCTTATGCTGCCCCTCACCATTAATTATTTCCTATACTGCCCCTCATAATTATTTCCTATACTGCCCCTCATAATTATTTCCTATACTGCCCCTCATAATTAATTATTCCCTATGCTGCCCCTCATAATTATTTCCTATACTGCCCCTCCACCATTAATTATTTCCTATACTGCCCCTCAAATTAATTATTTCCTATACTGCCCCTCATAATTAATTATTCCTTATGCTGCCCCTCACCATTAATTATTTCCTATATTGCCCCTCATAATTATTCCCTATGTTGCCCCTCAAATTAATTATCTCTTATACTGCCCCTCATAATTAATTATTTCCTATACTGCCCCTCATAATTATTTCCTATACTTCCCCTCAAATTAATTATTTCCTATACTGCCCCTCAAATTAATTATTTCCTATACTGCCCTCCACAATTAATTATTTCCTATACTTCCCCTCCACCCATTAATTATTTCCTATGCTGCCCCTCGCCATTAATTATTTCCTATGCTGCCCCTCACCATTAATTATTTCCTATGCTTCCCCTTACCATTAATTATTTCCTATACTGCCCCTCATAATTATTTCCTATACTGCCCCTCATAATTATTTCCTATACTGCCCCTCATAATTAATTATTCCCTATGCTGCCCCTCACCATTAATTATTTCCTATACTGCCCCTCATAATTAATTATTTCCTATACTTCCCCTCCAGCATTAATTATTTCTTATGCTGCCCCTCACCATTAATTATTTCCTATACTGCCCCTCATAATTATTTCCTATACTGCCCCTCATAATTATTTCCTATACTGCCCCTCATAATTATTTCCTATACTGCCCCTCATAATTATTTCCTATAACTAACTATTGGCCCCCGCCCACCACAACCTTTTTACTGCCCTTTTTAATTAAAAAAATAAAAACCCTGTACTCACCACCGCGTCTTCTATCTTCTTGTAGGCCTAAGAAAGCCGGTTGGGTTCCTGTATGCCTAGTTTCTAACCTACACTGACAGCACACAACTGGATTTTAAGTCACTTTAAGTTTTGGAAAAAAAAAAAAAAATCGTCAGACTGTGCCTAATTCAATCAAACCCCTAATACAGGAGTCCCCAAACTTTTTATGTAGGGGGCCGTTCACTGTCCCCCTCAGACCGTTGGAGGGCCGGACTTAAGTTTAAAAAGAAATAGCGGTACATGTGACCGCATCCGTAATACACTGGGCCCCCCTCAATTATTTATTTAATATGCTGCATTCCTACTGAACGATTTTATATATATTGTCCCAATTAATTAATTAATATACTGGGACCTCTCTCCATTAATTATTGAATATGCCTTCCCCCAATTAATTACTAGACAGCCCCTCATAATTAATTATTTCTTACACCACCACCATTAATTATTTCCTATGCTGCCCTTCCACCATTAATTATGTCTTATGCTTCCCCCCATCATTAATTATTTCCTATGCTGCCCTTCATAATTAATTATTTCCTATGCTGCCCCTCATAATTATTTCCTATACTGCCCCTCCACCATTAATTATTTCCTATACTGCCCCTCAAATTAATTA
Source organism: Engystomops pustulosus (assembly GCF_040894005.1). NCBI lineage: Eukaryota > Metazoa > Chordata > Amphibia > Anura > Leptodactylidae > Engystomops > Engystomops pustulosus. Next base: position 1,396,001 of record NW_027284961.1, read on the forward strand.
TTTCCTATACTGCCCCTCATAATTAATTATTCCTGATGCTGCCCCTCACCATTAATTATTTCCTATATTGCCCCTCATAATTATTCCCTATGTTGCCCCTCAAATTAATTATCTCTTATACTGCCCCTCATAATTATTCCCTATGTTGCCCCTCAAATTAATTATCTCTTATACTGCCCCACATAATTAATTATTTCCTATACTGCCCCTCATAATTATTTCCTATACTTCCCCTCAAATTAATTATTTCCTATACTGCCCCTCAAATTAATTATTTCCTATACTGCCCCTCCACCATTAATTATTTCCTATACTGCCCCTCATAATTATTTCCTATACTGCCCCTCATAATTAATTATTTCCTATACTGTCCCTCCACCATTAATTATTTCCTATACTGCCCCTCAAATTAATTATTTCCTATACTGCCCCTCCACCATTAATTATTTCCTATACTGCCCCTCAAATTAATTATTTCCTATACTGCCCCTCCACCATTAATTATTTCCTATACTGCCCCTCAAATTAATTATTTCCTATACTGCCCCTCATAATTATTTCCTATACTGCCCCTCATAATTATTTCCTATACTGCCCCTCATAATTATGTCCTATACTGCCCCTCATAATTATTTATTCCCTATGCTGCCCCTCACCATTAATTATTTCCTATACTGCCCTCATAATTAATTATTTCCTATACTGCCCCCCACCATTAATTATTTCCTATACTGCCCCCCACCATTAATTATTTCCTATGCTGCCCCTCACCATTAATTATTTCCTATACTGCCCCTCAAATTAATTATTCCTTATACTGCCCCTCAAATTAATTATTTCCTATACTGCCCCTCCACTATTAATTATTTCCTTTACTGCCCCTCCACCATTAATTATTTCATATACTGCCCCTCCACCATTAATTATTTCCTATGCTGCTCCTCACCATTAATTATTTCCTATACTGCCCCCACCATTAATTATTCCCTATGCTACCCCTCACCATTATTTATTTCCTATACTGCCCCTCAAATTAATTATTTCCTATACTGCCCCTCCACCATTAATTATTTCCTATCCTGGCCCTCAAATTAATTATTTTCTATACTGCCCCTCATAATTAATTATTCCTTATACTGCCCCTCAAATTAATTATTTCCTATACTGCCCCTCCACTATTAATTATTTCCTTTACTGCCCCTCCACCATTAATTATTTCATATACTGCCCCTCCACCATTAATTATTTCCTATGCTGCTCCTCACCATTAATTATTTCCTATACTGCCCCCACCATTAATTATTCCCTATGCTACCCCTCACCATTATTTATTTCCTATACTGCCCCTAAAATTAATTATTTCCTATACTGCCCCTCCACCATTAATTATTTCCTATCCTGGCCCTCAAATTAATTATTTCCTATACTGCCCCTCATAATTAATTATTTCCTATACTGTCCCTCCACCATTAATTATTTCCTATACTGCCCCTCAAATTAATTATTTCCTATACTGCCCCTCCACCATTAATTATTTCCTATACTGCCCCTCAAATTAATTATTTCCTATACTGCCCCTCCACCATTAATTATTTCCTATGCTGCCCCTCAAATTAATTATTTCCTATACTGCCTATCCACCATTAATTATTTCCTATACTGCCCCTCCACCATTAATTATTTCCTATACTGCCCCTCCACCATTAATTATTTCCTATACTGCCCCTCCACCATTAATTATTTCCTATACTGCCCCTCATAATTATTTCCTATACTGCCCCTCATAATTATTTCCTATACTGCCCCTCATAACTAACTATTGGCCCCCGCCCACCACAACCTTTTTACTGCCCTTTTTAATCAAAAAAATAAAAACCCTGTACTCACCACCGCGTCTTCTATCTTCTTGTAGGCCTAAGAAAGCCGGTTGGGTTCCTGTATGCCTAGTTTCTAACCTACACTGACAGCACACAACTGGATTTTAAGTCACTTTAAGTTTTGGAAAAAAAAAAAAAAATCGTCAGACTGTGCCTAATTCAATCAAACCCCTAATACAGGAGTCCCCAAACTTTTTATGTAGGGGGCCGTTCACTGTCCCCCTCAGACCGTTGGAGGGCCGGACTTAAGTTTAAAAAGAAATAGCGGTACATGTGACCGCATCCGTAATACACTGGGCCCCCCTCAATTATTTATTTAATATGCTGCATTCCTACTGAACGATTTTATATATATTGTCCCAATTAATTAATTAATATACTGGGACCTCTCTCCATTAATTATTGAATATGCCTTCCCCCAATTAATTACTAGACAGCCCCTCATAATTAATTATTTCTTACACCACCACCATTAATTATTTCCTATGCTGCCCTTCCACCATTAATTATGTCTTATGCTTCCCCCCATCATTAATTATTTCCTATGCTGCCCTTCATAATTAATTATTTCCTATGCTGCCCCTCATAATTATTTCCTATACTGCCCCTCCACCATTAATTATTTCCTATACTGCCCCTCAAATTAATTATTTCCTATACTGCCCCTCATAATTAATTATTCCTTATGCTGCCCCTCACCATTAATTATTTCCTATATTGCCCCTCATAATTATTCCCTATGTTGCCCCTCAAATTAATTATCTCTTATACTGCCCCTCATAATTATTCCCTATGTTGCCCCTCAAATTAATTATCTCTTATACTGCCCCTCATAATTAATTATTTCCTATACTGCCCCTCATAATTATTTCCTATACTTCCCCTCAAATTAATTATTTCCTATACTGCCCCTCAAATTAATTATTTCCTATACTGCCCCTCCACCATTAATTATTTCCTATACTGTCCCTCCACCATTAATTATTTCCTATACTGCCCCTCAAATTAATTATTTCCTATACTGCCCCTCCACCATTAATTATTTCCTATACTGCCCCTCCACCATTAATTATTTCCTATACTGCCCCTCAAATTAATTATTTCCTATACTGCCCCTCCACCATTAATTATTTCCTATACTGCCCCTCAAATTAATTATTTCCTATACTGCCCCTCCACCATTAATTATTTCCTATACTTCCCCTCCACCATTAATTATTTCTTATGCTGCCCCTCACCATTAATTATTTCCTATACTGCCCCTCATAATTATTTCCTATACTGCCCCTCATAATTATTTCCTATACTGCCCCTCATAATTAATTATTCCCTATGCTGCCCCTCATAATTATTTCCTATACTGCCCCTCCACCATTAATTATTTCCTATACTGCCCCTCAAATTAATTATTTCCTATACTGCCCCTCATAATTAATTATTCCTTATGCTGCCCCTCACCATTAATTATTTCCTATATTGCCCCTCATAATTATTCCCTATGTTGCCCCTCAAATTAATTATCTCTTATACTGCCCCTCATAATTAATTATTTCCTATACTGCCCCTCATAATTATTTCCTATACTTCCCCTCAAATTAATTATTTCCTATACTGCCCCTCAAATTAATTATTTCCTATACTGCCCTCCACAATTAATTATTTCCTATACTTCCCCTCCACCCATTAATTATTTCCTATGCTGCCCCTCGCCATTAATTATTTCCTATACTGCCCCTCATAATTAATTATTTCCTATACTTCCCCTCCAGCATTAATTATTTCTTATGCTGCCCCTCTCCATTAATTATTTCCTATACTGCCCCTCATAATTATTTCCTATACTGCCCCTCATAATTATTTCCTATACTGCCCCTCATAACTAACTATTGGCCCCCGCCCACCACAACCTTTTTACTGCCCTTTTTAATTAAAAAAATAAAAACCCTGTACTCACCACCGCGTCTTCTATCTTCTTGTAGGCCTAAGAAAGCCGGTTGGGTTCTTGTATGCCTAGTTTCTAACCTACACTGACAGCACACAACTGGATTTTAAGTCACTTTAAGTTTTGGAAAAAAAAAAAAAAATCGTCAGACTGTGCCTAATTCAATCAAACCCCTAATACAGGAGTCCCCAAACTTTTTATGTAGGGGGCCGTTCACTGTCCCCCTCAGACCGTTGGAGGGCCGGACTTAAGTTTAAAAAGAAATAGCGGTACATGTGACCGCATCCGTAATACACTGGGCCCCCCTCAATTATTTATTTAATATACTGCACTCCTACTGAACGATTTTATATATATTGTCCCAATTAATTAATTAATATACTGGGACCTCTCTCCATTAATTATTGAATATGCCTTCCCCCAATTAATTACTAGACAGCCCCTCATAATTAATTATTTCTTACACCACCACCATTAATTATTTCCTATTCTGCCCTTCCACCATTAATTATGTCTTATGCTTCCCCCCATCATTAATTATTTCCTATGCTGCCCCTCATAATTAATTATTTCCTATGCTGCCCCTTATAATTATTTCCTATACTGCCCCTCCACCATTAATTATTTCCTATACTGCCCCTCAAATTAATTATTTCTCTATACTGCCCCTCATAATTAATTATTCCTTATGCTGCCCCTCACCATTAATTATCTCTTATACTGCCCCTCATAATTAATTATTTCCTATACTGCCCCTCATAATTATTTCCTATACTTCCCCTCAAATTAATTATTTCCTATACTGCCCCTCAAATTAATTATTTCCTATACTGCCCTCCACAATTAATTATTTCCTATACTTCCCCTCCACCCATTAATTATTTCCTATGCTGCCCCTCGCCATTAATTATTTCCTATGCTGCCCCTTACCACTAATTATTTCCTATACTGCCCCTCATAATTATTTCCTATACTGCCCCTCATAATTATTTCCTATACTGCCCCTCATAATTATTTCCTATACTGCCCCTCATAATTAATTATTTCCTATACTGCCCCCACCATTAATTATTTCCTATACTGCCCCCCACCATTAATTATTTCCTATACTGCCCCTCAAATTAATTATTTCTTATACTGCCCCTCATAATTAATTATTCCCTATACTGCCCCTCTACCATTAATTATTTCCTATGCTGCTCCTCACCATTAATTATTTCCTATACTGCCCCCACCATTAATTATTCCCTATGCTGCCCCTCACCATTATTTATTTCCTATACTGCCCCTCAAATTAATTATTTCCTATACTGCCCCTCCACCATTAATTATTTCCTATACTGCCCCTCAAATTAATTATTTCCTATACTGCCCCTCCACCATTAATTATTCCCTATACTGCCCCTCTACCATTAATTATTTCCTATGCTGCTCCTCACCATTAATTATTTCCTATACTGCCCCCACCATTAATTATTCCCTATGCTGCCCCTCACCATTATTTATTTCCTATACTGCCCCTCAAATTAATTATTTCCTATACTGCCCCTCCACCATTAATTATTTCCTATACTGCCCCTCAAATTAATTATTTCCTATACTGCCCCTCCACCATTAATTATTTCCTATACTTCCCCTCCAGCATTAATTATTTCTTATGCTGCCCCTCACCATTAATTATTTCCTATACTGCCCCTCATAATTATTTCCTTTACTGCCCCTCATAATTATTTCCTATACTGCCCCTCATAACTAACTATTGGCGCCCGCCCACCACAACCTTTTTACTGCCCTTTTTAATTAAAAAAATAAAAACCCTGTACTCACCACCGCGTCTTCTATCTTCTTGTAGGCCTAAGAAAGCCGGTTGGGTTCTTGTATGCCTAGTTTCTAACCTACACTGACAGCACACAACTGGATTTTAAGTCACTTTAAGTTTTGGAAAAAAAAAAAAAATCGTCAGACTGTGCCTAATTCAATCAAACCCCTAATACAGGAGTCCCCAAACTTTTTATGTAGGGGGCCGTTCACTGTCCCCCTCAGACCGTTGGAGGGCCGGACTTAAGTTTAAAAAGAAATAGCGGTACATGTGACCGCATCCGTAATACACTGGGTCCCCCTCAATTATTTATTTAATATACTGCACTCCTACTAAACAATTTTATATATATTGTCCCAATTAATTAATTAATATACTGGGACCTCTCTCCATTAATTATTGAATATGCCTTCCCCCAATTAATTACTAGACAGCCCCTCATAATTAATTATTTCTTACACCACCACCATTAATTATTTCCTATGCTGCCCTTCCACCATTAATTATGTCTTATACTTCCCCCCATCATTAATTATTTCCTATGCTGCCCCTCATAATTAATTATTTCCTATGCTGCCCCTCATAATTATTTCCTATACTGCCCCTCCACCATTAATTATTTCCTATACTGCCCCTCAAATTAATTATTTCCTATACTGCCCCTCATAATTAATTATTCCTTATGCTGCCCCTCACCATTAATTATTTCCTATATTGCCCCTCATAATTATTCCCTATGTTGCCCCTCAAATTAATTATCTCTTATACTGCCCCTCATAATTATTCCCTATGTTGCCCCTAAATTAATTATCTCTTATACTGCCCCTCATAATTAATTATTTCCTATACTGCCCCTCATAATTATTTCCTATACTGCCCCTCACCATTAATTATTTCCTATATTGCCCCTCATAATTATTCCCTATGTTGCCCCTCAAATTAATTATCTCTTATACTGCTCCTCATAATTATTCCCTATGTTGCCCCTCAAATTAATTATCTCTTATACTGCCCCTCATAATTAATTATTTCCTATACTGCCCCTCATATTTATTTCCTATACTTCCCCTCAAATTAATTATTTCCTATACTGCCCCTCAAATTAATTTTTTCCTATACTGCCCCTCCACCATTAATTATTTCCTATACTGCCCCTCATAATTATTTCCTATACTGCCCTTCACCATTATTTATTTCCTATTCTGCCCCTCCACCATTAATTATTTCCTATACTTCCCCTCCACCATTAATTATTTCCTATACTGCCCCTCATAATTATTTCCTATACTGCCCCTCATAACTAACTATTGGCCCCCGCCCACCACAACCTTTTTACTGCCCTATTTAATTAAAAAAATAAAAACCCTGTACTCACCACCGCGTCTTCTATCTTCTTGTAGGCCTAAGAAAGCCGGTTGGGTTCTTGTATGCCTAGTTTCTAACCTACACTGACAGCACACAACTGGATTTTAAGCCACTTTAAGTTTTGGAAAAAAAAAAAAAATTAGACTGTGCCTAATTCAATCAAACCCCTAATACAGGAGTCCCCAAACTTTTTATGTAGGGGGCCGTTCACTGTCCCCCTCAGACCGTTGGAGGGCCGGACTTAAGTTTAAAAAGAAATAGCGGTACATGTGACCGCATCCGTAATACACTGGGCCCCCCTCAATTATTTATTTAATATACTGCACTCCTACTGAACTATTTTAGATATATTGTCCCAATTAATTAATTAATATACTGGGACCTCTCTCCATTAATTATTGAATATGCCTTCCCCCAATTAATTACTAGACAGCCCCTCATAATTAATTATTTCTTACACCACCACCATTAATTATTTCCTATACTGCCCCCCACCATTAATTATTTCCTATGCTGCCCCTCACCATTAATTATTTCTTATACTGCCCCTCAAATTAATTATTTCTTATACTGCCCCTCACCATTAATTATTTCCTATACTGCCCCTCCACCATTAATTATTTCCTATACTGCCCCTCCACCATTAATTATTTCATATACTGCCCCTCCACCATTAATTATTTCCTATGCTGCTCCTCACCATTAATTATTTCCTATACTGCCCCCATCATTAATTATTCCCTATGCTGCCCCTCACCATTATTTATTTCCTATACTGCCCCTCAAATTAATTATTTCCTATACTGCCCCTCAAATTAATTATTTCCTATACTTCCCCTCCACCATTAATTATTTGTTATGCTGCCCCTCATAATTATTTCCTATACTGCCCCTCATAATTATTTCCTATACTGCCCCTCATAATTATTTCCTATACTGCCCCTCATAATTATTTCCTATACTGCCCCTCATAATTAATTATTCCCTATGCTGCCCCTCACCATTATTTATGTCCTATACTGCCCCTCATAATTAATTATTTCCTATACTGCCCCTCCACCATTAATTATTTCCTATACTTCCCCTCAAATTAATTATTTCCTATACTGCCCCTCCACCTTTAATTATTTCCTATACTTCCCCTCCACCATTAATTATTTCTTATGCTGCCCCTCACCATTAATTATTTCCTATACTGCCCCTCATAATTATTTCCTATACTGCCCCTCATAATTATTTCCTATACTGCCCCTCATAACTAACTATTGGCCCCCGCCCACCACAACCTTTTTACTGCCCTTTTTAATTAAAAAAATAAAAACCCTGTACTCACCACCGCGTCTTCTATCTTCTTGTAGGCCTAAGAAAGCCGGTTGGGTTCTTGTATGCCTAGTTTCTAACCTACACTGACAGCACACAACTGGATTTTAAGTCACTTTAAGTTTTGGAAAAAAAAAAAAAAATTAGACTGTGCCTAATTCAATCAAACCCCTAATACAGGAGTCCCCAAACTTTTTATGTAGGGGGCTGTTCACTGTCCCCCTCAGACCGTTGGAGGGCCGGACTTAAGTTTAAAAAGAAATAGCGGTACATGTGACCGCATCCGTAATACACTGGGCCCCCCTCAATTATTTATTTAATATACTGCACTCCTACTGAACGATTTTATATATATTGTCCCAATTAATTAATTAATTAATATACTGGGACCTCTCTCCATTAATTATTGAATATGCCTTCCCCCAATTAATTACTAGACAGCCCCTCATAATTAATTATTTCTTACACCACCACCATTAATTATTTCCTATGCTGCCCTTCCACCATTAATTATGTCTTATGCTTCCCCCCATCATTAATTATTTCCTATGCTGCCCTTCATAATTGATTATTTCCTATGCTGCCCCTCATAATTATTTCCTATACTGCCCCTCCACCATTAATTATTTCCTATACTGCCCCTCAAATTAATTATTTCCTATACTGCCCCTCATAATTAATTATTCCTTATGCTGCCCCTCACCATTAATTATTTCCTATATTGCCCCTCATAATTATTCCCTATGTTGCCCCTCAAATTAATTATCTCTTATACTGCCCCTCATAATTATTCCCTATGTTGCCCCTCAAATTAATTATCTCTTATACTGCCCCTCATAATTAATTATTTCCTATACTGCCCCTCATAATTATTTCCTATACTTCCCCTCAAATTAATTATTTCCTCTACTGCCCCTCAAATTAATTATTTCCTATACTGCCCCTCCACCATTAATTATTTCCTATACTGCCCCTCATAATTATTTCCTATACTGCCCCTCATAATTAATTATTTCCTATACTGTCCCTCCACCATTAATTATTTCCTATACTGCCCCTCCACCATTAATTATTTCATATACTGCCCCTCCACCATTAATTATTTCCTATACTGCCCCCACCATTAATTATTCCCTATGCTGCCCTTCACCATTATTTATTTCCTATTCTGCCCCTCCACCATTAATTATTTCCTATACTTCCCCTCCACCATTAATTATTTCCTATACTGCCCCTCATAATTATTTCCTATACTGCCCCTCATAATTATTTCCTATACTGCCCCTCATAACTAACTATTGGCCCCCGCCCACCACAACCTTTTTACTGCCCTTTTTAATTAAAAAAATAAAAACCCTGTACTCACCACCGCGTCTTCTATCTTCTTGTAGGCCTAAGAAAGCCGGTTGGGTTCTTGTATGCCTAGTTTCTAACCTACACTGACAGCACACAACTGGATTTTAAGTCACTTTAAGTTTTGGAAAAAAAAATAAAAAATGAGACTGTGCCTAATTCAATCAAACCCCTAATACAGGAGTCCCCAAACTTTTTATGTAGGGGGCCGTTCACTGTCCCCCTCAGACCGTTGGAGGGCCGGACTTAAGTTTAAAAAGAAATAGCGGTACATGTGACCGCATCCGTAATACACTGGGCCCCCCTCAATTATTTATTTAATATACTGCACTCCTACTGAACTATTTTATATATATTGTCCCAATTAATTAATTAATATACTGGGACCTCTCTCCATTAATTATTGAATATGCCTTCCCCCAATTAATTACTAGACAGCCCCTCATAATTAATTATTTCTTACACCACCACCATTAATTATTTCCTATGCTGCCCTTCCACCATTAATTATGTCTTATGCTTCCCCCCATCATTAATTATTTCCTATGCTGCCCTTCATCATTAATTATTTCCTATGCTGCCCCTCATAATTAATTATTTCCTATACTGCCCCTCATAATTAATTATTTCCTATGCTGCCCCTCATAATTATTTCCTATACTGCCCCTCCACCATTAATTATTTCCTATACTGCCCCTCAAATTAATTATTTCCTATACTGCCCCTCATAATTAATTATTCCTTATGCTGCCCCTCACCATTAATTATTTCCTATATTGCCCCTCATAATTATTCCCTATGTTGCCCCTCAAATTAATTATCTCTTATACTGCCCCTCATAATTAATTATTTCCTATACTGCCCCTCATAATTATTTCCTATATTTCCCCTCAAATTAATTATTTCCTATACTGCCCCTCAAATTAATTATTTCCTATACTGCCCTCCACAATTAATTATTTCCTATACTTCCCCTCCACCCATTAATTATTTCCTATGCTGCCCCTCGACATTAATTATTTCCTATGCTGCCCCTCACCATTAATTATTTCCTATGCTGCCCCTCACCATTAATTATTTCCTATACTGCCCCTCCACCATTAATTATTTCCTATACTGCCCCTCAAATTAATTATTTCCTATACTTCCCCTCCACCATTAATTATTTCTTATGCTGCCCCTCACCATTAATTATTTCCTATACTGCCCCTCCACCATTAATTATTTCCTATACTGCCCCTCATAATTATTTCCTATACTGCCCCTCATAATTAATTATTCCCTATGCTGCCCCTCACCATTAATTATTTCATATACTGCCCCTCCACCATTATTATTTCATATACTGCCCCTCCACCATTAATTATTTCCTATGCTGCTCCTCACCATTAATTATTTCCTATACTGCCCCCACCATTAATTATTCCCTGTGCTGCCCCTCACCATTATTTATTTCCTATACTGCCCCTTTAAATTAATTATTTCCTATACTGCCCCTCCACCATTAATTATTTCCTATACTGCCCCTCATAATTATTTCCTATACTGCCCCTCATAATTATTTCCTATACTGCCCCTCATAATTATTTCCTATACTGCCCCTCATAATTAATTATTCCCTATGCTGCCCCTCACCATTAATTATTTCCTATACTGCCCCTCATAATTAATTATTTCCTATACTGCCCCCCACCATTAATTATTTCCTATACTGCCCCCCACCATTAATTATTTCCTATGCTGCCCCTCACCATTAATTATTTCCTATAATGCCCCCACCATTAATTATTCCCTATGCTGCCCCTCACCATTATTTATTTCCTATACTGCCCCTCAAATTAATTATTTCCTATACTGCCCCTCCACCATTAATTATTTCCTATACTTCCCCTCCACCATTAATTATTTCTTATGCTGCCCCTCACCATTAATTATTTCCTATACTGCCCCTCATAATTATTTCCTATACTGCCCCTCATAATTATTTCCTATACTGCCCCTCATAATTATTCCCTATACTGCCCCTCCACCATTAATTATTTCCTATACTTCCCCTCCACCATTAATTATGTCTTATGCTGCCCCTCACCATTAATTATTTCCTATACTGCCCCTCATAATTATTTCCTATACTGCCCCTCATAATTCTTTCCTATACTGCCCCTCATAACTAACTATTAGCCCCCGCCCACCACAACCTTTTTACTGCCCTTTTTAATTAAAAAAATAAAAACCCTGTACTCACCACCGCGTCTTCTATCTTCTTGTAGGCCTAAGAAAGCCGGTTGGGTTCTTGTATGCCTAGTTTCTAACCTACACTGACAGCACACAACTGGATTTTAAGTCACTTTAAGTTTTGGAAAGAAAAAAAAAAATCGTCAGACTGTGCCTAATTCAATCAAACCCCTAATACAGGAGTCCCCAAACTTTTTATGTAGGGGGCCGTTCACTGTCCCCCTCAGACCGTTGGAGGGCCGGACTTAAGTTTAAAAAGAAATAGCGGTACATGTGACCGCATCCGTAATACACTGGGCCCCCCTCAATTATTTATTTAATATGCTGCATTCCTACTGAACGATTTTATATATATTGTCCCAATTAATTAATTAATATACTGGGACCTCTCTCCATTAATTATTGAATATGCCTTCCCCCAATTAATTACTAGACAGCCCCTCATAATTAATTATTTCTTACACCACCACCATTAATTATTTCCTATGCTGCCCTTCCACCATTAATTATGTCTTATGCTTCCCCCCATCATTAATTATTTCCTATGCTGCCCTTCATAATTAATTATTTCCTATGCTGCCCCTCATAATTATTTCCTATACTGCCCCTCCACCATTAATTATTTCCTATACTGCCCCTCAAATTAATTATTTCCTATACTGCCCCTCATAATTAATTATTCCTGATGCTGCCCCTCACCATTAATTATTTCCTATATTGCCCCTCATAATTATTCCCTATGTTGCCCCTCAAATTAATTATCTCTTATACTGCCCCTCATAATTATTCTCTATGTTGCCCCTCAAATTAATTATCTCTTATACTGCCCCACATAATTAATTATTTCCTATACTGCCCCTCATAATTATTTCCTATACTTCCCCTCAAATTAATTATTTCCTATACTGCCCCTCCACCATTAATTATTTCCTATACTGCCCCTCCACCATTAATTATTTCCTATACTGCCCCTCATAATTATTTCCTATACTGCCCCTCATAATTAATTATTTCCTATACTGTCCCTCCACCATTAATTATTTCCTATACTGCCCCTCAAATTAATTATTTCCTATACTGCCCCTCCACCATTAATTATTTCCTATACTGCCCCTCAAATTAATTATTTCCTATACTGCCCCTCCACCATTAATTATTTCCTATACTGCCCCTCAAATTAATTATTTCCTATACTGCCCCTCATAATTTTTTTCTATACTGCCCCTCATAATTATTTCCTATACTGCCCCTCATAATTATGTCCTATACTGCCCCTCATAATTATTTATTCCCTATGCTGCCCCTCACCATTAATTATTTCCTATACTGCCCTCATAATTAATTATTTCCTATACTGCCCCCCACCATTAATTATTTCCTATACTGCCCCCCACCATTAATTATTTCCTATACTGCCCCCCACCATTAATTATTTCCTATGCTGCCCCTCACCATTAATTATTTCCTATACTGCCCCTCAAATTAATTATTCCTTATACTGCCTCTCAAATTAATTATTTCCTATACTTCCCCTCCACTATTAATTATTTCCTTTACTGCCCCTCCACCATTAATTATTTCATATACTGCCCCTCCACCATTAATTATTTCCTATGCTGCTCCTCACCATTAATTATTTCCTATACTGCCCCCACCATTAATTATTCCCTATGCTACCCCTCACCATTATTTATTTCCTATACTGCCCCTCAAATTAAATATTTCCTATACTGCCCCTCCACCATTAATTATTTCCTATCCTGGCCCTCAAATTAATTATTTTCTATACTGCCCCTCATAATTAATTATTCCTTATGCTGCCCCTCACCATTAATTATTTCCTATATTGCCCCTCATAATTATTCCCTATGTTGCCCCTCAAATTAATTATCTCTTATACTGCCCCTCATAATTAATTATTTCCTATACTGCCCCTCATAATTATTTCCTATATTTCCCCTCAAATTAATTATTTCCTATACTGCCCCTCAAATTAATTATTTCCTATACTGCCCTCCACAATTAATTATTTCCTATACTTCCCCTCCACCCATTAATTATTTCCTATACTTCCCCTCCACCCATTAATTATTTCCTATGCTGCCCCTCACCATTAATTATTTCCTATGCTGCCCCTCACCATTAATTATTTCCTATACTTCCCCTCCACCATTAATTATTTCTTATGCTGCCCCTCACTATTAATTATTTCCTATACTGCCCCTCCACCATTAATTATTTCCTATACTGCCCCTCATAATTAATTATTCCCTATGCTGCCCCTCACCAATAATTATTTCATATACTGCCCCTCCACCATTATTTTTTCATATACTGCCCCTCCACCATTAATTATTTCCTATGCTGCTCCTCACCATTAATTATTTCCTATACTGCCCCCACCATTAATTATTCCCTGTGCTGCCCCTCACCATTATTTATTTCCTATACTGCCCCTCAAATTAATTATTTCCTATACTGCCCCTCCACCATTAATTATTTCCTATACTGCCCCTCATAATTATTTCCTATACTGCCCCTCATAATTATTTCCTATACTGCCCCTCATAATTATTTCCTATACTGCCCCTCATAATTAATTATTCCCTATGCTGCCCCTCACCATTAATTATTTCCTATACTGCCCCTCATAATTAATTATTTCCTATACTGCCCCCCACCATTAATTATTTCCTATACTGCCCCCCACCATTAATTATTTCCTATGCTGCCCCTCACCATTAATTATTTCCTATACTGCCCCCACCATTAATTATTCCCTATGCTGCCCCTCACCATTATTTATTTCCTATACTGCCCCTCAAATTAATTATTTCCTATACTGCCCCTCCACCATTAATTATTTCCTATACTTCCCCTCCACCATTAATTATTTCTTATGCTGCCCCTCACCATTAATTATTTCCTATACTGCCCCTCATAATTATTTCCTATACTGCCCCTCATAATTATTTCCTATACTGCCCCTCATAATTATTCCCTATACTGCCCCTCCACCATTAATTATTTCCTATACTTCCCCTCCACCATTAATTATTTCTTATGCTGCCCCTCACCATTAATTATTTCCTATACTGCCCCTCATAATTATTTCCTATACTGCCCCTCATAATTCTTTCCTATACTGCCCCTCATAACTAACTATTAGCCCCCGCCCACCACAACCTTTTTACTGCCCTTTTTAATTAAAAAAATAAAAACCCTGTACTCACCACCGCGTCTTCTATCTTCTTGTAGGCCTAAGAAAGCCGGTTGGGTTCTTGTATGCCTAGTTTCTAACCTACACTGACAGCACACAACTGGATTTTAAGTCACTTTAAGTTTTGGAAAAAAAAAAAAAAATCGTCAGACTGTGCCTAATTCAATCAAACCCCTAATACAGGAGTCCCCAAACTTTTTATGTAGGGGGCCGTTCACTGTCCCCCTCAGACCGTTGGAGGGCCGGACTTAAGTTTAAAAAGAAATAGCGGTACATGTGACCGCATCCGTAATACACTGGGCCCCCCTCAATTATTTATTTAATATGCTGCATTCCTACTGAACGATTTTATATATATTGTCCCAATTAATTAATTAATATACTGGGACCTCTCTCCATTAATTATTGAATATACCTTCCCCCAATTAATTACTAGACAGCCCCTCATAATTAATTATTTCTTACACCACCACCATTAATTATTTCCTATGCTGCCCTTCCACCATTAATTATGTCTTATGCTTCCCCCCATCATTAATTATTTCCTATGCTGCCCTTCATAATTAATTATTTCCTATGCTGCCCCTCATAATTATTTCCTATACTGCCCCTCCACCATTAATTATTTCCTATACTGCCCCTCAAATTAATTATTTCCTATACTGCCCCTCATAATTAATTATTCCTTATGCTGCCCCTCACCATTAATTATTTCCTATACTGCCCCTCATAATTATTTCCTATACTTCCCCTCAAATTAATTATTTCCTATACTGCCCCTCAAATTAATTATTTCCTATACTGCCCTCCACAATTAATTATTTCCTATACTTCCCCTCCACCCATTAATTATTTCCTATGCTGCCCCTCGCCATTAATTATTTCCTATGCTGCCCCTCACCATTATATATTTCCTATGCTTACCCTTACCATTAATTATTTCCTATACTGCCCCTCATAATTATTTCCTATACTGCCCCTCATAATTATTTCCTATACTGCCCCTCATAATTAATTATTCCCTATGCTGCCCCTCACCATTAATTATTTCCTATACTGCCCCTCATAATTAATTATTTCCTATACTTCCCCTCCAGCATTAATTATTTCTTATGCTGCCCCTCTCCATTAATTATTTCCTATACTGCCCCTCATAATTATTTCCTATACTGCCCCTCATAATTATTTCCTATACTGCCCCTCATAATTATTTCCTATACTGCCCCTCATAACTAACTATTGGCCCCCGCCCACCACAACCTTTTTACTGCCCTTTTTAATTAAAAAAATAAAAACCCTGTACTCACCACCGCGTCTTCTATCTTCTTGTAGGCCTAAGAAAGCCGGTTGGGTTCTTGTATGCCTAGTTTCTAACCTACACTGACAGCACACAACTGGATTTTAAGTCACTTTAAGTTTTGGAAAAAAAAAAAAAAATCGTCAGACTGTGCCTAATTCAATCAAACCCCTAATACAGGAGTCCCCAAACTTTTTATGTAGGGGGCCGTTCACTGTCCCCCTCAGACCGTTGGAGGGCCGGACTTAAGTTTAAAAAGAAATAGCGGTACATGTGACCGCATCCGTAATACACTGGGCCCCCCTCAATTATTTATTTAATATACTGCACTCCTACTGAACGATTTTATATATATTGTCCCAATTAATTAATTAATATACTGGGACCTCTCTCCATTAATTATTGAATATGCCTTCCCCCAATTAATTACTAGACAGCCCCTCATAATTAATTATTTCTTACACCACCACCATTAATTATTTCCTATTCTGCCCTTCCACCATTAATTATGTCTTATGCTTCCCCCCATCATTAATTATTTCCTATGCTGCCCCTCATAATTAATTATTTCCTATGCTGCCCCTTATAATTATTTCCTATACTGCCCCTCCACCATTAATTATTTCCTATACTGCCCCTCAAATTAATTATTTCTCTATACTGCCCCTCATAATTAATTATTCCTTATGCTGCCCCTCACCATTAATTATCTCTTATACTGCCCCTCATAATTAATTATTTCCTATACTGCCCCTCATAATTATTTCCTATACTTCCCCTCAAATTAATTATTTCCTATACTGCCCCTCAAATTAATTATTTCCTATACTGCCCTCCACAATTAATTATTTCCTATACTTCCCCTCCACCCATTAATTATTTCCTATGCTGCCCCTCGCCATTAATTATTTCCTATGCTGCCCCTTACCACTAATTATTTCCTATACTGCCCCTCATAATTATTTCCTATACTGCCCCTCATAATTATTTCCTATACTGCCCCTCATAATTATTTCCTATACTGCCCCTCATAATTATTTCCTATACTGCCCCTCATAATTAATTATTTCCTATACTGCCCCCACCATTAATTATTTCCTATACTGCCCCCCACCATTAATTATTTCCTATACTGCCCCTCAAATTAATTATTTCTTATACTGCCCCTCCACCATTAATTATTCCCTATACTGCCCCTCTACCATTAATTATTTCCTATGCTGCTCCTCACCATTAATTATTTCCTATACTGCCCCCACCATTAATTATTCCCTATGCTGCCCCTCACCATTATTTATTTCCTATACTGCCCCTCAAATTAATTATTTCCTATACTGCCCCTCCACCATTAATTATTTCCTATACTGCCCCTCAAATTAATTATTTCCTATACTGCCCCTCCACCATTAATTATTCCCTATACTGCCCCTCTACCATTAATTATTTCCTATGCTGCTCCTCACCATTAATTATTTCCTATACTGCCCCCACCATTAATTATTCCCTATGCTGCCCCTCACCATTATTTATTTCCTATACTGCCCCTCAAATTAATTATTTCCTATACTGCCCCTCCACCATTAATTATTTCCTATACTGCCCCTCAAATTAATTATTTCCTATACTGCCCCTCCACCATTAATTATTTCCTATACTTCCCCTCCAGCATTAATTATTTCTTATGCTGCCCCTCACCATTAATTATTTCCTATACTGCCCCTCATAATTATTTCCTATACTGCCCCTCATAATTATTTCCTATACTGCCCCTCATAACTAACTATTGGCCCCCGCCCACCACAACCTTTTTACTGCCCTTTTTAATTAAAAAAATAAAAACCCTGTACTCACCACCGCGTCTTCTATCTTCTTGTAGGCCTAAGAAAGCCGGTTGGGTTCTTGTATGCCTAGTTTCTAACCTACACTGACAGCACACAACTGGATTTTAAGTCACTTTAAGTTTTGGAAAAAAAAAAAAAATCGTCAGACTGTGCCTAATTCAATCAAACCCCTAATACAGGAGTCCCCAAACTTTTTATGTAGGGGGCCGTTCACTGTCCCCCTCAGACCGTTGGAGGGCCGGACTTAAGTTTAAAAAGAAATAGCGGTACATGTGACCGCATCCGTAATACACTGGGTCCCCCTCAATTATTTATTTAATATACTGCACTCCTACTGAACTATTTTAGATATATTGTCCCAATTAATTAATTAATATACTGGGACCTCTCTCCATTAATTATTGAATATGCCTTCCCCCAATTAATTACTAGACAGCCCCTCATAATTAATTATTTCTTACACCACCACCATTAATTATTTCCTATACTGCCCCCCACCATTAATTATTTCCTATGCTGCCCCTCACCATTAATTATTTCTTATACTGCCCCTCAAATTAATTATTTCTTATACTGCCCCTCACCATTAATTATTTCCTATACTGCCCCTCCACCATTAATTATTTCCTATACTGCCCCTACACCATTAATTATTTCATATACTGCCCCTCCACCATTAATTATTTCCTATGCTGCTCCTCACCATTAATTATTTCCTATACTGCCCCCATCATTAATTATTCCCTATGCTGCCCCTCACCATTATTTATTTCCTATACTGCCCCTCAAATTAATTATTTCCTATACTGCCCCTCAAATTAATTATTTCCTATACTTCCCCTCCACCATTAATTATTTGTTATGCTGCCCCTCATAATTATTTCCTATACTGCCCCTCATAATTATTTCCTATACTGCCCCTCATAATTATTTCCTATACTGCCCCTCATAATTATTTCCTATACTGCCCCTCATAATTAATTATTACCTATGCTGCCCCTCACCATTATTTATTTCCTATACTGCCCCTCAAATTAATTATTTCCTATACTGCCCCTCCACCATTAATTATTTCCTATACTGCCCCTCAAATTAATTATTTCCTATACTGCCCCTCCACCATTAATTATTTCCTATACTTCCCCTCCAGCATTAATTATTTCTTATGCTGCCCCTCACCATTAATTATTTCCTATACTGCCCCTCATAATTATTTCCTATACTGCCCCTCATAATTATTTCCTATACTGCCCCTCATAACTAACTATTGGCCCCCGCCCACCACAACCTTTTTACTGCCCTTTTTAATTAAAAAAATAAAAACCCTGTACTCACCACCGCGTCTTCTATCTTCTTGTAGGCCTAAGAAAGCCGGTTGGGTTCTTGTATGCCTAGTTTCTAACCTACACTGACAGCACACAACTGGATTTTAAGTCACTTTAAGTTTTGGAAAAAAAAAAAAAATCGTCAGACTGTGCCTAATTCAATCAAACCCCTAATACAGGAGTCCCCAAACTTTTTATGTAGGGGGCCGTTCACTGTCCCCCTCAGACCGTTGGAGGGCCGGACTTAAGTTTAAAAAGAAATAGCGGTACATGTGACCGCATCCGTAATACACTGGGTCCCCCTCAATTATTTATTTAATATACTGCACTCCTACTGAACTATTTTAGATATATTGTCCCAATTAATTAATTAATATACTGGGACCTCTCTCCATTAATTATTGAATATGCCTTCCCCCAATTAATTACTAGACAGCCCCTCATAATTAATTATTTCTTACACCACCACCATTAATTATTTCCTATACTGCCCCCCACCATTAATTATTTCCTATGCTGCCCCTCACCATTAATTATTTCTTATACTGCCCCTCAAATTAATTATTTCTTATACTGCCCCTCACCATTAATTATTTCCTATACTGCCCCTCCACCATTAATTATTTCCTATACTGCCCCTACACCATTAATTATTTCATATACTGCCCCTCCACCATTAATTATTTCCTATGCTGCTCCTCACCATTAATTATTTCCTATACTGCCCCCATCATTAATTATTCCCTATGCTGCCCCTCACCATTATTTATTTCCTATACTGCCCCTCAAATTAATTATTTCCTATACTGCCCCTCAAATTAATTATTTCCTATACTTCCCCTCCACCATTAATTATTTGTTATGCTGCCCCTCATAATTATTTCCTATACTGCCCCTCATAATTATTTCCTATACTGCCCCTCATAATTATTTCCTATACTGCCCCTCATAATTATTTCCTATACTGCCCCTCATAATTAATTATTACCTATGCTGCCCCTCACCATTATTTATGTCCTATACTGCCCCTCATAATTAATTATTTCCTATACTGCCCCTCCACCATTAATTATTTCCTATACTTCCCCTCAAATTAATTATTTCCTATACTGCCCCTCCACCTTTAATTATTTCCTATACTTCCCCTCCACCATTAATTATTTCTTATGCTGCCCCTCACCATTAATTATTTCCTATACTGCCCCTCATAATTATTTCCTATACTGCCCCTCATAATTATTTCCTATACTGCCCCTCATAACTAACTATTGGCCCCCGCCCACCACAACCTTTTTACTGCCCTTTTTAATTAAAAAAATAAAAACCCTGTACTCACCACCGCGTCTTCTATCTTCTTGTAGGCCTAAGAAAGCCGGTTGGGTTCTTGTATGCCTAGTTTCTAACCTACACTGACAGCACACAACTGGATTTTAAGTCACTTTAAGTTTTGGAAAAAAAAAAAAAAATTAGACTGTGCCTAATTCAATCAAACCCCTAATACAGGAGTCCCCAAACTTTTTATGTAGGGGGCTGTTCACTGTCCCCCTCAGACCGTTGGAGGGCCGGACTTAAGTTTAAAAAGAAATAGCGGTACATGTGACCGCATCCGTAATACACTGGGCCCCCCTCAATTATTTATTTAATATACTGCACTCCTACTGAACTATTTAAGATATATTGTCCCAATTAATTAATTAATATACTGGGACCTCTCTCCATTAATTATTGAATATGCCTTCCCCCAATTAATTACTAGACAGCCCCTCATAATTAATTATTTCTTACACCACCACCATTAATTATTTCCTATGCTGCCCTTCCACCATTAATTATGTCTTATGCTTCCCCCCATCATTAATTATTTCCTATGCTGCCCCTCATAATTAATTATTTCCTATGCTGCCCCTCATAATTATTTCCTATACTGCCCCTCCACCATTAATTATTTCCTATACTGCCCCTCAAATTAATTATTTCCTATACTGCCCCTCATAATTAATTATTCCTTATGCTGCCCCTCACCATTAATTATTTCCTATATTGCCCTTCATAATTATTCCCTATGTTGCCCCTCAAATTAATTATCTCTTATACTGCCCCTCATAATTAATTATTTCCTATACTGCCCCTCACCATTAATTATTTCCTATAGTTCCCCTCAAATTAATTATTTCCTATACTGCCCCTCAAATTAATTATTTCCTATACTGCCCTCCACAATTAATTATTTCCTATACTTCCCCTCCACCCATTAATTATTTCCTATGCTGCCCCTCGCCATTAATTATTTCCTATGCTGCCCCTCACCATTAATTATTTCCTATGCTTCCCCTCACCATTAATTATTTCCTATACTGCCCCTCACCATTCATTATTTCCTATACTGCCCCTCATAATTATTTCCTATACTGCCCCTCATAATTAATTATTTCCTATGCTGCTCCTCACCATTCATTATTTCCTATACTGCCCCCACCATTAATTATTCCCTATGCTGCCCCTCACCATTATTTATTTCCTATGCAAATTCAATCAAGGTAGACGCAGCACTTCCTTTAAAATTTCATTTCTTCTTTATTGATGACAAAGTTTAAAACATGATGGGTGGAATAAGATTACAGCTGACGCGTTTCGAACTGTTACAGCTCTTAGTCATAGCATACTGCCCCTCATAATTATTTCCTATACTGCCCCTCATAATTAATTATTCCCTATGCTGCCCCTCACCATTATTTATTTCCTATACTGCTCCTCAAATTAATTATTTCCTATACTGCCCCTCCACCATTAATTATTTCCTATAATTCCCCTCCACCATTAATTATTTCTTATGCTGCCCCTCACCATTAATTATTTCCTATACTGCCCCTCATAATTATTTCCTATACTGCCCCTCATAATTATTTCCTATACTGCCCCTCATAACTAACTATTGGCCCCCGCCCACCACAACCTTTTTACTGCCCTTTTTAATTAAAAAAATAAAAACCCTGTACTCACCACCGCGTCTTCTATCTTCTTGTAGGCCTAAGAAAGCCGGTTGGGTTCTTGTATGCCTAGTTTCTAACCTACACTGACAGCACACAACTGGATTTTAAGTCACTTTAAGTTTTGGAAAAAAAAAAAAAATCGTCAGACTGTGCCTAATTCAATCAAACCCCTAATACAGGAGTCCCCAAACTTTTTATGTAGGGGGCCGTTCACTGTCCCCCTCAGACCGTTGGAGGGCCGGACTTAAGTTTAAAAAGAAATAGCGGTACATGTGACCGCATCCGTAATACACTGGGCCCCCCTCAATTATTTATTTAATATACTGCACTCCTACTGAACTATTTTATATATATTGTCCCAATTAATTAATTAATATACTGGGACCTCTCTCCATTAATTATTGAATATGCCTTCCCCCAATTAATTACTAGACAGCCCCTCATAATTAATTATTTCTTACACCACCACCATTAATTATTTCCTATGCTGCCCTTCCACCATTAATTATGTCTTATGCTTCCCCCCATCATTAATTATTTCCTATGCTGCCCCTCATAATTAATTATTTCCTATGCTGCCCCTCATAATTATTTCCTATACTGCCCCTCCACCATTAATTATTTCCTATACTGCCCCTCAAATTAATTATTTCCTATACTGCCCCTCATAATTAATTATTCCTTATGCTGCCCCTCACCATTAATTATTTCCTATATTGCCCCTCATAATTATTCCCTATGTTGCCCCTCAAATTAATTATCTCTTATACTGCCCCTCATAATTAATTATTTCCTATACTGCCCCTCATAATTATTTCCTATACTTCCCCTCAAATTAATTATTTCCTATACTGCCCTCCACAATTAATTATTTCCTATACTTCCCCTCCACCCATTAATTATTTCCTATGCTGCCCCTCGCCATTAATTATTTCCTATGCTGCCCCTTACCATTAATTATTTCCTATACTGCCCCTCATAATTATTCCCTATACTGCCCCTCATAATTATTTCCTATACTGCCCCTCATAATTATTTCCTATACTGCCCCTCATAATTAATTATTCCCTATGCTGCCCCTCACCATTAATTATTTCCTATACTGCCCCTCATAATTAATTATTTCCTATACTGCCCCCACCATTAATTATTTCCTATACTGCCCCCACCATTAATTATTTCCTATACTGCCCCTCAAATTAATTATTTCTTATACTGCCCATCATAATTAATTATTCCCTATACTGCCCTTCTACCATTAATTATTTCCTATGCTGCTCCTCACCATTAATTATTTCCTATACTGCCCCCACCATTAATTATTCCCTATGCTGCCCCTCACCATTATTTATTTCCTATACTGCCCCTCAAATTAATTATTTCCAATACTGCCCCTCCACCATTAATTATTTCCTATACTGCCCCTCAAATTAATTATTTCCTATACTGCCCCTCCACCATTAATTATTTCCTATACTGCCCCTCATAATTATTTCCTATACTGCCCCTCATAATTAATTATTTCCTATACTGCCCCTCAGAATTATTCCCTATGTTGCCCCTCAAATTAATTATCTCTTATGCTGCCCCTCACCATTAATTATTTCCTATATTGCCCCTCACAATTATTCCCTATGTTGCCCCTCAAATTAATTATCTCTTATACTGCCCCTCATAATTATTCCCTATGTTGCCCCTCAAATTAATTATCTCTTATACTGCCCCTCATAATTAATTATTTCCTATACTGCCCCTCATAATTATTTCCTATACTTCCCCTCAAATTAATTATTTCCTATACTGCCCCTCAAATTAATTATTTCCTATGCTGCCCCCCCACCATTAATTATTTCCTATACTGCCCCTCATAATTATTTCCTATACTGCCCCTCATAATTAATTATTTCCTATACTGTCCCTCCACCATTAATTATTTCCTATACTGCCCCTCCACCATTAATTATTTCATATACTGCCCCTCCACCATTAATTATTTCCTATACTGCCCCCACCATTAATTATTCCCTATGCTGCCCTTCACCATTATTTATTTCCTATTCTGCCCCTCCACCATTAATTATTTCCTATACTTCCCCTCCACCATTAATTATTTCCTATACTGCCCCTCATAATTATTTCCTATACTGCCCCTCATAATTATTTCCTATACTGCCCCTCATAACTAACTATTGGCCCCCGCCCACCACAACCTTTTTACTGCCCTTTTTAATTAAAAAAATAAAAACCCTGTACTCACCACCGCGTCTTCTATCTTCTTGTAGGCCTAAGAAAGCCGGTTGGGTTCTTGTATGCCTAGTTTCTAACCTACACTGACAGCACACAACTGGATTTTAAGTCACTTTAAGTTTTGGAAAAAAAAATAAAAAATTAGACTGTGCCTAATTCAATCAAACCCCTAATACAGGAGTCCCCAAACTTTTTATGTAGGGGGCCGTTCACTGTCCCCCTCAGACCGTTGGAGGGCCGGACTTAAGTTTAAAAAGAAATAGCGGTACATGTGACCGCATCCGTAATACACTGGGCCCCCCTCAATTATTTATTTAATATACTGCACTCCTACTGAACTATTTTATATATATTGTCCCAATTAATTAATTAATATACTGGGACCTCTCTCCATTAATTATTGAATATGCCTTCCCCCAATTAATTACTAGACAGCCCCTCATAATTAATTATTTCTTACACCACCACCATTAATTATTTCCTATGCTGCCCTTCCACCATTAATTATGTCTTATGCTTCCCCCCATCATTAATTATTTCCTATGCTGCCCCTCATAATTAATTATTTCCTATACTGCCCTCCACAATTAATTATTTCCTATACTTCCCCTCAAATTAATTATTTCCTATACTGCCCCTCAAATTAATTATTTCCTATACTGCCCTCCACAATTAATTATTTCCTATACTTCCCCTCCACCCATTAATTATTTCCTATGCTGCCCCTCGCCATTAATTATTTCCTATGCTGCCCCTTACCATTAATTATTTCCTATACTGCCCCTCATAATTATTTCCTATACTGCTCCTCACCATTAATTATTTCCTATGCTGCCCCTCGCCATTAATTATTTCCTATGCTGCCCCTTACCATTAATTATTTCCTATACTGCCCTCATAATTATTTCCTATACTGCCCCTCATAATTATTTCCTATACTGCCCCTCATAATTATTTCCTATACTGCCCCTCATAATTAATTATTCCCTATGCTGCCCCTCACCATTAATTATTTCCTATACTGCCCCTCATAATTTATTATTTCCTATACTGCCCCTCCACCATTAATTATTTCCTATACTGCCCCTCAAATTAATTATTTCCTATACTGCCCCTCATAATTAATTATTCCTTTTGCTGCCCCTCACCATTAATTATTTCCTATACTGCCCCTCATAATTATTTCCTATACTTCCCCTCAAATTAATTATTTCCTATACTGCCCCTCAAATTAATTATTTCCTATACTGCCCTCCACAATTAATTATTTCCTATACTTCCCCTCCACCCATTAATTATTTCCTATGCTGCCCCTCGCCATTAATTATTTCCTATGCTGCCCCTCACCATTAATTATTTCCTATGCTTCCCCTTACCATTAATTATTTCCTATACTGCCCCTCATAATTATTTCCTATACTGCCCCTCATAATTATTTCCTATACTGCCCCTCATAATTAATTATTCCCTATGCTGCCCCTCACCATTAATTATTTCCTATACTGCCCCTCATAATTAATTATTTCCTATACTTCCCCTCCAGCATTAATTATTTCTTATGCTGCCCCTCTCCATTAATTATTTCCTATACTGCCCCTCATAATTATTTCCTATACTGCCCCTCATAATTATTTCCTATACTGCCCCTCATAATTATTTCCTATACTGCCCCTCATAACTAACTATTGGCCCCCGCCCACCACAACCTTTTTACTGCCCTTTTTAATTAAAAAAATAAAAACCCTGTACTCACCACCGCGTCTTCTATCTTCTTGTAGGCCTAAGAAAGCCGGTTGGGTTCTTGTATGCCTAGTTTCTAACCTACACTGACAGCACACAACTGGATTTTAAGTCACTTTAAGTTTTGGAAAAAAAAAAAAAAATCGTCAGACTGTGCCTAATTCAATCAAACCCCTAATACAGGAGTCCCCAAACTTTTTATGTAGGGGGCCGTTCACTGTCCCCCTCAGACCGTTGGAGGGCCGGACTTAAGTTTAAAAAGAAATAGCGGTACATGTGACCGCATCCGTAATACACTGGGCCCCCCTCAATTATTTATTTAATATACTGCACTCCTACTGAACGATTTTATATATATTGTCCCAATTAATTAATTAATATACTGGGACCTCTCTCCATTAATTATTGAATATGCCTTCCCCCAATTAATTACTAGACAGCCCCTCATAATTAATTATTTCTTACACCACCACCATTAATTATTTCCTATTCTGCCCTTCCACCATTAATTATGTCTTATGCTTCCCCCCATCATTAATTATTTCCTATGCTGCCCCTCATAATTAATTATTTCCTATGCTGCCCCTTATAATTATTTCCTATACTGCCCCTCCACCATTAATTATTTCCTATACTGCCCCTCAAATTAATTATTTCTCTATACTGCCCCTCATAATTAATTATTCCTTATGCTGCCCCTCACCATTAATTATCTCTTATACTGCCCCTCATAATTAATTATTTCCTATACTGCCCCTCATAATTATTTCCTATACTTCCCCTCAAATTAATTATTTCCTATACTGCCCCTCAAATTAATTATTTCCTATACTGCCCTCCACAATTAATTATTTCCTATACTTCCCCTCCACCCATTAATTATTTCCTATGCTGCCCCTCGCCATTAATTATTTCCTATGCTGCCCCTTACCACTAATTATTTCCTATACTGCCCCTCATAATTATTTCCTATACTGCCCCTCATAATTATTTCCTATACTGCCCCTCATAATTATTTCCTATACTGCCCCTCATAATTATTTCCTATACTGCCCCTCATAATTAATTATTTCCTATACTGCCCCCACCATTAATTATTTCCTATACTGCCCCCCACCATTAATTATTTCCTATACTGCCCCTCAAATTAATTATTTCTTATACTGCCCCTCCACCATTAATTATTCCCTATACTGCCCCTCTACCATTAATTATTTCCTATGCTGCTCCTCACCATTAATTATTTCCTATACTGCCCCCACCATTAATTATTCCCTATGCTGCCCCTCACCATTATTTATTTCCTATACTGCCCCTCAAATTAATTATTTCCTATACTGCCCCTCCACCATTAATTATTTCCTATACTGCCCCTCAAATTAATTATTTCCTATACTGCCCCTCCACCATTAATTATTCCCTATACTGCCCCTCTACCATTAATTATTTCCTATGCTGCTCCTCACCATTAATTATTTCCTATACTGCCCCCACCATTAATTATTCCCTATGCTGCCCCTCACCATTATTTATTTCCTATACTGCCCCTCAAATTAATTATTTCCTATACTGCCCCTCCACCATTAATTATTTCCTATACTGCCCCTCAAATTAATTATTTCCTATACTGCCCCTCCACCATTAATTATTTCCTATACTTCCCCTCCAGCATTAATTATTTCTTATGCTGCCCCTCACCATTAATTATTTCCTATACTGCCCCTCATAATTATTTTCTATACTGCCCCTCATAATTATTTCCTATACTGCCCCTCATAACTAACTATTGGCCCCCGCCCACCACAACCTTTTTACTGCCCTTTTTAATTAAAAAAATAAAAACCCTGTACTCACCACCGCGTCTTCTATCTTCTTGTAGGCCTAAGAAAGCCGGTTGGGTTCTTGTATGCCTAGTTTCTAACCTACACTGACAGCACACAACTGGATTTTAAGTCACTTTAAGTTTTGGAAAAAAAAAAAAAATCGTCAGACTGTGCCTAATTCAATCAAACCCCTAATACAGGAGTCCCCAAACTTTTTATGTAGGGGGCCGTTCACTGTCCCCCTCAGACCGTTGGAGGGCCGGACTTAAGTTTAAAAAGAAATAGCGGTACATGTGACCGCATCCGTAATACACTGGGTCCCCCTCAATTATTTATTTAATATACTGCACTCCTACTGAACTATTTTAGATATATTGTCCCAATTAATTAATTAATATACTGGGACCTCTCTCCATTAATTATTGAATATGCCTTCCCCCAATTAATTACTAGACAGCCCCTCATAATTAATTATTTCTTACACCACCACCATTAATTATTTCCTATACTGCCCCCCACCATTAATTATTTCCTATGCTGCCCCTCACCATTAATTATTTCTTATACTGCCCCTCAAATTAATTATTTCTTATACTGCCCCTCACCATTAATTATTTCCTATACTGCCCCTCCACCATTAATTATTTCCTATACTGCCCCTACACCATTAATTATTTCATATACTGCCCCTCCACCATTAATTATTTCCTATGCTGCTCCTCACCATTAATTATTTCCTATACTGCCCCCATCATTAATTATTCCCTATGCTGCCCCTCACCATTATTTATTTCCTATACTGCCCCTCAAATTAATTATTTCCTATACTGCCCCTCAAATTAATTATTTCCTATACTTCCCCTCCACCATTAATTATTTGTTATGCTGCCCCTCATAATTATTTCCTATACTGCCCCTCATAATTATTTCCTATACTGCCCCTCATAATTATTTCCTATACTGCCCCTCATAATTATTTCCTATACTGCCCCTCATAATTAATTATTACCTATGCTGCCCCTCACCATTATTTATTTCCTATACTGCCCCTCAAATTAATTATTTCCTATACTGCCCCTCCACCATTAATTATTTCCTATACTGCCCCTCAAATTAATTATTTCCTATACTGCCCCTCCACCATTAATTATTTCCTATACTTCCCCTCCAGCATTAATTATTTCTTATGCTGCCCCTCACCATTAATTATTTCCTATACTGCCCCTCATAATTATTTCCTATACTGCCCCTCATAATTATTTCCTATACTGCCCCTCATAACTAACTATTGGCCCCCGCCCACCACAACCTTTTTACTGCCCTTTTTAATTAAAAAAATAAAAACCCTGTACTCACCACCGCGTCTTCTATCTTCTTGTAGGCCTAAGAAAGCCGGTTGGGTTCTTGTATGCCTAGTTTCTAACCTACACTGACAGCACACAACTGGATTTTAAGTCACTTTAAGTTTTGGAAAAAAAAAAAAAATCGTCAGACTGTGCCTAATTCAATCAAACCCCTAATACAGGAGTCCCCAAACTTTTTATGTAGGGGGCCGTTCACTGTCCCCCTCAGACCGTTGGAGGGCCGGACTTAAGTTTAAAAAGAAATAGCGGTACATGTGACCGCATCCGTAATACACTGGGTCCCCCTCAATTATTTATTTAATATACTGCACTCCTACTGAACTATTTTAGATATATTGTCCCAATTAATTAATTAATATACTGGGACCTCTCTCCATTAATTATTGAATATGCCTTCCCCCAATTAATTACTAGACAGCCCCTCATAATTAATTATTTCTTACACCACCACCATTAATTATTTCCTATACTGCCCCCCACCATTAATTATTTCCTATGCTGCCCCTCACCATTAATTATTTCTTATACTGCCCCTCAAATTAATTATTTCTTATACTGCCCCTCACCATTAATTATTTCCTATACTGCCCCTCCACCATTAATTATTTCCTATACTGCCCCTACACCATTAATTATTTCATATACTGCCCCTCCACCATTAATTATTTCCTATGCTGCTCCTCACCATTAATTATTTCCTATACTGCCCCCATCATTAATTATTCCCTATGCTGCCCCTCACCATTATTTATTTCCTATACTGCCCCTCAAATTAATTATTTCCTATACTGCCCCTCAAATTAATTATTTCCTATACTTCCCCTCCACCATTAATTATTTGTTATGCTGCCCCTCATAATTATTTCCTATACTGCCCCTCATAATTATTTCCTATACTGCCCCTCATAATTATTTCCTATACTGCCCCTCATAATTATTTCCTATACTGCCCCTCATAATTAATTATTACCTATGCTGCCCCTCACCATTATTTATGTCCTATACTGCCCCTCATAATTAATTATTTCCTATACTGCCCCTCCACCATTAATTATTTCCTATACTTCCCCTCAAATTAATTATTTCCTATACTGCCCCTCCACCTTTAATTATTTCCTATACTTCCCCTCCACCATTAATTATTTCTTATGCTGCCCCTCACCATTAATTATTTCCTATACTGCCCCTCATAATTATTTCCTATACTGCCCCTCATAATTATTTCCTATACTGCCCCTCATAACTAACTATTGGCCCCCGCCCACCACAACCTTTTTACTGCCCTTTTTAATTAAAAAAATAAAAACCCTGTACTCACCACCGCGTCTTCTATCTTCTTGTAGGCCTAAGAAAGCCGGTTGGGTTCTTGTATGCCTAGTTTCTAACCTACACTGACAGCACACAACTGGATTTTAAGTCACTTTAAGTTTTGGAAAAAAAAAAAAAAATTAGACTGTGCCTAATTCAATCAAACCCCTAATACAGGAGTCCCCAAACTTTTTATGTAGGGGGCTGTTCACTGTCCCCCTCAGACCGTTGGAGGGCCGGACTTAAGTTTAAAAAGAAATAGCGGTACATGTGACCGCATCCGTAATACACTGGGCCCCCCTCAATTATTTATTTAATATACTGCACTCCTACTGAACTATTTAAGATATATTGTCCCAATTAATTAATTAATATACTGGGACCTCTCTCCATTAATTAT
Source organism: Engystomops pustulosus (assembly GCF_040894005.1). Classification (NCBI taxonomy): domain Eukaryota; kingdom Metazoa; phylum Chordata; class Amphibia; order Anura; family Leptodactylidae; genus Engystomops; species Engystomops pustulosus. The sequence goes on from NW_027284961.1 coordinate 1,427,467, forward strand.
TGAATATGCCTTCCCCCAATTAATTACTAGACAGCCCCTCATAATTAATTATTTCTTACACCACCACCATTAATTATTTCCTATGCTGCCCTTCCACCATTAATTATGTCTTATGCTTCCCCCCATCATTAATTATTTCCTATGCTGCCCCTCATAATTAATTATTTCCTATGCTGCCCCTCATAATTATTTCCTATACTGCCCCTCCACCATTAATTATTTCCTATACTGCCCCTCAAATTAATTATTTCCTATACTGCCCCTCATAATTAATTATTCCTTATGCTGCCCCTCACCATTAATTATTTCCTATATTGCCCTTCATAATTATTCCCTATGTTGCCCCTCAAATTAATTATCTCTTATACTGCCCCTCATAATTAATTATTTCCTATACTGCCCCTCACCATTAATTATTTCCTATAGTTCCCCTCAAATTAATTATTTCCTATACTGCCCCTCAAATTAATTATTTCCTATACTGCCCTCCACAATTAATTATTTCCTATACTTCCCCTCCACCCATTAATTATTTCCTATGCTGCCCCTCGCCATTAATTATTTCCTATGCTGCCCCTCACCATTAATTATTTCCTATGCTTCCCCTCACCATTAATTATTTCCTATACTGCCCCTCACCATTCATTATTTCCTATACTGCCCCTCATAATTATTTCCTATACTGCCCCTCATAATTAATTATTTCCTATGCTGCTCCTCACCATTCATTATTTCCTATACTGCCCCCACCATTAATTATTCCCTATGCTGCCCCTCACCATTATTTATTTCCTATGCAAATTCAATCAAGGTAGACGCAGCACTTCCTTTAAAATTTCATTTCTTCTTTATTGATGACAAAGTTTAAAACATGATGGGTGGAATAAGATTACAGCTGACGCGTTTCGAACTGTTACAGCTCTTAGTCATAGCATACTGCCCCTCATAATTATTTCCTATACTGCCCCTCATAATTAATTATTCCCTATGCTGCCCCTCACCATTATTTATTTCCTATACTGCTCCTCAAATTAATTATTTCCTATACTGCCCCTCCACCATTAATTATTTCCTATAATTCCCCTCCACCATTAATTATTTCTTATGCTGCCCCTCACCATTAATTATTTCCTATACTGCCCCTCATAATTATTTCCTATACTGCCCCTCATAATTATTTCCTATACTGCCCCTCATAACTAACTATTGGCCCCCGCCCACCACAACCTTTTTACTGCCCTTTTTAATTAAAAAAATAAAAACCCTGTACTCACCACCGCGTCTTCTATCTTCTTGTAGGCCTAAGAAAGCCGGTTGGGTTCTTGTATGCCTAGTTTCTAACCTACACTGACAGCACACAACTGGATTTTAAGTCACTTTAAGTTTTGGAAAAAAAAAAAAAATCGTCAGACTGTGCCTAATTCAATCAAACCCCTAATACAGGAGTCCCCAAACTTTTTATGTAGGGGGCCGTTCACTGTCCCCCTCAGACCGTTGGAGGGCCGGACTTAAGTTTAAAAAGAAATAGCGGTACATGTGACCGCATCCGTAATACACTGGGCCCCCCTCAATTATTTATTTAATATACTGCACTCCTACTGAACTATTTTATATATATTGTCCCAATTAATTAATTAATATACTGGGACCTCTCTCCATTAATTATTGAATATGCCTTCCCCCAATTAATTACTAGACAGCCCCTCATAATTAATTATTTCTTACACCACCACCATTAATTATTTCCTATGCTGCCCTTCCACCATTAATTATGTCTTATGCTTCCCCCCATCATTAATTATTTCCTATGCTGCCCCTCATAATTAATTATTTCCTATGCTGCCCCTCATAATTATTTCCTATACTGCCCCTCCACCATTAATTATTTCCTATACTGCCCCTCAAATTAATTATTTCCTATACTGCCCCTCATAATTAATTATTCCTTATGCTGCCCCTCACCATTAATTATTTCCTATATTGCCCCTCATAATTATTCCCTATGTTGCCCCTCAAATTAATTATCTCTTATACTGCCCCTCATAATTAATTATTTCCTATACTGCCCCTCATAATTATTTCCTATACTTCCCCTCAAATTAATTATTTCCTATACTGCCCTCCACAATTAATTATTTCCTATACTTCCCCTCCACCCATTAATTATTTCCTATGCTGCCCCTCGCCATTAATTATTTCCTATGCTGCCCCTTACCATTAATTATTTCCTATACTGCCCCTCATAATTATTCCCTATACTGCCCCTCATAATTATTTCCTATACTGCCCCTCATAATTATTTCCTATACTGCCCCTCATAATTAATTATTCCCTATGCTGCCCCTCACCATTAATTATTTCCTATACTGCCCCTCATAATTAATTATTTCCTATACTGCCCCCACCATTAATTATTTCCTATACTGCCCCCACCATTAATTATTTCCTATACTGCCCCTCAAATTAATTATTTCTTATACTGCCCATCATAATTAATTATTCCCTATACTGCCCTTCTACCATTAATTATTTCCTATGCTGCTCCTCACCATTAATTATTTCCTATACTGCCCCCACCATTAATTATTCCCTATGCTGCCCCTCACCATTATTTATTTCCTATACTGCCCCTCAAATTAATTATTTCCAATACTGCCCCTCCACCATTAATTATTTCCTATACTGCCCCTCAAATTAATTATTTCCTATACTGCCCCTCCCCCATTAATTATTTCCTATACTGCCCCTCATAATTATTTCCTATACTGCCCCTCATAATTAATTATTTCCTATACTGCCCCTCAGAATTATTCCCTATGTTGCCCCTCAAATTAATTATCTCTTATGCTGCCCCTCACCATTAATTATTTCCTATATTGCCCCTCACAATTATTCCCTATGTTGCCCCTCAAATTAATTATCTCTTATACTGCCCCTCATAATTATTCCCTATGTTGCCCCTCAAATTAATTATCTCTTATACTGCCCCTCATAATTAATTATTTCCTATACTGCCCCTCATAATTATTTCCTATACTTCCCCTCAAATTAATTATTTCCTATACTGCCCCTCAAATTAATTATTTCCTATGCTGCCCCCCCACCATTAATTATTTCCTATACTGCCCCTCATAATTATTTCCTATACTGCCCCTCATAATTAATTATTTCCTATACTGTCCCTCCACCATTAATTATTTCCTATACTGCCCCTCCACCATTAATTATTTCATATACTGCCCCTCCACCATTAATTATTTCCTATACTGCCCCCACCATTAATTATTCCCTATGCTGCCCTTCACCATTATTTATTTCCTATTCTGCCCCTCCACCATTAATTATTTCCTATACTTCCCCTCCACCATTAATTATTTCCTATACTGCCCCTCATAATTATTTCCTATACTGCCCCTCATAATTATTTCCTATACTGCCCCTCATAACTAACTATTGGCCCCCGCCCACCACAACCTTTTTACTGCCCTTTTTAATTAAAAAAATAAAAACCCTGTACTCACCACCGCGTCTTCTATCTTCTTGTAGGCCTAAGAAAGCCGGTTGGGTTCTTGTATGCCTAGTTTCTAACCTACACTGACAGCACACAACTGGATTTTAAGTCACTTTAAGTTTTGGAAAAAAAAATAAAAAATTAGACTGTGCCTAATTCAATCAAACCCCTAATACAGGAGTCCCCAAACTTTTTATGTAGGGGGCCGTTCACTGTCCCCCTCAGACCGTTGGAGGGCCGGACTTAAGTTTAAAAAGAAATAGCGGTACATGTGACCGCATCCGTAATACACTGGGCCCCCCTCAATTATTTATTTAATATACTGCACTCCTACTGAACTATTTTATATATATTGTCCCAATTAATTAATTAATATACTGGGACCTCTCTCCATTAATTATTGAATATGCCTTCCCCCAATTAATTACTAGACAGCCCCTCATAATTAATTATTTCTTACACCACCACCATTAATTATTTCCTATGCTGCCCTTCCACCATTAATTATGTCTTATGCTTCCCCCCATCATTAATTATTTCCTATGCTGCCCCTCATAATTAATTATTTCCTATACTGCCCTCCACAATTAATTATTTCCTATACTTCCCCTCAAATTAATTATTTCCTATACTGCCCCTCAAATTAATTATTTCCTATACTGCCCTCCACAATTAATTATTTCCTATACTTCCCCTCCACCCATTAATTATTTCCTATGCTGCCCCTCGCCATTAATTATTTCCTATGCTGCCCCTTACCATTAATTATTTCCTATACTGCCCCTCATAATTATTTCCTATACTGCTCCTCACCATTAATTATTTCCTATGCTGCCCCTCGCCATTAATTATTTCCTATGCTGCCCCTTACCATTAATTATTTCCTATACTGCCCTCATAATTATTTCCTATACTGCCCCTCATAATTATTTCCTATACTGCCCCTCATAATTATTTCCTATACTGCCCCTCATAATTAATTATTCCCTATGCTGCCCCTCACCATTAATTATTTCCTATACTGCCCCTCATAATTTATTATTTCCTATACTGCCCCTCCACCATTAATTATTTCCTATACTGCCCCTCAAATTAATTATTTCCTATACTGCCCCTCATAATTAATTATTCCTTTTGCTGCCCCTCACCATTAATTATTTCCTATACTGCCCCTCATAATTATTTCCTATACTTCCCCTCAAATTAATTATTTCCTATACTGCCCCTCAAATTAATTATTTCCTATACTGCCCTCCACAATTAATTATTTCCTATACTTCCCCTCCACCCATTAATTATTTCCTATGCTTCCCCTCGCCATTAATTATTTCCTATGCTGCCCCTCACCATTAATTATTTCCTATGCTTCCCCTTACCATTAATTATTTCCTATACTGCCCCTCATAATTATTTCCTATACTGCCCCTCATAATTATTTCCTATACTGCCCCTCATAATTAATTATTCCCTATGCTGCCCCTCACCATTAATTATTTCCTATACTGCCCCTCATAATTAATTATTTCCTATACTTCCCCTCCAGCATTAATTATTTCTTATGCTGCCCCTCTCCATTAATTATTTCCTATACTGCCCCTCATAATTATTTCCTATACTGCCCCTCATAATTATTTCCTATACTGCCCCTCATAATTATTTCCTATACTGCCCCTCATAACTAACTATTGGCCCCCGCCCACCACAACCTTTTTACTGCCCTTTTTAATTAAAAAAATAAAAACCCTGTACTCACCACCGCGTCTTCTATCTTCTTGTAGGCCTAAGAAAGCCGGTTGGGTTCTTGTATGCCTAGTTTCTAACCTACACTGACAGCACACAACTGGATTTTAAGTCACTTTAAGTTTTGGAAAAAAAAAAAAAAATCGTCAGACTGTGCCTAATTCAATCAAACCCCTAATACAGGAGTCCCCAAACTTTTTATGTAGGGGGCCGTTCACTGTCCCCCTCAGACCGTTGGAGGGCCGGACTTAAGTTTAAAAAGAAATAGCGGTACATGTGACCGCATCCGTAATACACTGGGCCCCCCTCAATTATTTATTTAATATACTGCACTCCTACTGAACTATTTTATATATATTGTCCCAATTAATTAATTAATATACTGGGACCTCTCTCCATTAATTATTGAATATGCCTTCCCCCAATTAATTACTAGACAGCCCCTCATAATTAATTATTTCTTACACCACCACCATTAATTATTTCCTATGCTGCCCTTCCACCATTAATTATGTCTTATGCTTCCCCCCATCATTAATTATTTCCTATGCTGCCCCTCATAATTAATTATTTCCTATGCTGCCCCTCATAATTATTTCCTATACTGCCCCTCCACCATTAATAATTTCCTATACTGCCCCTCAAATTAATTATTTCCTATACTGCCCCTCATAATTAATTATTCCTTATGCTGCCCCTCACCATTAATTATTTCCTATATTGCCCCTCATAATTATTCCCTATGTTGCCCCTCAAATTAATTATCTCTTATACTGTCCCTCATAATTAATTATTTCCTATACTGCCCCTCATAATTATTTCCTATACTTCCCCTCAAATTAATTATTTCCTATACTGCCCCTCAAATTAATTATTTCCTATACTGCCCTCCACAATTAATTATTTCCTATACTTCCCCTCCACCCATTAATTATTTCCTATGCTGCCCCTCGCCATTAATTATTTCCTATGCTGCCCCTTACCATTAATTATTTCCTATACTGCCCCTCATAATTATTCCCTATACTGCCCCTCATAATTATTTCCTATACTGCCCCTCATAATTATTTCCTATACTGCCCCTCATAATTAATTATTCCCTATGCTGCCCCTCACCATTAATTATTTCCTATACTGCCCCTCATAATTAATTATTTCTTATACTGCCCCTCATAATTAATTATTCCCTATACTGCCCCTCTACCATTAATTATTTCCTATGCTGCTCCTCACCATTAATTATTTCCTATACTGCCCCCACCATTAATTATTCCCTATGCTGCCCCTCACCATTATTTATTTCCTATACTGCCCCTCAAATTAATTATTTCCAATACTGCCCCTCCACCATTAATTATTTCCTATACTGCCCCTCAAATTAATTATTTCCTATACTGCCCCTCCACCATTAATTATTTCCTATACTTCCCCTCCAGCATTAATTATTTCTTATGCTGCCCCTCACCATTAATTATTTCCTATACTGCCCCTCATAATTATTTCCTATACTGCCCCTCATAATTGTTTCCTATACTGCCCCTCATAATTATTTCCTTTACTGCCCCTCATAACTAACTATTGGCCCCCGCCGACCACAACCTTTTTACTGCCCTTTTTAATTAAAAAAAATAAAAACCCTGTACTCACCACCGCGTCTTCTTTCTTCTTGTAGGCCTAAGAAAGCCGGTTGGGTTCTTGTATGCCTAGTTTCTAACCTACACTGACAGCACACAACTGGATTTTAAGTCACTTTAAGTTTTGGAAAAAAAAAAAAAAATCGTCAGACTGTGCCTAATTCAATCAAACCCCTAATACAGGAGTCCCCAAACTTTTTATGTAGGGGGCCGTTCACTGTCCCCCTCAGACCGTTGGAGGGCCGGACTTAAGTTTAAAAAGAAATAGCGGTACATGTGACCGCATCCGTAATACACAGGGCCCCCCTCAATTATTTATTTAATATACTGCACTCCTACTGAACTATTTTATATATATTGTCCCAATTAATTAATTAATATACTGGGACCTCTCTCCATTAATTATTGAATATGCCTTCCCCCAATTAATTACTAGACAGCCCCTCATAATTAATTATTTCTTACACCACCACCATTAATTATTTCCTATTCTGCCCTTCCACCATTAATTATGTCTTATGCTTCCCCCCATCATTATTTATTTCCTATGCTGCCCCTCATAATTAATTATTTCCTATGCTGCCCCTCATAATTATTTCCTATACTGCCCCTCCACCATTAATTATTTCCTATACTGCCCCTCAAATTAATTATTTCCTATACTGCCCCTCATAATTAATTATTCCTTATGCTGCCCCTCACCATTAATTATTTCCTATATTGCCCCTCATAATTATTCCCTATGTTGCCCCTCAAATTAATTATCTCTTATACTGCCCCTCATAATTAATTATTTCCTATACTGCCCCTCATAATTATTTCCTATACTTCCCCTCAAATTAATTATTTCCTATACTGCCCCTCAAATTAATTATTTCCTATACTGCCCTCCACAATTAATTATTTCCTATACTTCCCCTCCACCCATTAATTATTTCCTATGCTGCCCCTCGCCATTAATTATTTCCTATGCTGCCCCTTACCATTAATTATTTCCTATACTGCCCCTCATAATTATTTCCTATACTGCTCCTCACCATTAATTATTTCCTATACTGCCCCCACCATTAATTATTCCCTATGCTGCCCCTCACCATTATTTATTTTCTATACTGCCCCTCAAATTAATTATTTCCTATACTGCCCCTCCACCATTAATTATTTCCTATACTGCCCCTCAAATTAATTATTTCCTATACTGCCCCTCCACCATTAATTATTTCCTATACTTCCCCTCCAGCATTAATTATTTCTTATGCTGCCCCTCACCATTAATTATTTCCTATACTGCCCCTCATAATTATTTCCTATACTGCCCCTCATAATTATTTCCTATACTGCCCCTCATAACTAACTATTGGCCCCCGCCCACCACAACCTTTTTACTGCCCTTTTTAATTAAAAAAATAAAAACCCTGTACTCACCACCGCGTCTTCTATCTTCTTGTAGGCCTAAGAAAGCCGGTTGGGTTCTTGTATGCCTAGTTTCTAACCTACACTGACAGCACACAACTGGATTTTAAGTCACTTTAAGTTTTGGAAAAAAAAAAAAAATCGTCAGACTGTGCCTAATTCAATCAAACCCCTAATACAGGAGTCCCCAAACTTTTTATGTAGGGGGCCGTTCACTGTCCCCCTCAGACCGTTGGAGGGCCGGACTTAAGTTTAAAAAGAAATAGCGGTACATGTGACCGCATCCGTAATACACTGGGCCCCCCTCAATTATTTATTTAATATACTGCACTCCTACTGAACTATTTTATATATATTGTCCCAATTAATTAATTAATATACTGGGACCTCTCTCCATTAATTATTGAATATGCCTTCCCCCAATTAATTACTAGACAGCCCCTCATAATTAATTATTTCTTACACAACCACCATTAATTATTTCCTATGCTGCCCTTCCACCATTAATTATGTCTTATGCTTCCCCCCATCATTAATTATTTCCTATGCTGCCCCTCATAATTAATTATTTCCTATGCTGCCCCTCACCATTAATTATTTCCTATGCTGCCCCTCATAATTAATTATTTCCTATGCTGCCCCTCACCATTAATTATTTCCTATGCTGCCCCTCATAATTAATTATTTCCTATACTGCCCCTCCACCATTAATTATTTCCTATACTGCCCCTCAAATTAATTATTTCCTATACTGCCCCTCATAATTAATTATTCCTTATGCTACCCCTCACCATTAATTATTTCCTATATTGCCCCTCATAATTATTCCCTATGTTGCCCCTCAAATTAATTATCTCTTATACTGCCCCTCATAATTAAGTATTTCCTATACTGCCCCTCATAATTATTTCCTATACTTCCCCTCAAATTAATTATTTCCTATACTGCCCCTCAAATTAATTATTTCCTATACTGCCCTCCACAATTAATTATTTCCTATACTTCCCCTCCACCCATTAATTATTTCCTATGCTGCCCCTCGCCATTAATTATTTCCTATGCTGCCCCTCACCATTAATTATTTCCTATGCTTCCCCTCACCATTAATTATTTCCTATACTGCCCCTCATAATTATTTCCTATACTGCCCCTCATAATTATTTCCTATACTGCCCCTTATAATTATTTCCTATACTTCCCCTCCAGCATTAATTATTTCCTATGCTGCCCCTCACCATTAATTATTTCCTATACTGCCCCTCATAATTATTTCCTATACTGCCCCTCATAATTATTTCCTATACTGCCCCTCATAACTAACTATTGGCCCCCGCCCACCACAACCTTTTTACTGCCCTTTTTAATTAAAAAAATAAAAACCCTGTACTCACCACCGCGTCTTCTATCTTCTTGTAGGCCTAAGAAAGCCGGTTGGGTTCTTGTATGCCTAGTTTCTAACCTACACTGACAGCACACAACTGGATTTTAAGTCACTTTAAGTTTTGGAAAAAAAAAAAAATCGTCAGACTGTGCCTAATTCAATCAAACCCCTAATACAGGAGTCCCCAAACTTTTTATGTAGGGGGCCGTTCACTGTCCCCCTCAGACCGTTGGAGGGCCGGACTTAAGTTTAAAAAGAAATAGCGGTACATGTGACCGCATCCGTAATACACTGGGCCCCCCTCAATTATTTATTTAATATACTGCACTCCTACTGAACTATTTTATATATATTGTCCCAATTAATTAATTAATATACTGGGACCTCTCTCCATTAATTATTGAATATGCCTTCCCCCAATTAATTACTAGACAGCCCCTCATAATTAATTATTTCTTACACCACCACCATTAATTATTTCCTATGCTGCCCTTCCACCATTAATTATGTCTTATGCTTCCCCCCATCATTAATTATTTCCTATGCTGCCCCTCATAATTAATTATTTCCTATGCTGCCCCTCATAATTATTTCCTATACTGCCCCTCCACCATTAATTATTTCCTATACTGCCCCTCAAATTAATTATTTCCTATACTGCCCCTCATAATTAATTATTCCTTATGCTGCCCCTCACCATTAATTATTTCCTATATTGCCCCTCATAATTATTCCCTATGTTGCCCCTCAAATTAATTATCTCTTATACTGCCCCTCATAATTAATTATTTCCTATACTGCCCCTCATAATTATTTCCTATACTTCCCCTCAAATTAATTATTTCCTATACTGCCCCTCAAATTAATTATTTCCTATACTGCCCTCCACAATTAATTATTTCCTATACTTCCCCTCCACCCATTAATTATTTCCTATGCTGCCCCTCGCCATTAATTATTTCCTATGCTGACCCTTACCATTAATTATTTCCTATACTGCCCCTCATAATTATTTCCTATACTGCCCCTCATAATTATTTCCTATACTGCCCCTCATAATTATTTCCTATACTGCCCCTCATAATTAATTATTCCCTATGCTGCCCCTCACCATTAATTATTTCCTATACTGCCCCTAATAATTAATTATTTCCTTTACTGCCCCCACCATTAATTATTTACTATACTGCCCCCCACCATTAATTATTTCCTATACTGCCCCTCAAATTAATTATTTCTTATACTGCCCCTCATAATTAATTATTCCCTATACTGCCCCTCTACCATTAATTATTTCCTATGCTGCTCCTCACCATTAATTATTTCCTATACTGCCCCCACCATTAATTATTCCCTATGCTGCCCCTCACCATTATTTATTTCCTATACTGCCCCTCAAATTAATTATTTCCTATACTGCCCCTCCACCATTAATTATTTCCTATACTGCCCCTCAAATTAATTATTTCCTATACTGCCCCTCCACCATTAATTATTTCCTATACTTCCCCTCCAGCATTAATTATTTCTTATGCTGCCCCTCACCATTAATTATTTCCTATACTGCCCCTCATAATTATTTCCTATACTGCCCCTCATAATTATTTCCTATACTGCCCCTCATAACTAACTATTGGCCCCCGCCCACCACAACCTTTTTACTGCCCTTTTTAATTAAAAAAATAAAAACCCTGTACTCACCACCGCGTCTTCTATCTTCTTGTAGGCCTAAGAAAGCCGGTTGGGTTCTTGTATGCCTAGTTTCTAACCTACACTGACAGCACACAACTGGATTTTAAGTCACTTTAAGTTTTGGAAAAAAAAAAAAAATCGTCAGACTGTGCCTAATTCAATCAAACCCCTAATACAGGAGTCCCCAAACTTTTTATGTAGGGGGCCGTTCACTGTCCCCCTCAGACCGTTGGAGGGCCGGACTTAAGTTTAAAAAGAAATAGCGGTACATGTGACCGCATCCGTAATACACTGGGTCCCCCTCAATTATTTATTTAATATACTGCACTCCTACTGAACTATTTTAGATATATTGTCCCAATTAATTAATTAATATACTGGGACCTCTCTCCATTAATTATTGAATATGCCTTCCCCCAATTAATTACTAGACAGCCCCTCATAATTAATTATTTCTTACACCACCACCATTAATTATTTCCTATACTGCCCCCCACCATTAATTATTTCCTATGCTGCCCCTCACCATTAATTATTTCTTATACTGCCCCTCAAATTAATTATTTCTTATACTGCCCCTCACCATTAATTATTTCCTATACTGCCCCTCCACCATTAATTATTTCCTATACTGCCCCTACACCATTAATTATTTCATATACTGCCCCTCCACCATTAATTATTTCCTATGCTGCTCCTCACCATTAATTATTTCCTATACTGCCCCCATCATTAATTATTCCCTATGCTGCCCCTCACCATTATTTATTTCCTATACTGCCCCTCAAATTAATTATTTCCTATACTGCCCCTCAAATTAATTATTTCCTATACTTCCCCTCCACCATTAATTATTTGTTATGCTGCCCCTCATAATTATTTCCTATACTGCCCCTCATAATTATTTCCTATACTGCCCCCACCATTAATTATTCCCTATGCTGCCCCTCACCATTATTTATTTCCTATACTGCCCCTCAAATTAATTATTTCCTATACTGCCCCTCCACCATTAATTATTTCCTATACTGCCCCTCAAATTAATTATTTCCTATACTGCCCCTCCACCATTAATTATTTCCTATACTTCCCCTCCAGCATTAATTATTTCTTATGCTGCCCCTCACCATTAATTATTTCCTATACTGCCCCTCATAATTATTTCCTATACTGCCCCTCATAATTATTTCCTATACTGCCCCTCATAACTAACTATTGGCCCCCGCCCACCACAACCTTTTTACTGCCCTTTTTAATTAAAAAAATAAAAACCCTGTACTCACCACCGCGTCTTCTATCTTCTTGTAGGCCTAAGAAAGCCGGTTGGGTTCTTGTATGCCTAGTTTCTAACCTACACTGACAGCACACAACTGGATTTTAAGTCACTTTAAGTTTTGGAAAAAAAAAAAAAATCGTCAGACTGTGCCTAATTCAATCAAACCCCTAATACAGGAGTCCCCAAACTTTTTATGTAGGGGGCCGTTCACTGTCCCCCTCAGACCGTTGGAGGGCCGGACTTAAGTTTAAAAAGAAATAGCGGTACATGTGACCGCATCCGTAATACACTGGGTCCCCCTCAATTATTTATTTAATATACTGCACTCCTACTGAACTATTTTAGATATATTGTCCCAATTAATTAATTAATATACTGGGACCTCTCTCCATTAATTATTGAATATGCCTTCCCCCAATTAATTACTAGACAGCCCCTCATAATTAATTATTTCTTACACCACCACCATTAATTATTTCCTATACTGCCCCCCACCATTAATTATTTCCTATGCTGCCCCTCACCATTAATTATTTCTTATACTGCCCCTCAAATTAATTATTTCTTATACTGCCCCTCACCATTAATTATTTCCTATACTGCCCCTCCACCATTAATTATTTCCTATACTGCCCCTACACCATTAATTATTTCATATACTGCCCCTCCACCATTAATTATTTCCTATGCTGCTCCTCACCATTAATTATTTCCTATACTGCCCCCATCATTAATTATTCCCTATGCTGCCCCTCACCATTATTTATTTCCTATACTGCCCCTCAAATTAATTATTTCCTATACTGCCCCTCAAATTAATTATTTCCTATACTTCCCCTCCACCATTAATTATTTGTTATGCTGCCCCTCATAATTATTTCCTATACTGCCCCTCATAATTATTTCCTATACTGCCCCTCATAATTATTTCCTATACTGCCCCTCATAATTATTTCCTATACTGCCCCTCATAATTAATTATTACCTATGCTGCCCCTCACCATTATTTATGTCCTATACTGCCCCTCATAATTAATTATTTCCTATACTGCCCCTCCACCATTAATTATTTCCTATACTTCCCCTCAAATTAATTATTTCCTATACTGCCCCTCCACCTTTAATTATTTCCTATACTTCCCCTCCACCATTAATTATTTCTTATGCTGCCCCTCACCATTAATTATTTCCTATACTGCCCCTCATAATTATTTCCTATACTGCCCCTCATAATTATTTCCTATACTGCCCCTCATAACTAACTATTGGCCCCCGCCCACCACAACCTTTTTACTGCCCTTTTTAATTAAAAAAATAAAAACCCTGTACTCACCACCGCGTCTTCTATCTTCTTGTAGGCCTAAGAAAGCCGGTTGGGTTCTTGTATGCCTAGTTTCTAACCTACACTGACAGCACACAACTGGATTTTAAGTCACTTTAAGTTTTGGAAAAAAAAAAAAAAATTAGACTGTGCCTAATTCAATCAAACCCCTAATACAGGAGTCCCCAAACTTTTTATGTAGGGGGCTGTTCACTGTCCCCCTCAGACCGTTGGAGGGCCGGACTTAAGTTTAAAAAGAAATAGCGGTACATGTGACCGCATCCGTAATACACTGGGCCCCCCTCAATTATTTATTTAATATACTGCACTCCTACTGAACTATTTAAGATATATTGTCCCAATTAATTAATTAATATACTGGGACCTCTCTCCATTAATTATTGAATATGCCTTCCCCCAATTAATTACTAGACAGCCCCTCATAATTAATTATTTCTTACACCACCACCATTAATTATTTCCTATGCTGCCCTTCCACCATTAATTATGTCTTATGCTTCCCCCCATCATTAATTATTTCCTATGCTGCCCCTCATAATTAATTATTTCCTATGCTGCCCCTCATAATTATTTCCTATACTGCCCCTCCACCATTAATTATTTCCTATACTGCCCCTCAAATTAATTATTTCCTATACTGCCCCTCATAATTAATTATTCCTTATGCTGCCCCTCACCATTAATTATTTCCTATATTGCCCTTCATAATTATTCCCTATGTTGCCCCTCAAATTAATTATCTCTTATACTGCCCCTCATAATTAATTATTTCCTATACTGCCCCTCACCATTAATTATTTCCTATAGTTCCCCTCAAATTAATTATTTCCTATACTGCCCCTCAAATTAATTATTTCCTATACTGCCCTCCACAATTAATTATTTCCTATACTTCCCCTCCACCCATTAATTATTTCCTATGCTGCCCCTCGCCATTAATTATTTCCTATGCTGCCCCTCACCATTAATTATTTCCTATGCTTCCCCTCACCATTAATTATTTCCTATACTGCCCCTCACCATTCATTATTTCCTATACTGCCCCTCATAATTATTTCCTATACTGCCCCTCATAATTAATTATTTCCTATGCTGCTCCTCACCATTAATTATTTCCTATACTGCCCCCACCATTAATTATTCCCTATGCTGCCCCTCACCATTATTTATTTCCTATGCAAATTCAATCAAGGTAGACGCAGCACTTCCTTTAAAATTTCATTTCTTCTTTATTGATGACAAAGTTTAAAACATGATGGGTGGAATAAGATTACAGCTGACGCGTTTCGAGCTGTTACAGCTCTTAGTCATAGCATACTGCCCCTCATAATTATTTCCTATACTGCCCCTCATAATTTTTTCCTATACTGCCCTTCAAATTAATTATTTCCTATACTGCCCCTCCACCATTAATTATTTCCTATATTGCCCCTCAAATTAATTATTTCCTATACTGCCCCTCCACCATTAATTATTTCCTATACTTCCCCTCCACCATTAATTATTTCTTATGCTGCCCCTCACCATTAATTATTTCTTATGCTACCCCTCACCATTAATTATTTCCTATACTGCCCCTCATAATTATTTCCTATACTGCCCCTCATAATTATTTCCTATACTGCCCCTCATAATTAATTATTCCCTATGCTGCCCCTCACCATTAATTATTTCCTATACTGCCCCTCAAATTAATTATTCCTTATACTGCCCCTCAAATTAATTATTTCCTATACTGCCCCTCCACTATTAATTATTTCCTTTACTGCCCCTCCACCATTAATTATTTCATATACTGCCCCTCCACCATTAATTATTTCCTATGCTGCTCCTCACCATTAATTATTTCCTATACTGCCCCTCATAATTAATTATTTCCTATACTGCCCCCCACCATTAATTATTTCCTATACTGCCCCCCACCATTAATTATTTCCTATGCTGCCCCTCACCATTAATTATTTCCTATACTGCCCCCACCATTAATTATTCCCTATGCTGCCCCTCACCATTATTTATTTCCTATACTGCCCCTCAAATTAATTATTTCCTATACTGCCCCTCCACCATTAATTATTTCCTATACTTCCCCTCCACCATTAATTATTTCTTATGCTGCCCCTCACCATTAATTATTTCCTATACTGCCCCTCATAATTATTTCCTATACTGCCCCTCATAATTATTTCCTATACTGCCCCTCATAATTAATTATTCCCTATGCTGCCCCTCACCATTATTTATTTCCTATATTGCCCCTCAAATTAATTATTTCCTATACTGCCCCTCCACCATTAATTATTTCCTATACTGCCCCTCAAATTAATTATTTCCTATACTGCCCCTCAAATTAATTATTTCCTATACTGCCCCTCCACCATTAATTATTTCCTATACTTCCCCTCCACCATTAATTATTTCTTATGCTGCCCCTCACCATTAATTATTTCCTATACTGCCCCTCATAATTATTTCCTATACTGCCCCTCATAATTATTTCCTATACTGCCCCTCATAACTAACTATTAGCCCCCGCCCACCACAACCTTTTTACTGCCCTTTTTAATTAAAAAAATAAAAACCCTGTACTCACCACCGCGTCTTCTATCTTCTTGTAGGGCTAAGAAAGCCGGTTGGGTTCTTGTATGCCTAGTTTCTAACCTACACTGACAGCACACAACTTGATTTTAAGTCACTTTAAGTTTTGGGAAAAAAAAAAAAAATCGTCAGACTGTGCCTAATTCAATCAAACCCCTAATACAGGAGTCCCCAAACTTTTTATGTAGGGGGCCGTTCACTGTCCCCCTCAGACCGTTGGTGGGCCGGACTTAAGTTTAAAAAGAAATAGCGGTACATGTGACCGCATCCGTAATACACTGGGCCCCCCTCAATTATTTATTTAATATACTGCACTCCTACTGAACGATTTTATATATATTGTCCCAATTAATTAATTAATATACTGGGACCTCTCTCCATTAATTATTGAATATGCCTTCCCCCAATTAATTACTAGACAGCCCCTCATAATTAATTTTTTCTTACACCACCACCATTAATTATTTCCTATGCTGCCCTTCCACCATTTATTATGTCTTATGCTTCCCCCCATCATTAATTATTTCCTATGCTGCCCTTCATAATTAATTATTTCCTATGCTGCCCCTCATAATTATTTCCTATACTGCCCCTCCACCATTAATTATTTCCTATACTGCCCCTCAAATTAATTATTTCCTATACTGCCCCTCATAATTAATTATTCCTTATGCTGCCCCTCACCATTAATTATTTCCTATATTGCCCCTCATAATTATTCCCTATGTTGCCCCTCAAATTAATTATCTCTTATACTGCCCCTCATAATTAATTATTTCCTATACTGCCCCTCATAATTATTTCCTATACTTCCCCTCAAAGTAATTATTTCCTATACTGCCCCTCAAATTAATTATTTCCTATACTGCCCTCCACAATTAATTATTTCCTATACTTCCCCTCCACCCATTAATTATTTCCTATGCTGCCCCTCGCCATTAATTATTTCCTATGCTGCCCCTTACCATTAATTATTTCCTATGCTTCCCCTCACCATTAATTATTTCCTATACTGCCCCTCATAATTATTTCCTATACTGCCCCTCATAATTATTTCCTATACTGCCCCTCATAATTATTTCCTATACTGCCCCTCATAATTAATTATTCCCTATGCTGCCCCTCACCATTCATTATTTCCTATACTGCCCCTCCACCATTAATTATTTCCTATACTGCCCCTCATAATTATTTCCTATACTGCCCCTCATAATTAATTATTCCCTATGCTGCCCCTCAAATTAATTATTTCCTATACTGCCCCTCCACCATGAATTATTTCCTATACTTCCCCTCCACCATGAATTATTTCTTATGCTGCCCCTCACCATTAATTATTTCCTATACTGCCCCTCATAATTATTTCCTATACTGCCCCTCATAATTATTTCCTATACTGCCCCTCATAATTATTTCCTATACTGCCCCTCATAATTAATTATTCCCTATGCTGCCCCTCACCATTAATTATTTCCTATACTGCCCTCATAATTAATTATTTCCTATACTGCCCCCCACCATTAATTATTTCCTATACTGCCCCCCACCATTAATTATTTCCTATGCTGCCCCTCACCATTAATTATTTCCTATACTGCCCCTCAAATTAATTATTCCTTATACTGCCCCTCAAATTAATTATTTCCTATACTGCCCCTCCACTATTAATTATTTCCTTTACTGCCCCTCCACCATTAATTATTTCCTATGCTGCTCCTCACCATTAATTATTTCCTATACTTCCCCTCCACCATTAATTATTTCTTATGCTGCCCCTCACCATTAATTATTTCCTATACTGCCCCTCATAATTATTTCCTATACTGCCCCTCATAATTATTTCCTATACTGCCCCTCATAATTATTTCCTATACTGCCCCTCATAATTAATTATTCCCTATGCTGCCCCTCACCATTATTTATTTACTATGCTTCCCCTCACCATTAATTATTTCCTATACTGCCCCTCATAATTATTTCCTATACTGCCCCTCATAATTATTTCCTATACTGCCCCTCATAATTAATTATTCCCTATGCTGCCCCTCACAATTCATTATTTCCTATACTGCCCCTCCACCATTAATTATTTCCTATACTGCCCCTCATAATTATTTCCTATACTGCCCCTCATAATTAATTATTCCCTATGCTGCCCCTCACCATTATTTATTTCCTATACTGCCCCTCAAATTAATTATTTCCTATACTGCCCCTCCACCATTAATTATTTCCTATACTGCCCCTCAAATTAATTATTTCCTTTACTGCCCCTCCACCATTTATTATTTCCTATACTGCCCCTCATAATTATTTCCTATACTGCCCCTCATAATTATTTCCTATACTGCCCCTCATAATTATTTCCTATACTGCCCCTCATAATTAATTATTCCCTATGCTGCCCCTCACCATTATTTATTTCCTATACTGCTCCTCAAATTAATTATTTCCTATACTGCCCCTCCACCATTAATTATTTCCTATAATTCCCCTCCACCATTAATTATTTCTTATGCTGCCCCTCACCATTAATTATTTCCTATACTGCCCCTCATAATTATTTCCTATACTGCCCTTCATAATTATTTCCTATACTGCCCCTCATAACTAACTATTGGCCCCCGCCCACCACAACCTTTTTACTGCCCTTTTTAATTAAAAAAATAAAAACCCTGTACTCACCACCGCGTCTTCTATCTTCTTGTAGGCCTAAGAAAGCCGGTTGGGTTCTTGTATGCCTAGTTTCTAACCTACACTGACAGCACACAACTGGATTTTAAGTCACTTTAAGTTTTGGAAAAAAAAAAAAATCGTCAGACTGTGCCTAATTCAATCAAACCCCTAATACAGGAGTCCCCAAACTTTTTATGTAGGGGGCCGTTCACTGTTCCCCTCAGACCGTTGGAGGGCCGGACTTAAGTTTAAAAAGAAATAGCGGTACATGTGACCGCATCCGTAATACACTGGGCCCCCCTCAATTATTTATTTAATATACTGCACTCCTACTAAACGATTTTATATATATTGTCCCAATTAATTAATTAATATAATGGGACCTCTCTCCATTAATTATTGAATATGCCTTCCCCCAATTAATTACTAGACAGCCCCTCATAATTAATTATTTCTTACACCACCACCATTAATTATTTCCTATGCTGCCCTTCCACCATTAATTATGTCTTATGCTTCCCCCCATCATTAATTATTTCCTTTGCTGCCCCTCATAATTAATTATTTCCTATGCTGCCCCTCATAATTATTTCCTATACTGCCCCTCCACCATTAATTATTTCCTATACTGCCCCTCAAATTAATTATTTCCTATACTGCCCCTCATAATTAATTATTCCTTATGCTGCCCCTCACCATTAATTATTTCCTATATTGCCTCTCATAATTATTCCCTATGTTGCCCCTCAAATTAATTATCTCTTATACTGCCCCTCATAATTAATTATTTCCTATACTGCCCCTCATAATTATTTCCTATACTTCCCCTCAAATTAATTGTTTCCTATACTGCCCCTCAAATTAAAAATTTCCTATACTGCCCTCCACAATTAATTATTTCCTATACTTCCCCTCCACCCATTAATTATTTCCTATGCTGCCCCTCGCCTTTAATTATTTCCTATGCTGCCCCTCACCATTAATTATTTCCTATGCTTCCCCTTACCATTAATTATTTCCTATACTGCCCCTCATAATTATTTCCTATACTGCCCCTCATAATTATTTCCTATACTGCCCCTCATAATTATTTCCTATACTGCCCCTCATAATAAATTATTCCCTATGCTGCCCCTCACCATTAATTATTTCCTATACTGCCCCTCATAATTAATTATTTCCTATACTGCCCCCCACCATTAATCATTTCCTATACTGCCCCCCACCATTAATTATTTCCTATACTGCCCCCCACCATTAATTATTTCCTATACTGCCCCTCATAATTAATTATTCCCTATACTGCCCCTCTACCATTAATTATTTCCTATGCTGCTCCTCACCATTAATTATTTCCTATACTGCCCCCACCATTAATTATTCCCTATGCTGCCCCTCACCATTATTTATTTCCTATACTGCCCCTCCACCATTAATTATTTCCTATACTGCCCCTCATAATTATTTCCTATACTGCCCCTCATAATTAATTATTCCCTATGCTGCCCCTCACCATTAATTATTTCCTATACTGCCCCTCCACCATTAATTATTTCCTATACTGCCCCTCATAATTATTTCCTATACTGCCCCTCATAACTAACTATTGGCCCCGCCCACCACAACCTTTTTACTGCCCTTTTTAATTAAAAAAATAAAAACCCTGTACTCACCACCGCGTCTTCTATCTTCTTGTAGGCCTAAGAAAGCCGGTTGGGTTCTTGTATGCCTAGTTTCTAACCTACACTGACAGCACACAACTGGATTTTAAGTCACTTTAAGTTTTGGAAAAAAAAAAAAAAATCGTCAGACTGTGCCTAATTCAATCAAACCCCTAATACAGGAGTCCCCAAACTTTTTATGTAGGGGGCCGTTCACTGTCCCCCTCAGACCGTTGGAGGGCCGGACTTTTAAAAAGAAATAGCGGTACATGTGGCCGCATCCGTAATACACTGGGCCCCCCTCAATTATTTATTTAATATACTGCACTCCTACTGAACGATTTTATATATATTGTCCCAATTAATTAATTAATTAATATACTGGGACCTCTCTCCATTAATTATTGAATATGCCTTCCCCCAATTAATTACTAGACAGCCCCTCATAATTAATTATTTCTTACACCACCACCATTAATTATTTCCTATGCTGCCCTTCCACCATTAATTATGTCTTATGCTTCCCCCCATCATTAATTATTTCCTATGCTGCCCCTCATAATTAATTATTTCCTATGCTGCCCCTCATAATTATTTCCTATACTGCCCCTCCACCATTAATTATTTCCTATACTGCCACTCAAATTAATTATTTCCTATACTGCCCCTCATAATTAATTATTCCATATGCTGCCCCTCACCATTAATTATTTCCTATATTGCCCCTCATAATTATTCCCTATGTTGCCCCTCAAATTAATTATCTCTTATACTGCCCCTCATAATTAATTATTTCCTATACTCATAACTAACTATTGGCCCCCGCCCACCACAACCTTTTTACTGCCCTTTTTAATTAAAAAAATAAAAACCCTGTACTCACCACCGCGTCTTCTATCTTCTTGTAGGCCTAAGAAAGCCGGTTGGGTTCTTGTATGCCTAGTTTCTAACCTACACTGACAGCACACAACTGGATTTTAAGTCACTTTAAGTTTTGGAAAAAAAAAAAAAAATCGTCAGACTGTGCCTAATTCAATCAAACCCCTAATACAGGAGTCCCCAAACTTTTTATGTAGGGGGCCGTTCACTGTCCCCCTCAGACCGTTGGAGGGCCGGACTTAAGTTTAAAAAGAAATAGCGGTACATGTGACCGCATCCGTAATACACTGGGCCCCCCTCAATTATTTATTTAATATACTGCACTCCTACTGAACGATTTTATATATATTGTCCCAATTAATTAATTAATTAATATACTGGGACCTCTCTCCATTAATTATTGAATATGCCTTCCCTCAATTAATTACTAGACAGCCCCTCATAATTAATTATTTCTTACACCACCACCATTAATTATTTCCTATTCTGCCCTTCCACCATTAATTATGTCTTATGCTTTCCCCCATCATTAATTATTTCCTATGCTGCCCCTCATAATTAATTATTTCCTATGCTGCCCCTCATAATTATTTCCTATACTGCCCCTCCACCATTAATTATTTCCTATATTGCCCCTCATAATTATTCCCTATGTTGCCCCTCAAATTAATTATCTCTTATACTGCCCCTCATAATTAATTATTTCCTATACTGCCCCTCATAATTATTTCCTATACTTCACCTCAAATTAATTATTTCCTATACTTCCCCTCCACCCATTAATTATTTCCTATGCTGCCCCTCGCCATTAATTATTTCCTATGCTGCCCCTTACCATTAATTATTTCCTATACTGCCCTCATAATTATTTCCTATACTGCCCCTCATAATTATTTCCTATACTGCCCCTCATAATTATTTCCTATACTGCCCCTCATAATTAATTATTCCCTATGCTGCCCCTCACCATTAATTATTTCCTATACTGCCCCTCATAATTAATTATTTCCTATACTGCCCCCACCATTAATTATTTCCTATACTGCCCCCCACCATTAATTATTTCCTATACTGCCCCTCAAATTAATTATTTCTTATACTGCCCCTCATAATTAATTATTCCCTATACTGCCCCTCTACCATTAATTATTTCCTATGCTGCTCCTCACCATTAATTATTTCCTATACTGCCCCCACCATTAATTATTCCCTATGCTGCCCCTCACCATTATTTATTTCCTATACTGCCCCTCAAATTAATTATTTCCTATACTGCCCCTCCACCATTAATTGTTTCCTATACTGCCCCTCAAATTAATTATTTCCTATACTGCCCCTCCACCATTAATTATTTCCTATACTTCCCCTCCAGCATTAATTATTTCTTATGCTGCCCCTCACCATTAATTATTTTCTATACTGCCCCTCATAATTATTTCCTATACTGCCCCTCATAATTATTTCCTATACTGCCCCTCATAATTATTTCCTATACTGCCCCTCATAACTAACTATTGGCCCCCGCCCACCACAACCTTTTTACTGCCCTTTTTAATTAAAAAAATAAAAACCCTGTACTCACCACCGCGTCTTCTATCTTCTTGTAGGCCTAAGAAAGCCGGTTGGGTTCTTGTATGCCTAGTTTCTAACCTACACTGACAGCACACAACTGGATTTTAAGTCACTTTAAGTTTTGGAAAAAAAAAAAAAATCGTCAGACTGTGCCTAATTCAATCAAACCCCTAATACAGGAGTCCCCAAACTTTTTATGTAGGGGGCCGTTCACTGTCCCCCTCAGACCGTTGGAGGGCCGGACTTAAGTTTAAAAAGAAATAGCGGTACATGTGACCGCATCCGTAATACACTGGGCCCCCCTCAATTATTTATTTAATATACTGCACTCCTACTGAACTATTTTATATATATTGTCCCAATTAATTAATTAATATACTGGGACCTCTCTCCATTAATTATTGAATATGCCTTCCCCCAATTAATTACTAGACAGCCCCTCATAATTAATTATTTCTTACACCACCACCATTAATTATTTCCTATGCTGCCCTTCCACCATTAATTATGTCTTATGCTTCCCCCCATCATTAATTATTTCCTATGCTGCCCCTCATAATTAATTATTTCCTATGCTGCCCCTCATAATTATTTCCTATACTGCCCCTCCACCATTAATTATTTCCTATACTGCCCCTCAAATTAATTATTTCCTATACTGCCCCTCATAATTAATTATTCCTTATGCTGCCCCTCACCATTAATTATTTCCTATATTGCCCCTCATAATTATTCCCTATGTTGCCCCTCAAATTAATTATCTCTTATACTGCCCCTCATAATTAATTATTTCCTATACTGCCCCTCATAATTATTTCCTTTACTTCCCCTCAAATTAATTATTTCCTATACTGCCCCTCAAATTAATTATTTCCTATACTGCCCTCCACAATTAATTATTTCCTATACTTCCCCTCCACCCATTAATTATTTCCTATGCTGCCCCTCGCCATTAATTATTTCCTATGCTGCCCCTCACCATTAATTATTTCCTATGCTTCCCCTCACCATTAATTATTTCCTATACTGCCCCTCATAATTACTTCCTATACTGCCCCTCATAATTATTTCCTATACTGCCCCTCATAATTATTTCCTATACTGCCCCTCAAAATTAATTATTCCCTATGCTGCCCCTCACCATTAATTATTTCCTATACTGCCCCTCCACCATTAATTATTTCCTATACTGCCCCTCATAATTATTTCCTATACTGCCCCTCATAATTAATTATTCCCTATGCTGCCCCTCACCATTAATTATTTCCTATACTGCCCCTCATAATTAATTATTTCCTATACTGCCCCCACCATTAATTATTTCCTATACTGCCCCCACCATTAATTATTTCCTATACTGCCCCTCAAATTAATTATTTCTTATACTGCCCCTCATAATTAATTATTCCCTATACTGCCCCTCTACCATTAATTATTTCCTATGCTGCTCCTCACCATTAATTATTTCCTATACTGCCCCCACCATTAATTATTCCCTATGCTGCCCCTCACCATTATTTATTTCCTATACTGCCCCTCAAATTAATTATTTCCAATACTGCCCCTCCACCATTAATTATTTCCTATACTGCCCCTCAAATTAATTTTTTCCTATACTGCCCCTCCACCATTAATTATTTCCTATACTTCCCCTCCAGCATTAATTATTTCTTATGCTGCCCCTCACCATTAATTATTTCCTATACTGCCCCTCATAATTATTTCCTATACTGCCCCTCATAATTATTTCCTATACTGCCCCTCATAATTGTTTCCTATACTGCCCCTCATAATTATTTCCTATACTGCCCCTCATAACTAACTATTGGCCCCCGCCGACCACAACCTTTTTACTGCCCTTTTTAATTAAAAAAAATAAAAACCCTGTACTCACCACCGCGTCTTCTTTCTTCTTGTAGGCCTAAGAAAGCCGGTTGGGTTCTTGTATGCCTAGTTTCTAACCTACACTGACAGCACACAACTGGATTTTAAGTCACTTTAAGTTTTGAAAAAAAAAAAAAAAATCGTCAGACTGTGCCTAATTCAATCAAACCCCTAATACAGGAGTCCCCAAACTTTTTATGTAGGGGGCCGTTCACTGTCCCCCTCAGACCGTTGGAGGGCCGGACTTAAGTTTAAAAAGAAATAGCGGTACATGTGACCGCATCCGTAATACACTGGGCCCCCCTCAATTATTTATTTAATATACTGCACTCCTACTGAACTATTTTATATATATTGTCCCAATTAATTAATTAATATACTGGGACCTCTCTCCATTAATTATTGAATATGCCTTCCCCCAATTAATTACTAGACAGCCCCTCATAATTAATTATTTCTTACACCACCACCATTAATTATTTCCTATTCTGCCCTTCCACCATTAATTATGTCTTATGCTTCCCCCAATCATTAATTATTTCCTATGCTGCCCCTCATAATTAATTATTTCCTATGCTGCCCCTCATAATTATTTCCTATACTGCCCCTCCACCATTAATTATTTCCTATACTGCCACTCAAATTAATTATTTCCTATACTGCCCCTCATAATTAATTATTCCTTATGCTGCCCCTCACCATTAATTATTTCCTATATTGCCCCTCATAATTATTCCCTATGTTGCCCCTCAAATGAATTATCTCTTATACTGCCCCTCATAATTAATTATTTCCTATACTGCCCCTCATAATTATTTCCTATACTTCCCCTCAAATTAATTATTTCCTATACTGCCCCTCAAATTAATTATTTCCTATACTGCCCTCCACAATTAATTATTTCCTATACTTCCCCTCCACCCATTAATTATTTCCTATGCTGCCCCTCGCCATTAATTATTTCCTATGCTGCCCCTTACCATTAATTATTTCCTATACTGCCCCTCATAATTATTTCCTATACTGCTCCTCACCATTAATTATTTCCTATACTGCCCCCACCATTAATTATTCCCTATGCTGCCCCTCACCATTATTTATTTCCTATACTGCCCCTCAAATTAATTATTTCCTATACTGCCCCTCCACCATTAATTATTTCCTATACTGCCCCTCAAATTAATTATTTCCTATACTGCCCCTCCACCATTAATTATTTCCTATACTTTCCCTCCAGCATTAATTATTTCTTATGCTGCCCCTCACCATTAATTATTTCCTATACTGCCCCTCATAATTTTTTCCTATACTGCCCCTCATAATTATTTCCTATACTGCCCCTCATAACTAACTATTGGCCCCCGCCCACCACAACCTTTTTACTGCCCTTTTTAATTAAAAAAATAAAAACCCTGTACTCACCACCGCGTCTTCTATCTTCTTGTAGGCCTAAGAAAGCCGGTTGGGTTCTTGTATGCCTAGTTTCTAACCTACACTGACAGCACACAACTGGATTTTAAGTCACTTTAAGTTTTGGAAAAAAAAAAAAAAATCGTCAGACTGTGCCTAATTCAATCAAACCCCTAATACAGGAGTCCCCAAACTTTTTATGTAGGGGGCCGTTCACTGTCCCCCTCAGACCGTTGGAGGGCCGGACTTAAGTTTAAAAAGAAATAGCGGTACATGTGACCGCATCCGTAATACACTGGGCCCCCCTCAATTATTTATTTAATATACTGCACTCCTACTGAACTATTTTATATATATTGTCCCAATTAATTAATTAATATACTGGGACCTCTCTCCATTAATTATTGAATATGCCTTCCCCCAATTAATTACTAGACAGCCCCTCATAATTAATTATTTCTTACACAACCACCATTAATTATTTCCTATGCTGCCCTTCCACCATTAATTATGTCTTATGCTTCCCCCCATCATTAATTATTTCCTATGCTGCCCCTCATAATTAATTATTTCCTATGCTGCCCCTCACCATTAATTATTTCCTATGCTGCCCCTCATAATTAATTATTTCCTATGCTGCCCCTCACCATTAATTATTTCCTATGCTGCCCCTCATAATTAATTATTTCCTATACTGCCCCTCCACCATTAATTATTTCCTATACTGCCCCTCAAATTAATTATTTCCTATACTGCCCCTCATAATTAATTATTCCTTATGCTACCCCTCACCATTAATTATTTCCTATATTGCCCCTCATAATTATTCCCTATGTTGCCCCTCAAATTAATTATCTCTTATACTGCCCCTCATAATTAAGTATTTCCTATACTGCCCCTCATAATTATTTCCTATACTTCCCCTCAAATTAATTATTTCCTATACTGCCCCTCAAATTAATTATTTCCTATACTGCCCTCCACAATTAATTATTTCCTATACTTCCCCTCCACCCATTAATTATTTCCTATGCTGCCCCTCGCCATTAATTATTTCCTATGCTGCCCCTCACCATTAATTATTTCCTATGCTTCCCCTCACCATTAATTATTTCCTATACTGCCCCTCATAATTATTTCCTATACTGCCCCTCATAATTATTTCCTATACTGCCCCTCATAATTATTTCCTATACTTCCCCTCCAGCATTAATTATTTCCTATGCTGCCCCTCACCATTAATTATTTCCTATACTGCCCCTCATAATTATTTCCTATACTGCCCCTCATAATTATTTCCTATACTGCCCCTCATAACTAACTATTGGCCCCCGCCCACCACAACCTTTTTACTGCCCTTTTTAATTAAAAAAATAAAAACCCTGTACTCACCACCGCGTCTTCTATCTTCTTGTAGGCCTAAGAAAGCCGGTTGGGTTCTTGTATGCCTAGTTTCTAACCTACACTGACAGCACACAACTGGATTTTAAGTCACTTTAAGTTTTGGAAAAAAAAAAAATCGTCAGACTGTGCCTAATTCAATCAAACCCCTAATACAGGAGTCCCCAAACTTTTTATGTAGGGGGCCGTTCACTGTCCCCCTCAGACCGTTGGAGGGCCGGACTTAAGTTTAAAAAGAAATAGCGGTACATGTGACCGCATCCGTAATACACTGGGCCCCCCTCAATTATTTATTTAATATACTGCACTCCTACTGAACTATTTTATATATATTGTCCCAATTAATTAATTAATTAATATACTGGGACCTCTCTCCATTAATTATTGAATATGCCTTCCCCCAATTAATTACTAGACAGCCCCTCATAATTAATTATTTCTTACACCACCACCATTAATTATTTCCTATGCTGCCCTTCCACCATTAATTATGTCTTATGCTTCCCCCCATCATTAATTATTTCCTATGCTGCCCCTCATAATTAATTATTTCCTATGCTGCCCCTCATAATTATTTCCTATACTGCCCCTCCACCATTAATTATTTCCTATACTGCCCCTCAAATTAATTATTTCCTATACTGCCCCTCATAATTAATTATTCCTTATGCTGCCCCTCACCATTAATTATTTCCTATATTGCCCCTCATAATTATTCCCTATGTTGCCCCTCAAATTAATTATCTCTTATACTGCCCCTCATAATTAATTATTTCCTATACTGCCCCTCATAATTATTTCCTATACTTCCCCTCAAATTAATTATTTCCTATACTGCCCCTCAAATTAATTATTTCCTATACTGCCCTCCACAATTAATTATTTCCTATACTTCCCCTCCACCCATTAATTATTTCCTAT
Source organism: Engystomops pustulosus (assembly GCF_040894005.1). Lineage (NCBI taxonomy): Eukaryota > Metazoa > Chordata > Amphibia > Anura > Leptodactylidae > Engystomops > Engystomops pustulosus. Next base: position 1,456,458 of record NW_027284961.1, read on the forward strand.
GCTGCCCCTCGCCATTAATTATTTCCTATGCTGACCCTTACCATTAATTATTTCCTATACTGCCCCTCATAATTATTTCCTATACTGCCCCTCATAATTATTTCCTATACTGCCCCTCATAATTATTTCCTATACTGCCCCTCATAATTAATTATTCCCTATGCTGCCCCTCACCATTAATTATTTCCTATACTGCCCCTCATAATTAATTATTTCCTTTACTGCCCCCACCATTAATTATTTACTATACTGCCCCCCACCATTAATTATTTCCTATACTGCCCCTCAAATTAATTATTTCTTATACTGCCCCTCATAATTAATTATTCCCTATACTGCCCCTCTACCATTAATTATTTCCTATGCTGCTCCTCACCATTAATTATTTCCTATACTGCCCCCACCATTAATTATTCCCTATGCTGCCCCTCACCATTATTTATTTCCTATACTGCCCCTCAAATTAATTATTTCCTATACTGCCCCTCCACCATTAATTATTTCCTATACTGCCCCTCAAATTAATTATTTCCTATACTGCCCCTCCACCATTAATTATTTCCTATACTTTCCCTCCAGCATTAATTATTTCTTATGCTGCCCCTCACCATTAATTATTTCCTATACTGCCCCTCATAATTATTTCCTATACTGCCCCTCATAATTATTTCCTATACTGCCCCTCATAACTAACTATTGGCCCCCGCCCACCACAACCTTTTTACTGCCCTTTTTAATTAAAAAAATAAAAACCCTGTACTCACCACCGCGTCTTCTATCTTCTTGTAGGCCTAAGAAAGCCGGTTGGGTTCTTGTATGCCTAGTTTCTAACCTACACTGACAGCACACAACTGGATTTTAAGTCACTTTAAGTTTTGGAAAAAAAAAAAAAAATCGTCAGACTGTGCCTAATTCAATCAAACCCCTAATACAGGAGTCCCCAAATTTTTTATGTAGGGGGCCGTTCACTGTCCCCCTCAGACCGTTGGAGGGCCGGACTTAAGTTTAAAAAGAAATAGCGGTACATGTGACCGCATCCGTAATACACTGGGCCCCCCTCAATTATTTATTTAATATACTGCACTCCTACTGAACGATTTTATATATATTGTCCCAATTAATTAATTAATTAATATACTGGGACCTCTCTCCATTAATTATTGAATATGCCTTCCCTCAATTAATTACTAGACAGCCCCTCATAATTAATTATTTCTTACACCACCACCATTAATTATTTCCTATTCTGCCCTTCCACCATTAATTATGTCTTATGCTTTCCCCCATCATTAATTATTTCCTATGCTGCCCCTCATAATTAATTATTTCCTATGCTGCCCCTCATAATTATTTCCTATACTGCCCCTCCACCATTAATTATTTCCTATACTGCCCCTCAAATTAATTATTTCCTATACTGCCCCTCATAATTAATTATTCCTTATGCTGCCCCTCACCATTAATTATTTCCTATATTGCCCCTCATAATTATTCCCTATGTTGCCCCTCAAATTAATTATCTCTTATACTGCCCCTCATAATTAATTATTTCCTATTCTGCCCCTCATAATTATTTCCTATACTTCCCCTCAAATTAATTATTTCCTATACTGCCCCTCAAATTAATTATTTCCTATACTGCCCTCCACAATTAATTATTTCCTATACTTCCCCTCCACCCATTAATTATTTCCTATGCTGCCCCTCGCCATTAATTATTTCCTATGCTGCCCCTTACCATTAATTATTTCCTATACTGCCCCTCATAATTATTTCCTATACTGCTCCTCACCATTAATTATTTCCTATACTGCCCCCACCATTAATTATTCCCTATGCTGCCCCTCACCATTATTTATTTCCTATACTGCCCCTCAAATTAATTATTTCCTATACTGCCCCTCCACCATTAATTATTTCCTATACTGCCCCTCAAATTAATTATTTCCTATACTGCCCCTCCACCATTAATTATTTCCTATACTTCCCCTCCAGCATTAATTATTTCTTATGCTGCCCCTCACCATTAATTATTTCCTATACTGCCCCTCATAATTATTTCCTATGTTGCCCCTCAAATTAATTATCTCTTATACTGCCCCTCATAATTAATTATTTCCTATACTGCCCCTCATAATTATTTCCTATACTTCCCCTCAAATTAATTATTTCCTATACTGCCCCTCAAATTAATTATTTCCTATACTGCCCTCCACAATTAATTATTTCCTATACTTCCCCTCCACCCATTAATTATTTCCTATGCTGCCCCTCGCCATTAATTATTTCCTATGCTGCCCCTTACCATTAATTATTTCCTATACTGCCCCTCATAATTATTTCCTATACTGCTCCTCACCATTAATTATTTCCTATACTGCCCCCACCATTAATTATTCCCTATGCTGCCCCTCACCATTATTTATTTCCTATACTGCCCCTCAAATTAATTATTTCCTATACTGCCCCTCCACCATTAATTATTTCCTATACTGCCCCTCAAATTAATTATTTCCTATACTGCCCCTCCACCATTAATTATTTCCTATACTTCCCCTCCAGCATTAATTATTTCTTATGCTGCCCCTCACCATTAATTATTTCCTATACTGCCCCTCATAATTATTTCCTATACTGCCCCTCATAATTATTTCCTATACTGCCCCTCATAACTAACTATTGGCCCCCGCCCACCACAACCTTTTTACTGCCCTTTTTAATTAAAAAAATAAAAACCCTGTACTCACCACCGCGTCTTCTATCTTCTTGTAGGCCTAAGAAAGCCGGTTGGGTTCTTGTATGCCTAGTTTCTAACCTACACTGACAGCACACAACTGGATTTTAAGTCACTTTAAGTTTTGGAAAAAAAAAAAAAATCGTCAGACTGTGCCTAATTCAATCAAACCCCTAATACAGGAGTCCCCAAACTTTTTATGTAGGGGGCCGTTCACTGTCCCCCTCAGACCGTTGGAGGGCCGGACTTAAGTTTAAAAAGAAATAGCGGTACATGTGACCGCATCCGTAATACACTGGGCCCCCCTCAATTATTTATTTAATATACTGCACTCCTACTGAACTATTTTATATATATTGTCCCAATTAATTAATTAATATACTGGGACCTCTCTCCATTAATTATTGAATATGCCTTCCCCCAATTAATTACTAGACAGCCCCTCATAATTAATTATTTCTTACACCACCACCATTAATTATTTCCTATGCTGCCCTTCCACCATTAATTATGTCTTATGCTTCCCCCCATCATTAATTATTTCCTATGCTGCCCCTCATAATTAATTATTTCCTATGCTGCCCCTCATAATTATTTCCTATACTGCCCCTCCACCATTAATAATTTCCTATACTGCCCCTCAAATTAATTATTTCCTATACTGCCCCTCATAATTAATTATTCCTTATGCTGCCCCTCACCATTAATTATTTCCTATATTGCCCCTCATAATTATTCCCTATGTTGCCCCTCAAATTAATTATCTCTTATACTGTCCCTCATAATTAATTATTTCCTATACTGCCCCTCATAATTATTTCCTATACTTCCCCTCAAATTAATTATTTCCTATACTGCCCCTCAAATTAATTATTTCCTATACTGCCCTCCACAATTAATTATTTCCTATACTTCCCCTCCACCCATTAATTATTTCCTATGCTGCCCCTCGCCATTAATTATTTCCTATGCTGCCCCTTACCATTAATTATTTCCTATACTGCCCCTCATAATTATTCCCTATACTGCCCCTCATAATTATTTCCTATACTGCCCCTCATAATTATTTCCTATACTGCCCCTCATAATTAATTATTCCCTATGCTGCCCCTCACCATTAATTATTTCCTATACTGCCCCTCATAATTAATTATTTCTTATACTGCCCCTCATAATTAATTATTCCCTATACTGCCCCTCTACCATTAATTATTTCCTATGCTGCTCCTCACCATTAATTATTTCCTATACTGCCCCCACCATTAATTATTCCCTATGCTGCCCCTCACCATTATTTATTTCCTATACTGCCCCTCAAATTAATTATTTCCAATACTGCCCCTCCACCATTAATTATTTCCTATACTGCCCCTCAAATTAATTATTTCCTATACTGCCCCTCCACCATTAATTATTTCCTATACTTCCCCTCCAGCATTAATTATTTCTTATGCTGCCCCTCACCATTAATTATTTCCTATACTGCCCCTCATAATTATTTCCTATACTGCCCCTCATAATTGTTTCCTATACTGCCCCTCATAATTATTTCCTTTACTGCCCCTCATAACTAACTATTGGCCCCCGCCGACCACAACCTTTTTACTGCCCTTTTTAATTAAAAAAAATAAAAACCCTGTACTCACCACCGCGTCTTCTTTCTTCTTGTAGGCCTAAGAAAGCCGGTTGGGTTCTTGTATGCCTAGTTTCTAACCTACACTGACAGCACACAACTGGATTTTAAGTCACTTTAAGTTTTGGAAAAAAAAAAAAAAATCGTCAGACTGTGCCTAATTCAATCAAACCCCTAATACAGGAGTCCCCAAACTTTTTATGTAGGGGGCCGTTCACTGTCCCCCTCAGACCGTTGGAGGGCCGGACTTAAGTTTAAAAAGAAATAGCGGTACATGTGACCGCATCCGTAATACACAGGGCCCCCCTCAATTATTTATTTAATATACTGCACTCCTACTGAACTATTTTATATATATTGTCCCAATTAATTAATTAATATACTGGGACCTCTCTCCATTAATTATTGAATATGCCTTCCCCCAATTAATTACTAGACAGCCCCTCATAATTAATTATTTCTTACACCACCACCATTAATTATTTCCTATTCTGCCCTTCCACCATTAATTATGTCTTATGCTTCCCCCCATCATTATTTATTTCCTATGCTGCCCCTCATAATTAATTATTTCCTATGCTGCCCCTCATAATTATTTCCTATACTGCCCCTCCACCATTAATTATTTCCTATACTGCCCCTCAAATTAATTATTTCCTATACTGCCCCTCATAATTAATTATTCCTTATGCTGCCCCTCACCATTAATTATTTCCTATATTGCCCCTCATAATTATTCCCTATGTTGCCCCTCAAATTAATTATCTCTTATACTGCCCCTCATAATTAATTATTTCCTATACTGCCCCTCATAATTATTTCCTATACTTCCCCTCAAATTAATTATTTCCTATACTGCCCCTCAAATTAATTATTTCCTATACTGCCCTCCACAATTAATTATTTCCTATACTTCCCCTCCACCCATTAATTATTTCCTATGCTGCCCCTCGCCATTAATTATTTCCTATGCTGCCCCTTACCATTAATTATTTCCTATACTGCCCCTCATAATTATTTCCTATACTGCTCCTCACCATTAATTATTTCCTATACTGCCCCCACCATTAATTATTCCCTATGCTGCCCCTCACCATTATTTATTTTCTATACTGCCCCTCAAATTAATTATTTCCTATACTGCCCCTCCACCATTAATTATTTCCTATACTGCCCCTCAAATTAATTATTTCCTATACTGCCCCTCCACCATTAATTATTTCCTATACTTCCCCTCCAGCATTAATTATTTCTTATGCTGCCCCTCACCATTAATTATTTCCTATACTGCCCCTCATAATTATTTCCTATACTGCCCCTCATAATTATTTCCTATACTGCCCCTCATAACTAACTATTGGCCCCCGCCCACCACAACCTTTTTACTGCCCTTTTTAATTAAAAAAATAAAAACCCTGTACTCACCACCGCGTCTTCTATCTTCTTGTAGGCCTAAGAAAGCCGGTTGGGTTCTTGTATGCCTAGTTTCTAACCTACACTGACAGCACACAACTGGATTTTAAGTCACTTTAAGTTTTGGAAAAAAAAAAAAAATCGTCAGACTGTGCCTAATTCAATCAAACCCCTAATACAGGAGTCCCCAAACTTTTTATGTAGGGGGCCGTTCACTGTCCCCCTCAGACCGTTGGAGGGCCGGACTTAAGTTTAAAAAGAAATAGCGGTACATGTGACCGCATCCGTAATACACTGGGCCCCCCTCAATTATTTATTTAATATACTGCACTCCTACTGAACTATTTTATATATATTGTCCCAATTAATTAATTAATATACTGGGACCTCTCTCCATTAATTATTGAATATGCCTTCCCCCAATTAATTACTAGACAGCCCCTCATAATTAATTATTTCTTACACAACCACCATTAATTATTTCCTATGCTGCCCTTCCACCATTAATTATGTCTTATGCTTCCCCCCATCATTAATTATTTCCTATGCTGCCCCTCATAATTAATTATTTCCTATGCTGCCCCTCACCATTAATTATTTCCTATGCTGCCCCTCATAATTAATTATTTCCTATGCTGCCCCTCACCATTAATTATTTCCTATGCTGCCCCTCATAATTAATTATTTCCTATACTGCCCCTCCACCATTAATTATTTCCTATACTGCCCCTCAAATTAATTATTTCCTATACTGCCCCTCATAATTAATTATTCCTTATGCTACCCCTCACCATTAATTATTTCCTATATTGCCCCTCATAATTATTCCCTATGTTGCCCCTCAAATTAATTATCTCTTATACTGCCCCTCATAATTAAGTATTTCCTATACTGCCCCTCATAATTATTTCCTATAATTCCCCTCAAATTAATTATTTCCTATACTGCCCCTCAAATTAATTATTTCCTATACTGCCCTCCACAATTAATTATTTCCTATACTTCCCCTCCACCCATTAATTATTTCCTATGCTGCCCCTCGCCATTAATTATTTCCTATGCTGCCCCTCACCATTAATTATTTCCTATGCTTCCCCTCACCATTAATTATTTCCTATACTGCCCCTCATAATTATTTCCTATACTGCCCCTCATAATTATTTCCTATACTGCCCCTTATAATTATTTCCTATACTTCCCCTCCAGCATTAATTATTTCCTATGCTGCCCCTCACCATTAATTATTTCCTATACTGCCCCTCATAATTATTTCCTATACTGCCCCTCATAATTATTTCCTATACTGCCCCTCATAACTAACTATTGGCCCCCGCCCACCACAACCTTTTTACTGCCCTTTTTAATTAAAAAAATAAAAACCCTGTACTCACCACCGCGTCTTCTATCTTCTTGTAGGCCTAAGAAAGCCGGTTGGGTTCTTGTATGCCTAGTTTCTAACCTACACTGACAGCACACAACTGGATTTTAAGTCACTTTAAGTTTTGGAAAAAAAAAAAAATCGTCAGACTGTGCCTAATTCAATCAAACCCCTAATACAGGAGTCCCCAAACTTTTTATGTAGGGGGCCGTTCACTGTCCCCCTCAGACCGTTGGAGGGCCGGACTTAAGTTTAAAAAGAAATAGCGGTACATGTGACCGCATCCGTAATACACTGGGCCCCCCTCAATTATTTATTTAATATACTGCACTCCTACTGAACTATTTTATATATATTGTCCCAATTAATTAATTAATATACTGGGACCTCTCTCCATTAATTATTGAATATGCCTTCCCCCAATTAATTACTAGACAGCCCCTCATAATTAATTATTTCTTACACCACCACCATTAATTATTTCCTATGCTGCCCTTCCACCATTAATTATGTCTTATGCTTCCCCCCATCATTAATTATTTCCTATGCTGCCCCTCATAATTAATTATTTCCTATGCTGCCCCTCATAATTATTTCCTATACTGCCCCTCCACCATTAATTATTTCCTATACTGCCCCTCAAATTAATTATTTCCTATACTGCCCCTCATAATTAATTATTCCTTATGCTGCCCCTCACCATTAATTATTTCCTATATTGCCCCTCATAATTATTCCCTATGTTGCCCCTCAAATTAATTATCTCTTATACTGCCCCTCATAATTAATTATTTCCTATACTGCCCCTCATAATTATTTCCTATACTTCCCCTCAAATTAATTATTTCCTATACTGCCCCTCAAATTAATTATTTCCTATACTGCCCTCCACAATTAATTATTTCCTATACTTCCCCTCCACCCATTAATTATTTCCTATGCTGCCCCTCGCCATTAATTATTTCCTATGCTGACCCTTACCATTAATTATTTCCTATACTGCCCCTCATAATTATTTCCTATACTGCCCCTCATAATTATTTCCTATACTGCCCCTCATAATTATTTCCTATACTGCCCCTCATAATTAATTATTCCCTATGCTGCCCCTCACCATTAATTATTTCCTATACTGCCCCTCATAATTAATTATTTCCTTTACTGCCCCCACCATTAATTATTTACTATACTGCCCCCCACCATTAATTATTTCCTATACTGCCCCTCAAATTAATTATTTCTTATACTGCCCCTCATAATTAATTATTCCCTATACTGCCCCTCTACCATTAATTATTTCCTATGCTGCTCCTCACCATTAATTATTTCCTATACTGCCCCCACCATTAATTATTCCCTATGCTGCCCCTCACCATTATTTATTTCCTATACTGCCCCTCAAATTAATTATTTCCTATACTGCCCCTCCACCATTAATTATTTCCTATACTGCCCCTCAAATTAATTATTTCCTATACTGCCCCTCCACCATTAATTATTTCCTATACTTTCCCTCCAGCATTAATTATTTCTTATGCTGCCCCTCACCATTAATTATTTCCTATACTGCCCCTCATAATTATTTCCTATACTGCCCCTCATAATTATTTCCTATACTGCCCCTCATAACTAACTATTGGCCCCCGCCCACCACAACCTTTTTACTGCCCTTTTTAATTAAAAAAATAAAAACCCTGTACTCACCACCGCGTCTTCTATCTTCTTGTAGGCCTAAGAAAGCCGGTTGGGTTCTTGTATGCCTAGTTTCTAACCTACACTGACAGCACACAACTGGATTTTAAGTCACTTTAAGTTTTGGAAAAAAAAAAAAAATCGTCAGACTGTGCCTAATTCAATCAAACCCCTAATACAGGAGTCCCCAAATTTTTTATGTAGGGGGCCGTTCACTGTCCCCCTCAGACCGTTGGAGGGCCGGACTTAAGTTTAAAAAGAAATAGCGGTACATGTGACCGCATCCGTAATACACTGGGCCCCCCTCAATTATTTATTTAATATACTGCACTCCTACTGAACGATTTTATATATATTGTCCCAATTAATTAATTAATTAATATACTGGGACCTCTCTCCATTAATTATTGAATATGCCTTCCCTCAATTAATTATTAGACAGCCCCTCATAATTAATTATTTCTTACACCACCACCATTAATTATTTCCTATTCTGCCCTTCCACCATTAATTATGTCTTATGCTTTCCCCCATCATTAATTATTTCCTATGCTGCCCCTCATAATTAATTATTTCCTATGCTGCCCCTCATAATTATTTCCTATACTGCCCCTCCACCATTAATTATTTCCTATACTGCCCCTCAAATTAATTATTTCCTATACTGCCCCTCATAATTAATTATTCCTTATGCTGCCCCTCACCATTAATTATTTCCTATATTGCCCCTCATAATTATTCCCTATGTTGCCCCTCAAATTAATTATCTCTTATACTGCCCCTCATAATTAATTATTTCCTATTCTGCCCCTCATAATTATTTCCTATACTTCCCCTCAAATTAATTATTTCCTATACTGCCCCTCAAATTAATTATTTCCTATACTGCCCTCCACAATTAATTATTTCCTATACTTCCCCTCCACCCATTAATTATTTCCTATGCTGCCCCTCGCCATTAATTATTTCCTATGCTGCCCCTTACCATTAATTATTTCCTATACTGCCCCTCATAATTATTTCCTATACTGCTCCTCACCATTAATTATTTCCTATACTGCCCCCACCATTAATTATTCCCTATGCTGCCCCTCACCATTATTTATTTCCTATACTGCCCCTCAAATTAATTATTTCCTATACTGCCCCTCCACCATTAATTATTTCCTATACTGCCCCTCAAATTAATTATTTCCTATACTGCCCCTCCACCATTAATTATTTCCTATACTTCCCCTCCAGCATTAATTATTTCTTATGCTGCCCCTCACCATTAATTATTTCCTATACTGCCCCTCATAATTATTTCCTATGTTGCCCCTCAAATTAATTATCTCTTATACTGCCCCTCATAATTAATTATTTCCTATACTGCCCCTCATAATTATTTCCTATACTTCCCCTCAAATTAATTATTTCCTATACTGCCCCTCAAATTAATTATTTCCTATACTGCCCTCCACAATTAATTATTTCCTATACTTCCCCTCCACCCATTAATTATTTCCTATGCTGCCCCTCGCCATTAATTATTTCCTATGCTGCCCCTTACCATTAATTATTTCCTATACTGCCCCTCATAATTATTTCCTATACTGCTCCTCACCATTAATTATTTCCTATACTGCCCCCACCATTAATTATTCCCTATGCTGCCCCTCACCATTATTTATTTCCTATACTGCCCCTCAAATTAATTTTTTCCTATACTGCCCCTCCACCATTAATTATTTCCTATACTGCCCCTCAAATTAATTATTTCCTATACTGCCCCTCCACCATTAATTATTTCCTATACTTCCCCTCCAGCATTAATTATTTCTTATGCTGCCCCTCACCATTAATTATTTCCTATACTGCCCCTCATAATTATTTCCTATACTGCCCCTCATAATTATTTCCTATACTGCCCCTCATAACTAACTATTGGCCCCCGCCCACCACAACCTTTTTACTGCCCTTTTTAATTAAAAAAATAAAAACCCTGTACTCACCACCGCGTCTTCTATCTTCTTGTAGGCCTAAGAAAGCCGGTTGGGTTCTTGTATGCCTAGTTTCTAACCTACACTGACAGCACACAACTGGATTTTAAGTCACTTTAAGTTTTGGAAAAAAAAAAAAAATCGTCAGACTGTGCCTAATTCAATCAAACCCCTAATACAGGAGTCCCCAAACTTTTTATGTAGGGGGCCGTTCACTGTCCCCCTCAGACCGTTGGAGGGCCGGACTTAAGTTTAAAAAGAAATAGCGGTACATGTGACCGCATCCGTAATACACTGGGCCCCCCTCAATTATTTATTTAATATACTGCACTCCTACTGAACTATTTTATATATATTGTCCCAATTAATTAATTAATATACTGGGACCTCTCTCCATTAATTATTGAATATGCCTTCCCCCAATTAATTACTAGACAGCCCCTCATAATTAATTATTTCTTACACCACCACCATTAATTATTTCCTATGCTGCCCTTCCACCATTAATTATGTCTTATGCTTCCCCCCATCATTAATTATTTCCTATGCTGCCCCTCATAATTAATTATTTCCTATGCTGCCCCTCATAATTATTTCCTATACTGCCCCTCCACCATTAATTATTTCCTATACTGCCCCTCAAATTAATTATTTCCTATACTGCCCCTCATAATTAATTATTCCTTATGCTGCCCCTCACCATTAATTATTTCCTATATTGCCCCTCATAATTATTCCCTATGTTGCCCCTCAAATTAATTATCTCTTATACTGCCCCTCATAATTAATTATTTCCTATACTGCCCCTCATAATTATTTCCTTTACTTCCCCTCAAATTAATTATTTCCTATACTGCCCCTCAAATTAATTATTTCCTATACTGCCCTCCACAATTAATTATTTCCTATACTTCCCCTCCACCCATTAATTATTTCCTATGCTGCCCCTCGCCATTAATTATTTCCTATGCTGCCCCTCACCATTAATTATTTCCTATGCTTCCCCTCACCATTAATTATTTCCTATACTGCCCCTCATAATTACTTCCTATACTGCCCCTCATAATTATTTCCTATACTGCCCCTCATAATTATTTCCTATACTGCCCCTCATAATTAATTATTCCCTATGCTGCCCCTCACCATTAATTATTTCCTATACTGCCCCTCCACCATTAATTATTTCCTATACTGCCCCTCATAATTATTTCCTATACTGCCCCTCATAATTAATTATTCCCTATGCTGCCCCTCACCATTAATTATTTCCTATACTGCCCCTCATAATTAATTATTTCCTATACTGCCCCCACCATTAATTATTTCCTATACTGCCCCCACCATTAATTATTTCCTATACTGCCCCTTAAATTAATTATTTCTTATACTGCCCCTCATAATTAATTATTCCCTATACTGCCCCTCTACCATTAATTATTTCCTATGCTGCTCCTCACCATTAATTATTTCCTATACTGCCCCCACCATTAATTATTCCCTATGCTGCCCCTCACCATTATTTATTTCCTATACTGCCCCTCAAATTAATTATTTCCAATACTGCCCCTCCACCATTAATTATTTCCTATACTGCCCCTCAAATTAATTATTTCCTATACTGCCCCTCCACCATTAATTATTTCCTATACTTCCCCTCCAGCATTAATTATTTCTTATGCTGCCCCTCACCATTAATTATTTCCTATACTGCCCCTCATAATTATTTCCTATACTGCCCCTCATAATTATTTCCTATACTGCCCCTCATAATTGTTTCCTATACTGCCCCTCATAATTATTTCCTATACTGCCCCTCATAACTAACTATTGGCCCCCGCCGACCACAACCTTTTTACTGCCCTTTTTAATTAAAAAAAATAAAAACCCTGTACTCACCACCGCGTCTTCTTTCTTCTTGTAGGCCTAAGAAAGCCGGTTGGGTTCTTGTATGCCTAGTTTCTAACCTACACTGACAGCACACAACTGGATTTTAAGTCACTTTAAGTTTTGGAAAAAAAAAAAAAAATCGTCAGACTGTGCCTAATTCAATCAAACCCCTAATACAGGAGTCCCCAAACTTTTTATGTAGGGGGCCGTTCACTGTCCCCCTCAGACCGTTGGAGGGCCGGACTTAAGTTTAAAAAGAAATAGCGGTACATGTGACCGCATCCGTAATACACTGGGCCCCCCTCAATTATTTATTTAATATACTGCACTCCTACTGAACTATTTTATATATATTGTCCCAATTAATTAATTAATATACTGGGACCTCTCTCCATTAATTATTGAATATGCCTTCCCCCAATTAATTACTAGACAGCCCCTCATAATTAATTATTTCTTACACAACCACCATTAATTATTTCCTATACTTTCCCTCCAGCATTAATTATTTCTTATGCTGCCCCTCACCATTAATTATTTCCTATACTGCCCCTCATAATTTTTTCCTATACTGCCCCTCATAATTATTTCCTATACTGCCCCTCATAACTAACTATTGGCCCCCGCCCACCACAACCTTTTTACTGCCCTTTTTAATTAAAAAAATAAAAACCCTGTACTCACCACCGCGTCTTCTATCTTCTTGTAGGCCTAAGAAAGCCGGTTGGGTTCTTGTATGCCTAGTTTCTAACCTACACTGACAGCACACAACTGGATTTTAAGTCACTTTAAGTTTTGGAAAAAAAAAAAAAAATCGTCAGACTGTGCCTAATTCAATCAAACCCCTAATACAGGAGTCCCCAAACTTTTTATGTAGGGGGCCGTTCACTGTCCCCCTCAGACCGTTGGAGGGCCGGACTTAAGTTTAAAAAGAAATAGCGGTACATGTGACCGCATCCGTAATACACTGGGCCCCCCTCAATTATTTATTTAATATACTGCACTCCTACTGAACTATTTTATATATATTGTCCCAATTAATTAATTAATATACTGGGACCTCTCTCCATTAATTATTGAATATGCCTTCCCCCAATTAATTACTAGACAGCCCCTCATAATTAATTATTTCTTACACAACCACCATTAATTATTTCCTATGCTGCCCTTCCACCATTAATTATGTCTTATGCTTCCCCCCATCATTAATTATTTCCTATGCTGCCCCTCATAATTAATTATTTCCTATGCTGCCCCTCACCATTAATTATTTCCTATGCTGCCCCTCATAATTAATTATTTCCTATGCTGCCCCTCACCATTAATTATTTCCTATGCTGCCCCTCATAATTAATTATTTCCTATACTGCCCCTCCACCATTAATTATTTCCTATACTGCCCCTCAAATTAATTATTTCCTATACTGCCCCTCATAATTAATTATTCCTTATGCTACCCCTCACCATTAATTATTTCCTATATTGCCCCTCATAATTATTCCCTATGTTGCCCCTCAAATTAATTATCTCTTATACTGCCCCTCATAATTAAGTATTTCCTATACTGCCCCTCATAATTATTTCCTATACTTCCCCTCAAATTAATTATTTCCTATACTGCCCCTCAAATTAATTATTTCCTATACTGCCCTCCACAATTAATTATTTCCTATACTTCCCCTCCACCCATTAATTATTTCCTATGCTGCCCCTCGCCATTAATTATTTCCTATGCTGCCCCTCACCATTAATTATTTCCTATGCTTCCCCTCACCATTAATTATTTCCTATACTGCCCCTCATAATTATTTCCTATACTGCCCCTCATAATTATTTCCTATACTGCCCCTCATAATTATTTCCTATACTTCCCCTCCAGCATTAATTATTTCCTATGCTGCCCCTCACCATTAATTATTTCCTATACTGCCCCTCATAATTATTTCCTATACTGCCCCTCATAATTATTTCCTATACTGCCCCTCATAACTAACTATTGGCCCCCGCCCACCACAACCTTTTTACTGCCCTTTTTAATTAAAAAAATAAAAACCCTGTACTCACCACCGCGTCTTCTATCTTCTTGTAGGCCTAAGAAAGCCGGTTGGGTTCTTGTATGCCTAGTTTCCAACCTACACTGACAGCACACAACTGGATTTTAAGTCACTTTAAGTTTTGGAAAAAAAAAAAATCGTCAGACTGTGCCTAATTCAATCAAACCCCTAATACAGGAGTCCCCAAACTTTTTATGTAGGGGGCCGTTCACTGTCCCCCTCAGACCGTTGGAAGGCCGGACTTAAGTTTAAAAAGAAATAGCGGTACATGTGACCGCATCCGTAATACACTGGGCCCCCCTCAATTATTTATTTAATATACTGCACTCCTACTGAACTATTTTATATATATTGTCCCAATTAATTAATTAATATACTGGGACCTCTCTCCATTAATTATTGAATATGCCTTCCCCCAATTAATTACTAGACAGCCCCTCATAATTAATTATTTCTTACACCACCACCATTAATTATTTCCTATGCTGCCCTTCCACCATTAATTATGTCTTATGCTTCCCCCCATCATTAATTATTTCCTATGCTGCCCCTCATAATTAATTATTTCCTATGCTGCCCCTCATAATTATTTCCTATACTGCCCCTCCACCATTAATTATTTCCTATACTGCCCCTCAAATTAATTATTTCCTATACTGCCCCTCATAATTAATTATTCCTTATGCTGCCCCTCACCATTAATTATTTCCTATATTGCCCCTCATAATTATTCCCTATGTTGCCCCTCAAATTAATTATCTCTTATACTGCCCCTCATAATTAATTATTTCCTATACTGCCCCTCATAATTATTTCCTATACTTCCCCTCAAATTAATTATTTCCTATACTGCCCCTCAAATTAATTATTTCCTATACTGCCCTCCACAATTAATTATTTCCTATACTTCCCCTCCACCCATTAATTATTTCCTATGCTGCCCCTCGCCATTAATTATTTCCTATGCTGACCCTTACCATTAATTATTTCCTATACTGCCCCTCATAATTATTTCCTATACTGCCCCTCATAATTATTTCCTATACTGCCCCTCATAATTATTTCCTATACTGCCCCTCATAATTAATTATTCCCTATGCTGCCCCTCACCATTAATTATTTCCTATACTGCCCCTCATAATTAATTATTTCCTTTACTGCCCCCACCATTAATTATTTACTATACTGCCCCCCACCATTAATTATTTCCTATACTGCCCCTCAAATTAATTATTTCTTATACTGCCCCTCATAATTAATTATTCCCTATACTGCCCCTCTACCATTAATTATTTCCTATGCTGCTCCTCACCATTAATTATTTCCTATACTGCCCCCACCATTAATTATTCCCTATGCTGCCCCTCACCATTATTTATTTCCTATACTGCCCCTCAAATTAATTATTTCCTATACTGCCCCTCCACCATTAATTATTTCCTATACTGCCCCTCAAATTAATTATTTCCTATACTGCCCCTCCACCATTAATTATTTCCTATACTTTCCCTCCAGCATTAATTATTTCTTATGCTGCCCCTCACCATTAATTATTTCCTATACTGCCCCTCATAATTATTTCCTATACTGCCCCTCATAATTATTTCCTATACTGCCCCTCATAACTAACTATTGGCCCCCGCCCACCACAACCTTTTTACTGCCCTTTTTAATTAAAAAAATAAAAACCCTGTACTCACCACCGCGTCTTCTATCTTCTTGTAGGCCTAAGAAAGCCGGTTGGGTTCTTGTATGCCTAGTTTCTAACCTACACTGACAGCACACAACTGGATTTTAAGTCACTTTAAGTTTTGGAAAAAAAAAAAAAAATCGTCAGACTGTGCCTAATTCAATCAAACCCCTAATACAGGAGTCCCCAAATTTTTTATGTAGGGGGCCGTTCACTGTCCCCCTCAGACCGTTGGAGGGCCGGACTTAAGTTTAAAAAGAAATAGCGGTACATGTGACCGCATCCGTAATACACTGGGCCCCCCTCAATTATTTATTTAATATACTGCACTCCTACTGAACGATTTTATATATATTGTCCCAATTAATTAATTAATTAATATACTGGGACCTCTCTCCATTAATTATTGAATATGCCTTCCCTCAATTAATTACTAGACAGCCCCTCATAATTAATTATTTCTTACACCACCACCATTAATTATTTCCTATTCTGCCCTTCCACCATTAATTATGTCTTATGCTTTCCCCCATCATTAATTATTTCCTATGCTGCCCCTCATAATTAATTATTTCCTATGCTGCCCCTCATAATTATTTCCTATACTGCCCCTCCACCATTAATTATTTCCTATACTGCCCCTCAAATTAATTATTTCCTATACTGCCCCTCATAATTAATTATTCCTTATGCTGCCCCTCACCATTAATTATTTCCTATATTGCCCCTCATAATTATTCCCTATGTTGCCCCTCAAATTAATTATCTCTTATACTGCCCCTCATAATTAATTATTTCCTATTCTGCCCCTCATAATTATTTCCTATACTTCCCCTCAAATTAATTATTTCCTATACTGCCCCTCAAATTAATTATTTCCTATACTGCCCTCCACAATTAATTATTTCCTATACTTCCCCTCCACCCATTAATTATTTCCTATGCTGCCCCTCGCCATTAATTATTTCCTATGCTGCCCCTTACCATTAATTATTTCCTATACTGCCCCTCATAATTATTTCCTATACTGCTCCTCACCATTAATTATTTCCTATACTGCCCCCACCATTAATTATTCCCTATGCTGCCCCTCACCATTATTTATTTCCTATACTGCCCCTCAAATTAATTATTTCCTATACTGCCCCTCCACCATTAATTATTTCCTATACTGCCCCTCAAATTAATTATTTCCTATACTGCCCCTCCACCATTAATTATTTCCTATACTTCCCCTCCAGCATTAATTATTTCTTATGCTGCCCCTCACCATTAATTATTTCCTATACTGCCCCTCATAATTATTTCCTATGTTGCCCCTCAAATTAATTATCTCTTATACTGCCCCTCATAATTAATTATTTCCTATACTGCCCCTCATAATTATTTCCTATACTTCCCCTCAAATTAATTATTTCCTATACTGCCCCTCAAATTAATTATTTCCTATACTGCCCTCCACAATTAATTATTTCCTATACTTCCCCTCCACCCATTAATTATTTCCTATGCTGCCCCTCGCCATTAATTATTTCCTATGCTGCCCCTTACCATTAATTATTTCCTATACTGCCCCTCATAATTATTTCCTATACTGCTCCTCACCATTAATTATTTCCTATACTGCCCCCACCATTAATTATTCCCTATGCTGCCCCTCACCATTATTTATTTCCTATACTGCCCCTCAAATTAATTATTTCCTATACTGCCCCTCCACCATTAATTATTTCCTATACTGCCCCTCAAATTAATTATTTCCTATACTGCCCCTCCACCATTAATTATTTCCTATACTTCCCCTCCAGCATTAATTATTTCTTATGCTGCCCCTCACCATTAATTATTTCCTATACTGCCCCTCATAATTATTTCCTATACTGCCCCTCATAATTATTTCCTATACTGCCCCTCATAACTAACTATTGGCCCCCGCCCACCACAACCTTTTTACTGCCCTTTTTAATTAAAAAAATAAAAACCCTGTACTCACCACCGCGTCTTCTATCTTCTTGTAGGCCTAAGAAAGCCGGTTGGGTTCTTGTATGCCTAGTTTCTAACCTACACTGACAGCACACAACTGGATTTTAAGTCACTTTAAGTTTTGGAAAAAAAAAAAAAATCGTCAGACTGTGCCTAATTCAATCAAACCCCTAATACAGGAGTCCCCAAACTTTTTATGTAGGGGGCCGTTCACTGTCCCCCTCAGACCGTTGGAGGGCCGGACTTAAGTTTAAAAAGAAATAGCGGTACATGTGACCGCATCCGTAATACACTGGGCCCCCCTCAATTATTTATTTAATATACTGCACTCCTACTGAACTATTTTATATATATTGTCCCAATTAATTAATTAATATACTGGGACCTCTCTCCATTAATTATTGAATATGCCTTCCCCCAATTAATTACTAGACAGCCCCTCATAATTAATTATTTCTTACACCACCACCATTAATTATTTCCTATGCTGCCCTTCCACCATTAATTATGTCTTATGCTTCGCCCCATCATTAATTATTTCCTATGCTGCCCCTCATAATTAATTATTTCCTATGCTGCCCCTCATAATTATTTCCTATACTGCCCCTCCACCATTAATTATTTCCTATACTGCCCCTCAAATTAATTATTTCCTATACTGCCCCTCATAATTAATTATTCCTTATGCTGCCCCTCACCATTAATTATTTCCTATATTGCCCCTCATAATTATTCCCTATGTTGCCCCTCAAATTAATTATCTCTTATACTGCCCCTCATAATTAATTATTTCCTATACTGCCCCTCATAATTATTTCCTTTACTTCCCCTCAAATTAATTATTTCCTATACTGCCCCTCAAATTAATTATTTCCTATACTGCCCTCCACAATTAATTATTTCCTATACTTCCCCTCCACCCATTAATTATTTCCTATGCTGCCCCTCGCCATTAATTATTTCCTATGCTGCCCCTCACCATTAATTATTTCCTATGCTTCCCCTCACCATTAATTATTTCCTATACTGCCCCTCATAATTACTTCCTATACTGCCCCTCATAATTATTTCCTATACTGCCCCTCATAATTATTTCCTATACTGCCCCTCATAATTAATTATTCCCTATGCTGCCCCTCACCATTAATTATTTCCTATACTGCCCCTCCACCATTAATTATTTCCTATACTGCCCCTCATAATTATTTCCTATACTGCCCCTCATAATTAATTATTCCCTATGCTGCCCCTCACCATTAATTATTTCCTATACTGCCCCTCATAATTAATTATTTCCTATACTGCCCCCACCATTAATTATTTCCTATACTGCCCCCACCATTAATTATTTCCTATACTGCCCCTCAAATTAATTATTTCTTATACTGCCCCTCATAATTAATTATTCCCTATACTGCCCCTCTACCATTAATTATTTCCTATGCTGCTCCTCACCATTAATTATTTCCTATACTGCCCCCACCATTAATTATTCCCTATGCTGCCCCTCACCATTATTTATTTCCTATACTGCCCCTCAAATTAATTATTTCCAATACTGCCCCTCCACCATTAATTATTTCCTATACTGCCCCTCAAATTAATTATTTCCTATACTGCCCCTCCACCATTAATTATTTCCTATACTTCCCCTCCAGCATTAATTATTTCTTATGCTGCCCCTCACCATTAATTATTTCCTATACTGCCCCTCATAATTATTTCCTATACTGCCCCTCATAATTATTTCCTATACTGCCCCTCATAATTGTTTCCTATACTGCCCCTCATAATTATTTCCTATACTGCCCCTCATAACTAACTATTGGCCCCCGCCGACCACAACCTTTTTACTGCCCTTTTTAATTAAAAAAAATAAAAACCCTGTACTCACCACCGCGTCTTCTTTCTTCTTGTAGGCCTAAGAAAGCCGGTTGGGTTCTTGTATGCCTAGTTTCTAACCTACACTGACAGCACACAACTGGATTTTAAGTCACTTTAAGTTTTGGAAAAAAAAAAAAAAATCGTCAGACTGTGCCTAATTCAATCAAACCCCTAATACAGGAGTCCCCAAACTTTTTATGTAGGGGGCCGTTCACTGTCCCCCTCAGACCGTTGGAGGGCCGGACTTAAGTTTAAAAAGAAATAGCGGTACATGTGACCGCATCCGTAATACACTGGGCCCCCCTCAATTATTTATTTAATATACTGCACTCCTACTGAACTATTTTATATATATTGTCCCAATTAATTAATTAATATACTGGGACCTCTCTCCATTAATTATTGAATATGCCTTCCCCCAATTAATTACTAGACAGCCCCTCATAATTAATTATTTCTTACACCACCACCATTAATTATTTCCTATTCTGCCCTTCCACCATTAATTATGTCTTATGCTTCCCCCAATCATTAATTATTTCCTATGCTGCCCCTCATAATTAATTATTTCCTATGCTGCCCCTCATAATTATTTCCTATACTGCCCCTCCACCATTAATTATTTCCTATACTGCCCCTCAAATTAATTATTTCCTATACTGCCCCTCATAATTAATTATTCCTTATGCTGCCCCTCACCATTAATTATTTCCTATATTGCCCCTCATAATTATTCCCTATGTTGCCCCTCAAATTAATTATCTCTTATACTGCCCCTCATAATTAATTATTTCCTATACTGCCCCTCATAATTATTTCCTATACTTCCCCTCAAATTAATTATTTCCTATACTGCCCCTCAAATTAATTATTTCCTATACTGCCCTCCACAATTAATTATTTCCTATACTTCCCCTCCACCCATTATATATTTCCTATGCTGCCCCTCGCCATTAATTATTTCCTATGCTGCCCCTTACCATTAATTATTTCCTATACTGCCCCTCATAATTATTTCCTATACTGCTCCTCACCATTAATTATTTCCTATACTGCCCCCACCATTAATTATTCCCTATGCTGCCCCTCACCATTATTTATTTCCTATACTGCCCCTCAAATTAATTATTTCCTATACTGCCCCTCCACCATTAATTATTTCCTATACTGCCCCTCAAATTAATTATTTCCTATACTGCCCCTCCACCATTAATTATTTCCTATACTTTCCCTCCAGCATTAATTATTTCTTATGCTGCCCCTCACCATTAATTATTTCCTATACTGCCCCTCATAATTATTTCCTATACTGCCCCTCATAATTATTTCCTATACTGCCCCTCATAACTAACTATTGGCCCCCGCCCACCACAACCTTTTTACTGCCCTTTTTAATTAAAAAAATAAAAACCCTGTACTCACCACCGCGTCTTCTATCTTCTTGTAGGCCTAAGAAAGCCGGTTGGGTTCTTGTATGCCTAGTTTCTAACCTACACTGACAGCACACAACTGGATTTTAAGTCACTTTAAGTTTTGGAAAAAAAAAAAAAAATCGTCAGACTGTGCCTAATTCAATCAAACCCCTAATACAGGAGTCCCCAAATTTTTTATGTAGGGGGCCGTTCACTGTCCCCCTCAGACCGTTGGAGGGCCGGACTTAAGTTTAAAAAGAAATAGCGGTACATGTGACCGCATCCGTAATACACTGGGCCCCCCTCAATTATTTATTTAATATACTGCACTCCTACTGAACGATTTTATATATATTGTCCCAATTAATTAATTAATTAATATACTGGGACCTCTCTCCATTAATTATTGAATATGCCTTCCCTCAATTAATTACTAGACAGCCCCTCATAATTAATTATTTCTTACACCACCACCATTAATTATTTCCTATTCTGCCCTTCCACCATTAATTATGTCTTATGCTTTCCCCCATCATTAATTATTTCCTATGCTGCCCCTCATAATTAATTATTTCCTATGCTGCCCCTCATAATTATTTCCTATACTGCCCCTCCACCATTAATTATTTCCTATACTGCCCCTCAAATTAATTATTTCCTATACTGCCCCTCATAATTAATTATTCCTTATGCTGCCCCTCACCATTAATTATTTCCTATATTGCCCCTCATAATTATTCCCTATGTTGCCCCTCAAATTAATTATCTCTTATACTGCCCCTCATAATTAATTATTTCCTATACTGCCCCTCATAATTATTTCCTATACTTCACCTCAAATTAATTATTTCCTATACTGCCCCTCAAATTAATTATTTCCTATACTTCCCCTCCACCCATTAATTATTTCCTATGCTGCCCCTCGCCATTAATTATTTCCTATGCTGCCCCTTACCATTAATTATTTCCTATACTGCCCTCATAATTATTTCCTATACTGCCCCTCATAATTATTTCCTATACTGCCCCTCATAATTATTTCCTATACTGCCCCTCAAAATTAATTATTCCCTATGCTGCCCCTCACCATTAATTATTTCCTATACTGCCCCTCATAATTAATTATTTCCTATACTGCCCCCACCATTAATTATTTCCTATACTGCCCCCCACCATTAATTATTTCCTATACTGCCCCTCAAATTAATTATTTCTTATACTGCCCCTCATAATTAATTATTCCCTATACTGCCCCTCTACCATTAATTATTTCCTATGCTGCTCCTCACCATTAATTATTTCCTATACTGCCCCCACCATTAATTATTCCCTATGCTGCCCCTCACCATTATTTATTTCCTATACTGCCCCTCAAATTAATTATTTCCTATACTGCCCCTCCACCATTAATTATTTCCTATACTTCCCCTCCAGCATTAATTATTTCTTATGCTGCCCCTCACCATTAATTATTTCCTATACTGCCCCTCATAATTATTTCCTATACTGCCCCTCATAATTATTTCCTATACTGCCCCTCATAATTATTTCCTATACTGCCCCTCATAATTATTTCCTATACTGCCCCTCATAATTATTTCCTATACTGCCCCTCATAGCTAACTATTGGCCCCCGCCCACCACAACCTTTTTACTGCCCTTTTTAATTAAAAAAATAAAAACCCTGTACTCACCACCGCGTCTTCTATCTTCTTGTAGGCCTAAGAAAGCCGGTTGGGTTCTTGTATGCCTAGTTTCTAACCTACACTGACAGCACACATTTGGATTTTAAGTCACTTTAAGTTTTGGAAAAAAAAAAAAAAATCGTCAGACTGTGCCTAATTCAATCAAACCCCTAATACAGGAGTCCCCAAACTTTTTATGTAGGGGGCCGTTCACTGTCCCCCTCAGACCGTTGGAGGGCCGGACTTAAGTTTAAAAAGAAATAGCGGTACATGTGACCGCATCCGTAATACACTGGGCCCCCCTCAATTATTTATTTAATATACTGCACTCCTACTGAACTATTTTATATATATTGTCCCAATTAATTAATTAATATACTGGGACCTCTCTCCATTAATTATTGAATATGCCTTCCCCCAATTAATTACTAGACAGCCCCTCATAATTAATTATTTCTTACACCACCACCATTAATTATTTCCTATGCTGCCCTTCCACCATTAATTATGTCTTATGCTTCGCCCCATCATTAATTATTTCCTATGCTGCCCCTCATAATTAATTATTTCCTATGCTGCCCCTCATAATTATTTCCTATACTGCCCCTCCACCATTAATTATTTCCTATACTGCCCCTCAAATTAATTATTTCCTATACTGCCCCTCATAATTAATTATTCCTTATGCTGCCCCTCACCATTAATTATTTCCTATATTGCCCCTCATAATTATTCCCTATGTTGCCCCTCAAATTAATTATCTCTTATACTGCCCCTCATAATTAATTATTTCCTATACTGCCCCTCATAATTATTTCCTTTACTTCCCCTCAAATTAATTATTTCCTATACTGCCCCTCAAATTAATTATTTCCTATACTGCCCTCCACAATTAATTATTTCCTATACTTCCCCTCCACCCATTAATTATTTCCTATGCTGCCCCTCGCCATTAATTATTTCCTATGCTGCCCCTCACCATTAATTATTTCCTATGCTTCCCCTCACCATTAATTATTTCCTATACTGCCCCTCATAATTACTTCCTATACTGCCCCTCATAATTATTTCCTATACTGCCCCTCATAATTATTTCCTATACTGCCCCTCATAATTAATTATTCCCTATGCTGCCCCTCACCATTAATTATTTCCTATACTGCCCCTCCACCATTAATTATTTCCTATACTGCCCCTCATAATTATTTCCTATACTGCCCCTCATAATTAATTATTCCCTATGCTGCCCCTCACCATTAATTATTTCCTATACTGCCCCTCATAATTAATTATTTCCTATACTGCCCCCACCATTAATTATTTCCTATACTGCCCCCACCATTAATTATTTCCTATACTGCCCCTCAAATTAATTATTTCTTATACTGCCCCTCATAATTAATTATTCCCTATACTGCCCCTCTACCATTAATTATTTCCTATGCTGCTCCTCACCATTAATTATTTCCTATACTGCCCCCACCATTAATTATTCCCTATGCTGCCCCTCACCATTATTTATTTCCTATACTGCCCCTCAAATTAATTATTTCCAATACTGCCCCTCCACCATTAATTATTTCCTATACTGCCCCTCAAATTAATTATTTCCTATACTGCCCCTCCACCATTAATTATTTCCTATACTTCCCCTCCAGCATTAATTATTTCTTATGCTGCCCCTCACCATTAATTATTTCCTATACTGCCCCTCATAATTATTTCCTATACTGCCCCTCATAATTATTTCCTATACTGCCCCTCATAATTGTTTCCTATACTGCCCCTCATAATTATTTCCTATACTGCCCCTCATAACTAACTATTGGCCCCCGCCGACCACAACCTTTTTACTGCCCTTTTTAATTAAAAAAAATAAAAACCCTGTACTCACCACCGCGTCTTCTTTCTTCTTGTAGGCCTAAGAAAGCCGGTTGGGTTCTTGTATGCCTAGTTTCTAACCTACACTGACAGCACACAACTGGATTTTAAGTCACTTTAAGTTTTGGAAAAAAAAAAAAAAATCGTCAGACTGTGCCTAATTCAATCAAACCCCTAATACAGGAGTCCCCAAACTTTTTATGTAGGGGGCCGTTCACTGTCCCCCTCAGACCGTTGGAGGGCCGGACTTAAGTTTAAAAAGAAATAGCGGTACATGTGACCGCATCCGTAATACACTGGGCCCCCCTCAATTATTTATTTAATATACTGCACTCCTACTGAACTATTTTATATATATTGTCCCAATTAATTAATTAATATACTGGGACCTCTCTCCATTAATTATTGAATATGCCTTCCCCCAATTAATTACTAGACAGCCCCTCATAATTAATTATTTCTTACACCACCACCATTAATTATTTCCTATTCTGCCCTTCCACCATTAATTATGTCTTATGCTTCCCCCAATCATTAATTATTTCCTATGCTGCCCCTCATAATTAATTATTTCCTATGCTGCCCCTCATAATTATTTCCTATACTGCCCCTCCACCATTAATTATTTCCTATACTGCCCCTCAAATTAATTATTTCCTATACTGCCCCTCATAATTAATTATTCCTTATGCTGCCCCTCACCATTAATTATTTCCTATATTGCCCCTCATAATTATTCCCTATGTTGCCCCTCAAATTAATTATCTCTTATACTGCCCCTCATAATTAATTATTTCCTATACTGCCCCTCATAATTATTTCCTATACTTCCCCTCAAATTAATTATTTCCTATACTGCCCCTCAAATTAATTATTTCCTATACTGCCCTCCACAATTAATTATTTCCTATACTTCCCCTCCACCCATTAATTATTTCCTATGCTGCCCCTCGCCATTAATTATTTCCTATG
This sequence comes from Engystomops pustulosus, assembly GCF_040894005.1. NCBI lineage: Eukaryota > Metazoa > Chordata > Amphibia > Anura > Leptodactylidae > Engystomops > Engystomops pustulosus. Next base: position 1,482,738 of record NW_027284961.1, read on the forward strand.
CTGCCCCTTACCATTAATTATTTCCTATACTGCCCCTCATAATTATTTCCTATACTGCTCCTCACCATTAATTATTTCCTATACTGCCCCCACCATTAATTATTCCCTATGCTGCCCCTCACCATTATTTATTTCCTATACTGCCCCTCAAATTAATTATTTCCTATACTGCCCCTCCACCATTAATTATTTCCTATACTGCCCCTCAAATTAATTATTTCCTATACTGCCCCTCCACCATTAATTATTTCCTATACTTTCCCTCCAGCATTAATTATTTCTTATGCTGCCCCTCACCATTAATTATTTCCTATACTGCCCCTCATAATTATTTCCTATACTGCCCCTCATAATTATTTCCTATACTGCCCCTCATAACTAACTATTGGCCCCCGCCCACCACAACCTTTTTACTGCCCTTTTTAATTAAAAAAATAAAAACCCTGTACTCACCACCGCGTCTTCTATCTTCTTGTAGGCCTAAGAAAGCCGGTTGGGTTCTTGTATGCCTAGTTTCTAACCTACACTGACAGCACACAACTGGATTTTAAGTCACTTTAAGTTTTGGAAAAAAAAAAAAAAATCGTCAGACTGTGCCTAATTCAATCAAACCCCTAATACAGGAGTCCCCAAATTTTTTATGTAGGGGGCCGTTCACTGTCCCCCTCAGACCGTTGGAGGGCCGGACTTAAGTTTAAAAAGAAATAGCGGTACATGTGACCGCATCCGTAATACACTGGGCCCCCCTCAATTATTTATTTAATATACTGCACTCCTACTGAACGATTTTATATATATTGTCCCAATTAATTAATTAATTAATATACTGGGACCTCTCTCCATTAATTATTGAATATGCCTTCCCTCAATTAATTACTAGACAGCCCCTCATAATTAATTATTTCTTACACCACCACCATTAATTATTTCCTATTCTGCCCTTCCACCATTAATTATGTCTTATGCTTTCCCCCATCATTAATTATTTCCTATGCTGCCCCTCATAATTAATTATTTCCTATGCTGCCCCTCATAATTATTTCCTATACTGCCCCTCCACCATTAATTATTTCCTATACTGCCCCTCAAATTAATTATTTCCTATACTGCCCCTCATAATTAATTATTCCTTATGCTGCCCCTCACCATTAATTATTTCCTATATTGCCCCTCATAATTATTCCCTATGTTGCCCCTCAAATTAATTATCTCTTATACTGCCCCTCATAATTAATTATTTCCTATACTGCCCCTCATAATTATTTCCTATACTTCACCTCAAATTAATTATTTCCTATACTGCCCCTCAAATTAATTATTTCCTATACTTCCCCTCCACCCATTAATTATTTCCTATGCTGCCCCTCGCCATTTATTATTTCCTATGCTGCCCCTTACCATTAATTATTTCCTATACTGCCCTCATAATTATTTCCTATACTGCCCCTCATAATTATTTCCTATACTGCCCCTCATAATTATTTCCTATACTGCCCCTCAAAATTAATTATTCCCTATGCTGCCCCTCACCATTAATTATTTCCTATACTGCCCCTCATAATTAATTATTTCCTATACTGCCCCCACCATTAATTATTTCCTATACTGCCCCCCACCATTAATTATTTCCTATACTGCCCCTCAAATTAATTATTTCTTATACTGCCCCTCATAATTAATTATTCCCTATACTGCCCCTCTACCATTAATTATTTCCTATGCTGCTCCTCACCATTAATTATTTCCTATACTGCCCCCACCATTAATTATTCCCTATGCTGCCCCTCACCATTATTTATTTCCTATACTGCCCCTCAAATTAATTATTTCCTATACTGCCCCTCCACCATTAATTATTTCCTATACTTCCCCTCCAGCATTAATTATTTCTTATGCTGCCCCTCACCATTAATTATTTCCTATACTGCCCCTCATAATTATTTCCTATACTGCCCCTCATAATTATTTCCTATACTGCCCCTCATAATTATTTCCTATACTGCCCCTCATAATTATTTCCTATACTGCCCCTCATAATTATTTCCTATACTGCCCCTCATAGCTAACTATTGGCCCCCGCCCACCACAACCTTTTTACTGCCCTTTTTAATTAAAAAAATAAAAACCCTGTACTCACCACCGCGTCTTCTATCTTCTTGTAGGCCTAAGAAAGCCGGTTGGGTTCTTGTATGCCTAGTTTCTAACCTACACTGACAGCACACATTTGGATTTTAAGTCACTTTAAGTTTTGGAAAAAAAAAAAAAAATCGTCAGACTGTGCCTAATTCAATCAAACCCCTAATACAGGAGTCCCCAAACTTTTTATGTAGGGGGCCGTTCACTGTCCCCCTCAGACCGTTGGAGGGCCGGACTTAAGTTTAAAAAGAAATAGCGGTACATGTGACCGCATCCGTAATACACTGGGCCCCCCTCAATTATTTATTTAATATACTGCACTCCTACTGAACTATTTTATATATATTGTCCCAATTAATTAATTATTATACTGGGACCTCTCTCCATTAATTATTGAATATGCCTTCCCCCAATTAATTACTAGACAGCCCCTCATAATTAATTATTTCTTACACCACCACCATTAATTATTTCCTATTCTGCCCTTCCACCATTAATTATGTCTTATGCTTCCCCCCATCATTAATTATTTCCTATGCTGCCCCTCATAATGAATTATTTCCTATGCTGCCCCTCATAATTATTTCCTATACTGCCCCTCCACCATTAATTATTTCCTATACTGCCCCTCATAATTAATTATTCCTTATGCTGCCCCTCACCATTAATTATTTCCTATATTGCCCCTCATAATTATTCCCTATGTTGCCCCTCAAATTAATTATCTCTTATACTGCCCCTCATAATTAATTATTTCCTATACTGCCCCTCATAATTATTTCCTATACTTCCCCTCAAATTAATTATTTCCTATACTGCCCCTCAAATTAATTATTTCCTATACTGCCCTCCACAATTAATTATTTCCTATACTTCCCCTCCACCCATTAATTATTTCCTATGCTGCCCCTCGCCATTAATTATTTCCTATGCTGCCCCTTACCATTAATTATTTCCTATACTGCCCCTCATAATTATTTCCTATACTGCCCCTCATAATTATTTCCTATACTGCCCGTCATAATTAATTATTCCCTATGCTGCCCCTCACCATTAATTATTTCCTATGCTGCCCCTCATAATTAATTATTTCCTATACTGCCCCTCATAGCTAACTATTGGCCCCCGCCCACCACAACCTTTTTACTGCCCTTTTTAATTAAAAAAATAAAAACCCTGTACTCACCACCGCGTCTTCTATCTTCTTGTAGGCCTAAGAAAGCCGGTTGGGTTCTTGTATGCCTAGTTTCTAACCTACACTGACAGCACACAACTGGATTTTAAGTCACTTTAAGTTTTGGAAAAAAAAAAAAAAATCGTCAGACTGTGCCTAATTCAATCAAACCCCTAATACAGGAGTCCCCAAACTTTTTATGTAGGGGGCCGTTCACTGTCCCCCTCAGACCGTTGGAGGGCCGGACTTAAGTTTAAAAAGAAATAGCGGTACATGTGACCGCATCCGTAATACACTGGGCCCCCCTCAATTATTTATTTAATATACTGCACTCCTACTGAACTATTTTATATATATTGTCTCAATTAATTAATTAATATACTGGGACTAGAGATGAGCGAACATGCTCGTCCGAGCTTGATGCTCGGTCGAGCATTAGGGTACTCGAGACGGCTCGTTGCTCGGACGAGTATTTCCCCTGCTCGAGATCGAGCATTTAATTAAAAAAAACACAGTGAAGAACAATGAAGAATAGAATAAAAACAGTGAACACAGGATCATTTAAGATAAAAACACAGTGCAGAACACAGTGCAGAATAGATTACAGATGTTCGGCACATCTGCTTACTTGTCGGGAGATACGCGCGGAACGGCGCGAACAAAATAGCATGTGAAGAACAATATATATGTGTGAAGAACACATTGCAGATGTATTTAAACATCTGCAATGTGTTCTTCACACACATATATATTGTTCTTCACATGCTATTTTGTTCGCGCCGTTCTGCGCGTATCTCCCGACAAGTAAGCAGATGTGCCGAACATCTGTAATCTATTCTGCACTGTGTTCTGCACTGTGTTTTTATCTTAAATGATCCTGTGTTCACTGTGTTCACTGTGTTCACTGTTTTTATTCTATTCTTCACTGTTCTTTACATCTGCTAACTTGTCGGGAGATAATATACGCGCGGAACAGTGAAGAATAGATCGCAGATGTTTGCAAATTATCAGAAGACATTATTTTTCAATTAAATAACACATTTTATTCCTGAACCATGGTCCCTTTGAAAAATGCTCGGGTCTCCCATTGACTTCAATGGGGCTCGTTACTCGAAACGAGCACTCGAGCATCTGGAAATGTTCGGCTCGAGTAACGAGCACCCGAGCATTTTAGTGCTCGCTCATCTCTAACTGGGACCTCTCTCCATTAATTATTGAATATGCCTTCCCCCAATTAATTACTAGACAGCCCCTCATAATTAATTATTTCTTACACCACCACCATTAATTATTTCCTATTCTGCCCTTCCACCATTAAATATGTCTTATGCTTCCCCCCATCATTAATTATTTCCTATGTTGCCCCTCAAATTAATTATCTCTTATACTGCCCCTCATAATTAATTATTTCCTATACTGCCCCTCATAATTATTTCCTATACTTCCCCTCAAATTAATTATTTCCTATACTGCCCCTCAAATTAATTATTTCCTATACTGCCCTCCACAATTAATTATTTCCTATACTTCCCCTCCACCCATTAATTATTTCCTATGCTGCCCCTCGCCATTAATTATTTCCTATGCTGCCCCTTACCATTAATTATTTCCTATACTGCCCCTCATAATTATTTCCTATACTGCCCCTCATAATTATTTCCTATACTGCCCCTCATAATTATTTCCTATACAGCCCCTCATAATTAATTATTCCCTATGCTGCCCCTCACCATTAATTATTTCCTATACTGCCCCTCATAATTAATTATTTCCTATACTGCCCCCACCATTAATTATTTCCTATACTGCCCCCCACCATTAATTATTTCCTATACTGCCCCTCAAATTAATTATTTCTTATACTGCCCCTCATAATTAATTATTCCCTATACTGCCCCTCTACCATTAATTATTTCCTATGCTGCTCCTCACCATTAATTATTTCCTATACTGCCCCCACCATTAATTATTCCCTATGCTGCCCCTCACCATTATTTATTTCCTATACTGCCCCTCAAATTAATTATTTCCAATACTGCCCCTCCACCATTAATTATTTCCTATACTGCCCCTCAAATTAATTATTTCCTATACTGCCCCTCCACCATTAATTATTTCCTATACTTCCCCTCCAGCATTAATTATTTCTTATGCTGCCAGTCACCATTAATTTTTTCCTATACTGCCCCTCATAATTATTTCCTATACTGCCCCTCATAATTATTTCCTATACTGCCCCTCATAATTATTTCCTATACTGCCCCTCATAACTAACTATTGGCCCCCGCCGACCACAACCTTTTTACTGCCCTTTTTAATTAAAAAAATAAAAACCCTGTACTCACCACCGCGTCTTCTTTCTTCTTGTAGGCCTAAGAAAGCCGGTTGGGTTCTTGTATGCCTAGTTTCTAACCTACACTGACAGCACACAACTGGATTTTAAGTCACTTTAAGTTTTTGAAAAAAAAAAAAAAAATCGTCAGACTGTGCCTAATTCAATCAAACCCCTAATACAGGAGTCCCCAAACTTTTTATGTAGGGGGCCGTTCACTGTCCCCCTCAGACCGTTGGAGGGCCGGACTTAAGTTTAAAAAGAAATAGCGGTACATGTGACCGCATCCGTAATACACTGGGCCCCCCTCAATTATTTATTTAATATACTGCACTCCTACTGAACGATTTTATATATATTGTCCCAATTAATTAATTAATATACTGGGACCTCTCTCCATTAATTATTGAATATGCCTTCCCCCAATTAATTACTAGACAGCCCCTCATAATTAATTATTTCTTACACCACCACCATTAAATATTTCCTATTCTGCCCTTCCACCATTAATTATGTCTTATGCTTCCCCCCATCATTAATTATTTCCTATGCTGCCCCTCATAATTAATTATTTCCTATGCTGCCCCTCATAATTATTTCCTATACTGCCCCTCCACCATTAATTATTTCCTATACTGCCCCTCAAATTAATTATTTCCTATACTGCCCCTCATAATTAATTATTCCTTATGCTGCCCCTCACCATTAATTATTTCCTATATTGCCCCTCATAATTATTCCCTATGTTGCCCCTCAAATTAATTATCTCTTATACTGCCCCTCATAATTAATTATTTCCTATACTGCCCCTCATAATTATTTCCTATACTTCCCCTCAAATTAATTATTTCCTATACTGCCCCTCAAATTAATTATTTCCTATACTGCCCTCCACAATTAATTATTTCCTATACTTCCCCTCCACCCATTAATTATTTCCTATGCTGCCCCTCGCCATTAATTATTTCCTATGCTGCCCCTTACCATTAATTATTTCCTATACTGCCCCTCATAATTATTTCCTATACTGCTCCTCACCATTAATTATTTCCTATACTGCCCCCACCATTAATTATTCCCTATGCTGCCCCTCACCATTATTTATTTCCTATACTGCCCCTCAAATTAATTATTTCCTATACTGCCCCTCCACCATTAATTATTTCCTATACTGCCCCTCAAATTAATTATTTCCTATACTGCCCCTCCACCATTAATTATTTCCTATACTTCCCCTCCAGCATTAATTATTTCTTATGCTGCCCCTCACCATTAATTATTTCCTATACTGCCCCTCATAATTATTTCCTATACTGCCCCTCATAATTATTTCCTATACTGCCCCTCATAACTAACTATTGGCCCCCGCCCACCACAACCTTTTTACTGCCCTTTTTAATTAAAAAAATAAAAACCCTGTACTCACCACCGCGTCTTCTATCTTCTTGTAGGCCTAAGAAAGCCGGTTGGGTTCTTGTATGCCTAGTTTCTAACCTACACTGACAGCACACAACTGGATTTTAAGTCACTTTAAGTTTTGGAAAAAAAAAAAAATCGTCAGACTGTGCCTAATTCAATCAAACCCCTAATACAGGAGTCCCCAAACTTTTTATGTAGGGGGCCTTTCACTGTCCCCCTCAGACCGTTGGAGGGCCGGACTTAAGTTTAAAAAGAAATAGCGGTACATGTGACCGCATCCGTAATACACTGGGCCCCCCTCAATTATTTATTTAATATACTGCACTCCTACTGAACTATTTTATATATATTGTCCCAATTAATTAATTAATATACTGGGACCTCTCTCCATTAATTATTGAATATGCCTTCCCCCAATTAATTACTAGACAGCCCCTCATAATTAATTATTTCTTACACCACCACCATTAATTATTTCCTATTCTGCCCTTCCACCATTAATTATGTCTTATGCTTCCCCCCATCATTAATTATTTCCTATGCTGCCCCTCATAATTAATTATTTCCTATGCTGCCCCTCATAATTATTTCCTATACTGCCCCTCCACCATTAATTATTTCCTATACTGCCCCTCAAATTAATTATTTCCTATACTGCCCCTCATAATTAATTATTCCTTATGCTGCCCCTCACCATTAATTATTTCCTATATTGCCCCTCATAATTATTCCCTATGTTGCCCCTCAAATTAATTATCTCTTATACTGCCCCTCATAATTAATTATTTCCTATACTGCCCCTCATAATTATTTCCTATACTTCCCCTCAAATTAATTATTTCCTATACTGCCCCTCAAATTAATTATTTCCTATACTGCCCTCCACAATTAATTATTTCCTATACTTCCCCTCCACCCATTAATTATTTCCTATGCTGCCCCTCGCCATTAATTATTTCCTATGCTGCCCCTTACCATTAATTATTTCCTATACTGCCCCTCATAATTATTTCCTATACTGCCCCTCATAATTATTTCCTATACTGCCCCTCATAATTAATTATTCCCTATGCTGCCCCTCACCATTAATTATTTCCTATGCTGCCCCTCATAATTAATTATTTCCTATACTGCCCCTCATAGCTAACTATTGGCCCCCGCCCACCACAACCTTTTTACTGCCCTTTTTAATTAAAAAAATAAAAACCCTGTACTCACCACCGCGTCTTCTATCTTCTTGTAGGCCTAAGAAAGCCGGTTGGGTTCTTGTATGCCTAGTTTCTAACCTACACTGACAGCACACAACTGGATTTTAAGTCACTTTAAGTTTTGGAAAAAAAAAAAAAATCGTCAGACTGTGCCTAATTCAATCAAACCCCTAATACAGGAGTCCCCAAACTTTTTATGTAGGGGGCCGTTCACTGTCCCCCTCAGACCGTTGGAGGGCCGGACTTAAGTTTAAAAAGAAATAGCGGTACATGTGACCGCATCCGTAATACACTGGGCCCCCCTCAATTATTTATTTAATATACTGCACTCCTACTGAACTATTTTATATATATTGTCCCAATAATTACCCCTCATAATTATTCCCTATGTTGCCCCTCAAATTAATTATCTCTTATACTGCCCCTCATAATTAATTATTTCCTATACTGCCCCTCATAATTATTTCCTATACTTCCCCTCAAATTAATTATTTCCTATACTGCCCCTCAAATTAATTATTTCCTATACTGCCCTCCACAATTAATTATTTCCTATACTTCCCCTCCACCCATTAATTATTTCCTATGCTGCCCCTCGCCATTAATTATTTCCTATGCTGCCCCTTACCATTAATTATTTCCTATACTGCCCCTCATAATTATTTCCTATACTGCCCCTCATAATTATTTCCTATACTGCCCCTCATAATTATTTCCTATACTGCCCCTCATAATTAATTATTCCCTATGCTGCCCCTCACCATTAATTATTTCCTATACTGCCCCTCATAATTAATTATTTCCTATACTGCCCCCACCATTAATTATTTCCTATACTGCCCCCCACCATTAATTATTTCCTATACTGCCCCTCAAATTAATTATTTCTTATACTGCCCCTCATAATTAATTATTCCCTATACTGCCCCTCTACCATTAATTATTTCCTATGCTGCTCCTCACCATTAATTATTTCCTATACTGCCCCCACCATTAATTATTCCCTATGCTGCCCCTCACCATTATTTATTTCCTATACTGCCCCTCAAATTAATTATTTCCAATACTGTCCCTCCACCATTAATTATTTCCTATACTGCCCCTCAAATTAATTATTTCCTATACTGCCCCTCCACCATTAATTATTTCCTATACTTCCCCTCCAGCATTAATTATTTCTTATGCTGCCCCTCACCATTAATTATTTCCTATACTGCCCCTCATAATTATTTCCTATACTGCCCCTCATAATTATTTCCTATACTGCCCCTCATAATTATTTCCTATACTGCCCCTCATAACTAACTATTGGCCCCCGCCGACCACAACCTTTTTACTGCCCTTTTTAATTAAAAAAATAAAAACCCTGTACTCACCACCGCGTCTTCTTTCTTCTTGTAGGCCTAAGAAAGCCGGTTAGGTTCTTGTATGCCTAGTTTCTAACCTACACTGACAGCACACAACTGGATTTTAAGTCACTTTAAGTTTTGGGAAAAAAAATAAAAAATCGTCAGACTGTGCCTAATTCAATCAAACCCCTAATACAGGAGTCCCCAAACTTTTTATGTAGGGGGCCGTTCACTGTCCCCCTCAGACCGTTGGAGGGCCGGACTTAAGTTTAAAAAGAAATAGCGGTACATGTGACCGCATCCGTAATACACTGGGCCCCCCTCAATTATTTATTTTATATACTGCACTCCTACTGAACGATTTTATATATATTGTCCCAATTAATTAATTAATATACTGGGACCTCTCTCCATTAATTATTGAATATGCCTTCCCCCAATTAATTACTAGACAGCCCCTCATAATTAATTATTTCTTACACCACCACCATTAATTATTTCCTATTCTGCCCTTCCACCATTAATTATGTCTTATGCTTCCCCCCATCATTAATTATTTCCTATGCTGCCCCTCATAATTAATTATTTCCTATGCTGCCCCTCATAATTATTTCCTATACTGCCCCTCCACCATTAATTATTTCCTATACTGCCCCTCAAATTAATTATTTCCTATACTGCCCCTCATAATTAATTATTCCTTATGCTGCCCCTCACCATTAATTATTTCCTATATTGCCCCTCATAATTATTCCCTATGTTGCCCCTCAAATTAATTATCTCTTATACTGCCCCTCATAATTAATTATTTCCTATACTGCCCCTCATAATTATTTCCTATACTTCCCCTCAAATTAATTATTTCCTATACTGCCCCTCAAATTAATTATTTCCTATACTGCCCTCCACAATTAATTATTTCCTATACTTCCCCTCCACCCATTAATTATTTCCTATGCTGCCCCTTACCATTAATTATTTCCTATACTGCCCCTCATAATTATTTCCTATACTGCTCCTCACCATTAATTATTTCCTATACTGCCCCCACCATTAATTATTCCCTATGCTGCCCCTCACCATTATTTATTTCCTATACTGCCCCTCAAATTAATTATTTCCTATACTGCCCCTCCACCATAAATTATTTCCTATACTGCCCCTCAAATTAATTATTTCCTATACTGCCCCTCCACCATTAATTATTTCCTATACTTCCCCTCCAGCATTAATTATTTCTTATGCTGCCCCTCACCATTAATTATTTCCTATACTGCCCCTCATAATTATTTCCTATACTGCCCCTCATAATTATTTCCTATACTGCCCCTCATAACTAACTATTGGCCCCCGCCCACCACAACCTTTTTACTGCCCTTTTTAATTAAAAAAATAAAAACCCTGTACTCACCACCGCGTCTTCTATCTTCTTGTAGGCCTAAGAAAGCCGGTTGGGTTCTTGTATGCCTAGTTTCTAACCTACACTGACAGCACACAACTGGATTTTAAGTCACTTTAAGTTTTGGAAAAAAAAAAAAATTGTCAGACTGTGCCTAATTCAATCAAACCCCTAATACAGGAGTCCCCAAACTTTTTATGTAGGGGGCCGTTCACTGTCCCCCTCAGACCGTTGGAGGGCCGGACTTAAGTTTAAAAAGAAATAGCGGTACATGTGACCGCATCCGTAATACACTGGGCCCCCCTCAATTATTTATTTAATATACTGCACTCCTACTGATCTATTTTATATATATTGTCCCAATTAATTAATTAATATACTGGGACCTCTCTCCATTAATTATTGAATATGCCTTCCCCCAATTAATTACTAGACAGCCCCTCATAATTAATTATTTCTTACACCACCACCATTAATTATTTCCTATGCTGCCCTTCCACCATTAATTATGTCTTATGCTTCCCCCCATCATTAATTATTTCCTATGCTGCCCCTCATAATTAATTATTTCCTATGCTGCCCCTCATAATTATTTCCTATACTGCCCCTCCACCATTAATTATTTCCTATACTGCCCCTCAAATTAATTATTTCCTATACTGCCCCTCATAATTAATTATTCCTTATGCTGCCCCTCACCATTAATTATTTCCTATATTGCCCCTCATAATTATTCCCTATGTTGCCCCTCAAATTAATTATCTCTTATACTGCCCCTCATAATTAATTATTTCCTATACTGCCCCTCATAATTATTTCCTATACTTCCCCTCAAATTAATTATTTCCTATACTGCCCCTCAAATTAATTATTTCCTATACTGCCCTCCACAATTAATTATTTCCTATACTTCCCCTCCACCCATTAATTATTTCCTATGCTGCCCCTCGCCATTAATTATTTCCTATGCTGACCCTTACCATTAATTATTTCCTATACTGCCCCTCATAATTATTTCCTATACTGCCCCTCATAATTATTTCCTATACTGCCCCTCATAATTAATTATTCCCTATGCTGCCCCTCACCATTAATTATTTCCTATACTGCCCCTCATAATTAATTATTTCCTTTACTGCCCCCACCATTAATTATTTACTATACTGCCCCCCACCATTAATTATTTCCTATATTGCCCCTCAAATTAATTATTTCTTATACTGCCCCTCATAATTAATTATTCCCTATACTGCCCCTCTACCATTAATTATTTCCTATGCTGCTCATCACCATTAATTATTTCCTATACTGCCCCCACCATTAATTATTCCCTATGCTGCCCCTCACCATTATTTATTTCCTATACTGCCCCTCAAATTAATTATTTCCTATACTGCCCCTCCACCATTAATTATTTCCTATACTGCCCCTCAAATTAATTATTTCCTATACTGCCCCTCCACCATTAATTATTTCCTATACTTTCCCTCCAGCATTAATTATTTCTTATGCTGCCCCTCACCATTAATTATTTCCTATACTGCCCCTCATAATTATTTCCTATACTGCCCCTCATAATTATTTCCTATACTGCCCCTCATAACTAACTATTGGCCCCCGCCCACCACAACCTTTTTACTGCCCTTTTTAATTAAAAAAATAAAAACCCTGTACTCACCACCGCGTCTTCTATCTTCTTGTAGGCCTAAGAAAGCCGGTTGGGTTCTTGTATGCCTAGTTTCTAACCTACACTGACAGCACACAACTGGATTTTAAGTCACTTTAAGTTTTGGAAAAAAAAATAAAAAATTAGACTGTGCCTAATTCAATCAAACCCCTAATACAGGAGTCCCCAAACTTTTTATGTAGGGGCCGTTCACTGTCCCCCTCAGACCGTTGGAGGGCCGGACTTAAGTTTAAAAAGAAATAGCGGTACATGTGACCGCATCCGTAATACACTGGGCCCCCCTCAATTATTTATTTAATATACTGCACTCCTACTGAACTATTTTATATATATTGTCCCAATTAATTAATTAATATACTGGGACCTCTCTCCATTAATTATTGAATATGCCTTCCCCCAATTAATTACTAGACAGCCCCTCATAATTAATTATTTCTTACACCACCACCATTAATTATTTCCTATTCTGCCCTTCCACCATTAATTATGTCTTATGCTTTCCCCCATCATTAATTATTTCCTATGCTGCCCCTCACCATTAATTATTTCCTATATTGCCCCTCATAATTATTCCCTATGTTGCCCCTCAAATTAATTATCTCTTATACTGCCCCTCATAATTAATTATTTCCTATACTGCCCCTCATAATTATTTCCTATACTTCACCTCAAATTAATTATTTCCTATACTGCCCCTCAAATTAATTATTTCCTATACTTCCCCTCCACCCATTAATTATTTCCTATGCTGCCCCTCGCCATTAATTATTTCCTATGCTGCCCCTTACCATTAATTATTTCCTATACTGCCCTCATAATTATTTCCTATACTGCCCCTCATAATTATTTCCTATACTGCCCCTCATAATTATTTCCTATACTGCCCCTCATAATTAATTATTCCCTATGCTGCCCCTCACCATTAATTATTTCCTATACTGCCCCTCATAATTAATTATTTCCTATACTGCCCCCACCATTAATTATTTCCTATACTGCCCCCCACCATTAATTATTTCCTATACTGCCCCTCAAATTAATTATTTCTTATACTGCCCCTCATAATTAATTATTCCCTATACTGCCCCTCTACCATTAATTATTTCCTATGCTGCTCCTCACCATTAATTATTTCCTATACTGCCCCCACCATTAATTATTCCCTATGCTGCCCCTCACCATTATTTATTTCCTATACTGCCCCTCAAATTAATTATTTCCTATACTGCCCCTCCACCATTAATTGTTTCCTATACTGCCCCTCAAATTAATTATTTCCTATACTGCCCCTCCACCATTAATTATTTCCTATACTTCCCCTCCAGCATTAATTATTTCTTATGCTGCCCCTCACCATTAATTATTTCCTATACTGCCCCTCATAATTATTTCCTATACTGCCCCTCATAATTATTTCCTATACTGCCCCTCATAATTATTTCCTATACTGCCCCTCATAGCTAACTATTGGCCCCCGCCCACCACAACCTTTTTACTGCCCTTTTTAATTAAAAAAATAAAAACCCTGTACTCACCACCGCGTCTTCTATCTTCTTGTAGGCCTAAGAAAGCCGGTTGGGTTCTTGTATGCCTAGTTTCTAACCTACACTGACAGCACACAACTGGATTTTAAGTCACTTTAAGTTTTGGAAAAAAAAAAAAAAATCGTCAGACTGTGCCTAATTCAATCAAACCCCTAATACAGGAGTCCCCAACTTTTTATGTAGGGGGCCGTTCACTGCCCCCCTCAGACCGTTGGAGGGCCGGACTTAAGTTTAAAAAGAAATAGCGGTACATGTGACCGCATCCGTAATACACTGGGCCCCCCTCAATTATTTATTTAATATACTGCACTCCTACTGAACTATTTTATATATATTGTCCCAATTAATTAATTAATATACTGGGACCTCTCTCCATTAATTATTGAATATGCCTTCCCCCAATTAATTACTAGACAGCCCCTCATAATTAATTATTTCTTACACCACCACCATTAATTATTTCCTATTCTGCCCTTCCACCATTAATTATGTCTTATGCTTCCCCCCATCATTAATTATTTCCTATGCTGCCCCTCATAATTAATTATTTCCTATGCTGCCCCTCATAAATATTTCCTATACTGCCCCTCCACCATTAATTATTTCCTATACTGCCCCTCAAATTAATTATTTCCTATACTGCCCCTCATAATTAATTATTCCTTATGCTGCCCCTCACCATTAATTATTTCCTATATTGCCCCTCATAATTATTCCCTATGTTGCCCCTCAAATTAATTATCTCTTATACTGCCCCTCATAATTAATTATTTCCTATACTGCCCCTCATAATTATTTCCTATACTTCCCCTCAAATTAATTATTTCCTATACTGCCCCTCAAATTAATTATTTCCTATACTGCCCTCCACAATTAATTATTTCCTATACTTCCCCTCCACCCATTAATTATTTCCTATGCTGCCCCTCGCCATTAATTATTTCCTATGCTGCCCCTTACCATTAACTATTTCCTATACTGCCCCTCATAATTATTTCCTATACTGCCCCTCATAATTATTTCCTATACTGCCCCTCATAATTAATTATTCCCTATGCTGCCCCTCACCATTAATTATTTCCTATGCTGCCCCTCATAATTAATTATTTCCTATACTGCCCCTCATAGCTAACTATTGGCCCCCGCCCACCACAACCTTTTTACTGCCCTTTTTAATTAAAAAAATAAAAACCCTGTACTCACCACCGCGTCTTCTATCTTCTTGTAGGCCTAAGAAAGCCGGTTGGGTTCTTGTATGCCTAGTTTCTAACCTACACTGACAGCACACAACTGGATTTTAAGTCACTTTAAGTTTTGGAAAAAAAAAAAAATCGTCAGACTGTGCCTAATTCAATCAAACCCCTAATACAGGAGTCCCCAAACTTTTTATGTAGGGGGCCGTTCACTGTCCCCCTCAGACCGTTGGAGGGCCGGACTTAAGTTTAAAAAGAAATAGCGGTACATGTGACCGCATCCGTAATACACTGGGCCCCCCTCAATTATTTATTTAATATACTGCACTCCTACTGAACTATTTTATATATATTGTCCCAATTAATTAATTAATATACTGGGACCTCTCTCCATTAATTATTGAATATGCCTTCCCCCAATTAATTACTAGACAGCCCCTCATAATTAATTATTTCTTACACCACCACCATTAATTATTTCCTATGCTGCCCTTCCACCATTAATTATGTCTTATGCTTCCCCCCATCATTAATTATTTCCTATGCTGCCCCTCATAATTAATTATTTCCTATGCTGCCCCTCATAATTATTTCCTATACTGCCCCTCCACCATTAATTATTTCCTATACTGCCCCTCAAATTAATTATTTCCTATACTGCCCCTCATAATTAATTATTCCTTATGCTGCCCCTCACCATTAATTATTTCCTATATTGCCCCTCATAATTATTCCCTATGTTGCCCCTCAAATTAATTATCTCTTATACTGCCCCTCATAATTAATTATTTCCTATACTGCCCCTCATAATTATTTCCTATACTTCCCCTCAAATTAATTATTTCCTATACTGCCCCTCAAATTAATTATTTCCTATACTGCCCTCCACAATTAATTATTTCCTATACTTCCCCTCCACCCATTAATTATTTCCTATGCTGCCCCTCGCCATTAATTATTTCCTATGCTGACCCTTACCATTAATTATTTCCTATACTGCCCCTCATAATTATTTCCTATACTGCCCCTCATAATTATTTCCTATACTGTCCCTCATAATTATTTCCTATACTGCCCCTCATAATTAATTATTCCCTATGCTGCCCCTCACCATTAATTATTTCCTATACTGCCCCTCATAATTAATTATTTCCTTTACTGCCCCCACCATTAATTATTTACTATACTGCCCCCCACCATTAATTATTTCCTATACTGCCCCTCAAATTAATTATTTCTTATACTGCCCCTCATAATTAATTATTCCCTATACTGCCCCTCTACCATTAATTATTTCCTATGCTGCTCCTCACCATTAATTATTTCCTATACTGCCCCCACCATTAATTATTCCCTATGCTGCCCCTCACCATTATTTATTTCCTATACTGCCCCTCAAATTAATTATTTCCTATACTGCCCCTCCACCATTAATTATTTCCTATACTGCCCCTCAAATTAATTATTTCCTATACTGCCCCTCCACCATTAATTATTTCCTATACTTCCCCTCCAGCATTAATTATTTCTTATGCTGCCCCTAACCATTAATTATTTCCTATACTGCCCCTCATAATTATTTCCTATACTGCCCCTCATAATTATTTCCTATACTGCCCCTCATAACTAACTATTGGCCCCCGCCCACCACAACCTTTTTACTGCCCTTTTTAATTAAAAAAATAAAAACCCTGTACTCACCACCGCGTCTTCTATCTTCTTGTAGGCCTAAGAAAGCCGGTTGGGTTCTTGTATGCCTAGTTTCTAACCTACACTGACAGCACACAACTGGATTTTAAGTCACTTTAAGTTTTGGAAAAAAAAAAAAAAATCGTCAGACTGTGCCTAATTCAATCAAACCCCTAATACAGGAGTCCCCAAACTTTTTATGTAGGGGGCCGTTCACTGTCCCCCTCAGACCGTTGGAGGGCCGGACTTAAGTTTAAAAAGAAATAGCGGTACATGTGACCGCATCCGTAATACACTGGGCCCCCCTCAATTATTTATTTAATATACTGCACTCCTACTGAACGATTTTATATATATTGTCCCAATTAATTAATTAATTAATATACTGGGACCTCTCTCCATTAATTATTGAATATGCCTTCCCTCAATTAATTACTAGACAGCCCCTCATAATTAATTATTTCTTACACCACCACCATTAATTATTTCCTATTCTGCCCTTCCACCATTAATTATGTCTTATGCTTTCCCCCATCATTAATTATTTCCTATGCTGCCCCTCATAATTAATTATTTCCTATGCTGCCCCTCATAATTATTTCCTATACTGCCCCTCCACCATTAATTATTTCCTATACTGCCCCTCAAATTAATTATTTCCTATACTGCCCCTCATAATTAATTATTCCTTATGCTGCCCCTCACCATTAATTATTTCCTATATTGCCCCTCATAATTATTCCCTATGTTGCCCCTCAAATTAATTATCTCTTATACTGCCCCTCATAAATAATTATTTCCTATACTGCCCCTCATAATTATTTCCTATACTTCACCTCAAATTAATTATTTCCTATACTGCCCCTCAAATTAATTATTTCCTATACTTCCCCTCCACCCATTAATTATTTCCTATGCTGCCCCTCGCCATTAATTATTTCCTATGCTGCCCCTTACCATTAATTATTTCCTATACTGCCCTCATAATTATTTCCTATACTGCCCCTCATAATTATTTCCTATACTGCCCCTCATAATTATTTCCTATACTGCCCCTCATAATTAATTATTCCCTATGCTGCCCCTCACCATTAATTATTTCCTATACTGCCCCTCATAATTAATTATTTCCTATACTGCCCCCACCATTAATTATTTCCTATACTGCCCCCCACCATTAATTATTTCCTATACTGCCCCTCAAATTAATTATTTCTTATACTGCCCCTCATAATTAATTATTCCCTATACTGCCACTCTACCATTAATTATTTCCTATGCTGCTCCTCACCATTAATTATTTCCTATACTGCCCCCACCATTAATTATTCCCTATGCTGCCCCTCACCATTATTTATTTCCTATACTGCCCCTCAAATTAATTATTTCCAATACTGCCCCTCCACCATTAATTATTTCCTATACTGCCCCTCAAATTAATTATTTCCTATACTGCCCCTCCACCATTAATTATTTCCTATACTTCCCCTCCAGCATTAATTATTTCTTATGCTGCCCCTCACCATTAATTATTTCCTATACTGCCCCTCATAATTATTTCCTATACTGCCCCTCATAATTATTTCCTATACTGCCCCTCATAATTATTTCCTATACTGCCCCTCATAACTAACTATTGGCCCCCGCCGACCACAACCTTTTTACTGCCCTTTTTAATTAAAAAAATAAAAACCCTGTACTCACCACCGCGTCTTCTTTCTTCTTGTAGGCCTAAGAAAGCCGGTTGGGTTCTTGTATGCCTAGTTTCTAACCTACACTGACAGCACACAACTGGATTTTAAGTCACTTTAAGTTTTGGAAAAAAAAAAAAAAATCGTCAGACTGTGCCTAATTCAATCAAACCCCTAATACAGGAGTCCCCAAACTTTTTATGTAGGGGGCCGTTCACTGTCCCCCTCAGACCGTTGGAGGGCCGGACTTAAGTTTAAAAAGAAATAGCGGTACATGTGACCGCATCCGTAATACACTGGGCCCCCCTCAATTATTTATTTAATATACTGCACTCCTACTGAACTATTTTATATATATTGTCCCAATTAATTAATTAATATACTGGGACCTCTCTCCATTAATTATTGAATATGCCTTCCCCCAATTAATTACTAGACAGCCCCTCATAATTAATTATTTCTTACACCACCACCATTAATTATTTCCTATTCTGCCCTTCCACCATTAATTATGTCTTATGCTTCCCCCAATCATTAATTATTTCCTATGCTGCCCCTCATAATTAATTATTTCCTATGCTGCCCCTCATAATTATTTCCTATACTGCCCCTCCACCATTAATTATTTCCTATACTGCCCCTCAAATTAATTATTTCCTATACTGCCCCTCATAATTAATTATTCCTTATGCTGCCCCTCACCATTAATTATTTCCTATATTGCCCCTCATAATTATTCCCTATGTTGCCCCTCAAATTAATTATCTCTTATACTGCCCCTCATAATTAATTATTTCCTATACTGCCCCTCATAATTATTTCCTATACTTCCCCTCAAATTAATTATTTCCTATACTGCCCCTCAAATTAATTATTTCCTATACTGCCCTCCACAATTAATTATATCCTATACTTCCCCTCCACCCATTAATTATTTCCTATGCTGCCCCTCGCCATTAATTATTTCCTATACTGCTCCTCACCATTAATTATTTCCTATACTGCCCCCACCATTAATTATTCCCTATGCTGCCCCTCACCATTATTTATTTCCTATACTGCCCCCACCATTAATTATTCCCTATGCTGCCCCTCACCATTATTTATTTCCTATACTGCCCCTCAAATTAATTATTTCCTATACTGCCCCTCCACCATTAATTATTTCCTATACTGCCCCTCAAATTAATTATTTCCTATACTGCCCCTCCACCATTAATTATTTCCTATACTTCCCCTCCAGCATTAATTATTTCTTATGCTGCCCCTCACCATTAATTATTTCCTATACTGCCCCTCATAATTATTTCCTATACTGCCCCTCATAATTATTTCCTATACTGCCCCTCATAACTAACTATTGGCCCCCGCCCACCACAACCTTTTTACTGCCCTTTTTAATTAAAAAAATAAAAACCCTGTACTCACCACCGCGTCTTCTATCTTCTTGTAGGCCTAAGAAAGCCGGTTGGGTTCTTGTATGCCTAGTTTCTAACCTACACTGACAGCACACAACTGGATTTTAAGTCACTTTAAGTTTTGGAAAAAAAAAAAAAATCGTCAGACTGTGCCTAATTCAATCAAACCCCTAATACAGGAGTCCCCAAACTTTTTATGTAGGGGGCCGTTCACTGTCCCCCTCAGACCGTTGGAGGGCCGGACTTAAGTTTAAAAAGAAATAGCGGTACATGTGACCGCATCCGTAATACACTGGGCCCCCCTCAATTATTTATTTAATATACTGCACTCCTACTGAACTATTTTATATATATTGTCCCAATTAATTAATTAATATACTGGGACCTCTCTCCATTAATTATTGAATATGCCTTCCCCCAATTAATTACTAGACAGCCCCTCATAATTAATTATTTCTTACACAACCACCATTAATTATTTCCTATGCTGCCCTTCCACCATTAATTATGTCTTATGCTTCCCCCCATCATTAATTATTTCCTATGCTGCCCCTCATAATTAATTATTTCCTATGCTGCCCCTCATAATTATTTCCTATACTGCCCCTCCACCATTAATTATTTCCTATACTGCCCCTCAAATTAATTATTTCCTATACTGCCCCTCATAAATAATTATTCCTTATGCTACCCCTCACCATTAATTATTTCCTATATTGCCCCTCATAATTATTCCCTATGTTGCCCCTCAAATTAATTATCTCTTATACTGCCCCTCATAATTAAGTATTTCCTATACTGCCCCTCATAATTATTTCCTATACTTCCCCTCAAATTAATTATTTCCTATACTGCCCCTCAAATTAATTATTTCCTATACTGCCCTCCACAATTAATTATTTCCTATACTTCCCCTCCACCCATTAATTATTTCCTATGCTGCCCCTCGCCATTAATTATTTCCTATGCTGCCCCTCACCATTAATTATTTCCTATGCTTCCCCTCACCATTAATTATTTCCTATACTGCCCCTCATAATTATTTCCTATACTGCCCCTCATAATTATTTCCTATACTGCCCCTCATAATTATTTCCTATACTTCCCCTCCAGCATTAATTATTTCCTATGCTGCCCCTCACCATTAATTATTTCCTATACTGCCCCTCATAATTATTTCCTATACTGCCCCTCATAATTATTTCCTATACTGCCCCTCATAACTAACTATTGGCCCCCGCCCACCACAACCTTTTTACTGCCCTTTTTAATTAAAAAAATAAAAACCCTGTACTCACCACCGCGTCTTCTATCTTCTTGTAGGCCTAAGAAAGCCGGTTGGGTTCTTGTATGCCTAGTTTCTAACCTACACTGACAGCACACAACTGGATTTTAAGTCACTTTAAGTTTTGGAAAAAAAAAAAAATCGTCAGACTGTGCCTAATTCAATCAAACCCCTAATACAGGAGTCCCCAAACTTTTTATGTAGGGGGCCGTTCACTGTCCCCCTCAGACCGTTGGAGGGCCGGACTTAAGTTTAAAAAGAAATAGCGGTACATGTGACCGCATCCGTAATACACTGGGCCCCCCTCAATTATTTATTTAATATACTGCACTCCTACTGAACTATTTTATATATATTGTCCCAATTAATTAATTAATATACTGGGACCTCTCTCCATTAATTATTGAATATGCCTTCCCCCAATTAATTACTAGACAGCCCCTCATAATTAATTATTTCTTACACCACCACCATTAATTATTTCCTATGCTGCCCTTCCACCATTAATTATGTCTTATGCTTCCCCCCATCATTAATTATTTCCTATGCTGCCCCTCATAATTAATTATTTCCTATGCTGCCCCTCATAATTATTTCCTATACTGCCCCTCCACCATTAATTATTTCCTATACTGCCCCTCAAATTAATTATTTCCTATACTGCCCCTCATAATTAATTATTCCTTATGCTGCCCCTCACCATTAATTATTTCCTATATTGCCCCTCATAATTATTCCCTATGTTGCCCCTCAAATTAATTATCTCTTATACTGCCCCTCATAATTAATTATTTCCTATACTGCCCCTCATAATTATTTCCTATACTTCCCCTCAAATTAATTATTTCCTATACTGCCCCTCAAATTAATTATTTCCTATACTGCCCTCCACAATTAATTATTTCCTATACTTCCCCTCCACCCATTAATTATTTCCTATGCTGCCCCTCGCCATTAATTATTTCCTATGCTGACCCTTACCATTAATTATTTCCTATACTGCCCCTCATAATTATTTCCTATACTGCCCCTCATAATTATTTCCTATACTGCCCCTCATAATTAATTATTCCCTATGCTGCCCCTCACCATTAATTATTTCCTATACTGCCCCTCATAATTAATTATTTCCTTTACTGCCCCCACCATTAATTATTT
Organism: Engystomops pustulosus; assembly: GCF_040894005.1. Lineage (NCBI taxonomy): Eukaryota > Metazoa > Chordata > Amphibia > Anura > Leptodactylidae > Engystomops > Engystomops pustulosus. Next base: position 1,505,420 of record NW_027284961.1, read on the forward strand.
ACTATACTGCCCCCCACCATTAATTATTTCCTATACTGCCCCTCAAATTAATTATTTCTTATACTGCCCCTCATAATTAATTATTTCCTATGCTGCTCCTCACCATTAATTATTTCCTATACTGCCCCAACCATTAATTATTCCCTATGCTGCCCCTCACCATTATTTATTTCCTATACTGCCCCTCAAATTAATTATTTCCTATACTGCCCCTCCACCATTAATTATTTCCTATACTGCCCCTCAAATTAATTATTTCCTATACTGCCCCTCCACCATTAATTATTTCCTATACTTTCCCTCCAGCATTAATTATTTCTTATGCTGCCCCTCACCATTAATTATTTCCTATACTGCCCCTCATAATTATTTCCTATACTGCCCCTCATAATTATTTCCTATACTGCCCCTCATAACTAACTATTGGCCCCCGCCCACCACAACCTTTTTACTGCCCTTTTTAATTAAAAAAATAAAAACCCTGTACTCACCACCGCGTCTTCTATCTTCTTGTAGGCCTAAGAAAGCCGGTTGGGTTCTTGTATGCCTAGTTTCTAACCTACACTGACAGCACACAACTGGATTTTAAGTCACTTTAAGTTTTGGAAAAAAAAAAAAAAAATTAGACTGTGCCTAATTCAATCAAACCCCTAATACAGGAGTCCCCAAACTTTTTATGTAGGGGCCGTTCACTGTCCCCCTCAGACCGTTGGAGGGCCGGACTTAAGTTTAAAAAGAAATAGCGGTACATGTGACCGCATCCGTAATACACTGGGCCCCCCTCAATTATTTATTTAATATACTGCACTCCTACTGAACTATTTTATATATATTGTCCCAATTAATTAATTAATATACTGGGACCTCTCTCCATTAATTATTGAATATGCCTTCCCCCAATTAATTACTAGACAGCCCCTCATAATTAATTATTTCTTACACCACCACCATTAATTATTTCCTATTCTGCCCTTCCACCATTAATTATGTCTTATGCTTTCCCCCATCATTAATTATTTCCTATGCTGCCCCTCATAATTAATTATTTCCTATGCTGCCCCTCATAATTATTTCCTATACTGCCCCTCCACCATTAATTATTTCCTATGCTGCCCCTCAAATTAATTATTTCCTATACTGCCCCTCATAATTAATTATTCCTTATGCTGCCCCTCACCATTAATTATTTCCTATATTGCCCCTCATAATTATTCCCTATGTTGCCCCTCAAATTAATTATCTCTTATACTGCCCCTCATAATTAATTATTTCCTATACTGCCCCTCATAATTATTTCCTATACTTCACCTCAAATTAATTATTTCCTATACTGCCCCTCAAATTAATTATTTCCTATACTTCCCCTCCACCCATTAATTATTTCCTATGCTGCCCCTCGCCATTAATTATTTCCTATGCTGCCCCTTACCATTAATTATTTCCTATACTGCCCTCATAATTATTTCCTATACTGCCCCTCATAATTATTTCCTATACTGCCCCTCATAATTATTTCCTATACTGCCCCTCATAATTAATTATTCCCTATGCTGCCCCTCACCATTAATTATTTCCTATACTGCCCCTCATAATTAATTATTTCCTATACTGCCCCCACCATTAATTATTTCCTATACTGCCCCCCACCATTAATTATTTCCTATACTGCCCCTCAAATTAATTATTTCTTATACTGCCCCTCATAATTAATTATTCCCTATACTGCCCCTCTACCATTAATTATTTCCTATGCTGCTCCTCACCATTAATTATTTCCTATACTGCCCCCACCATTAATTATTCCCTATGCTGCCCCTCACCATTATTTATTTCCTATACTGCCCCTCAAATTAATTATTTCCTATACTGCCCCTCCACCATTAATTGTTTCCTTTACTGCCCCTCAAATTAATTATTTCCTATACTGCCCCTCCACCATTAATTATTTCCTATACTTCCCCTCCAGCATTAATTATTTCTTATGCTGCCCCTCACCATTAATTATTTCCTATACTGCCCCTCATAATTATTTCCTATACTGCCCCTCATAATTATTTCCTATACTGCCCCTCATAATTATTTCCTATACTGCCCCTCATAGCTAACTATTGGCCCCCGCCCACCACAACCTTTTTACTGCCCTTTTTAATTAAAAAAATAAAAACCCTGTACTCACCACCGCGTCTTCTATCTTCTTGTTGGCCTAAGAAAGCCGGTTGGGTTCTTGTATGCCTAGTTTCTAACCTACACTGACAGCACACAACTGGATTTTAAGTCACTTTAAGTTTTTGAAAAAAAAAAAAAAATCGTCAGACTGTGCCTAATTCAATCAAACCCCTAATACAGGAGTCCCCAAACTTTTTATGTAGGGGGCCGTTCACTGTCCCCCTCAGACCGTTGGAGGGCCGGACTTAAGTTTAAAAAGAAATAGCGGTACATGTGACCGCATCCGTAATACACTGGGCCCCCCTCAATTATTTATTTAATATACTGCACTCCTACTGAACTATTTTATATATATTGTCCCAATTAATTAATTAATATACTGGGACCTCTCTCCATTAATTATTGAATATGCCTTCCCCCAATTAATTACTAGACAGCCCCTCATAATTAATTATTTCTTACACCACCACCATTAATTATTTCCTATTCTGCCCTTCCACCATTAATTATGTCTTATGCTTCCCCCCATCATTAATTATTTCCTATGTTGCCCCTCAAATTAATTATCTCTTATTCTGCCCCTCATAATTAATTATTTCCTATACTGCCCCTCATAATTATTTCCTATACTTCCCCTCAAATTAATTATTTCCTATACTGCCCCTCAAATTAATTATTTCCTATATCCACAATTAATTATTTCCTATACTTCCCCTCCACCCATTAATTATTTCCTATGCTGCCCCTCGCCATTAATTATTTCCTATGCTGCCCCTTACCATTAATTATTTCCTATACTGCCCCTCATAATTATTTCCTATACTGCCCCTCATAATTATTTCCTATACTGCCCCTCATAATTATTTCCTATACTGCCCCTCATAATTAATTATTCCCTATGCTGCCCCTCACCATTAATTATTTCCTATACTGCCCCTCATAATTAATTATTTCCTATACTGCCCCCACCATTAATTATTTCCTATACTGCCCCCCACCATTAATTATTTCCTATACTGCCCCTCAAATTAATTATTTCTTATACTGCCCCTCATAATTAATTATTCCCTATACTGCCCCTCTACCATTAATTATTTCCTATGCTGCTCCTCACCATTAATTATTTCCTATACTGCCCCCACCATTAATTATTCCCTATGCTGCCCCTCACCATTATTTATTTCCTATACTGCCCCTCAAATTAATTATTTCCAATACTGCCCCTCCACCATTAATTATTTCCTATACTGCCCCTCAAATTAATTATTTCCTATACTGCCCCTCCACCATTAATTATTTCCTATACTTCCCCTCCAGCATTAATTATTTCTTATGCTGCCCCTCACCATTAATTATTTCCTATACTGCCCCTCATAATTATTTCCTATACTGCCCCTCATAATTATTTCCTATACTGCCCCTCATAATTATTTCCTATACTGCCCCTCATAACTAACTATTGGCCCCCGCCGACCACAACCTTTTTACTGCCCTTTTTAATTAAAAAAATAAAAACCCTGTACTCACCACCGCGTCTTCTTTCTTCTTGTAGGCCTAAGAAAGCCGGTTGGGTTCTTGTATGCCTAGTTTCTAACCTACACTGACAGCACACAACTGGATTTTAAGTCACTTTAAGTTTTGGAAAAAAAAAAAAAAATCGTCAGACTGTGCCTAATTCAATCAAACCCCTAATACAGGAGTCCCCAAACTTTTTATGTAGGGGGCCGTTCACTGTCCCCCTCAGACCGTTGGAGGGCCGGACTTAAGTTTAAAAAGAAATAGCGGTACATGTGACCGCATCCGTAATACACTGGGCCCCCCTCAATTATTTATTTAATATACTGCACTCCTACTGAACTATTTTATATATATTGTCCCAATTAATTTATTAATATACTGGGACCTCTCTCCATTAATTATTGAATATGCCTTCCCCCAATTAATTACTAGACAGCCCCTCATAATTAATTATTTCTTACACCACCACCATTAATTATTTCCTATGCTGCCCTTCCACCATTAATTATGTCTTATGCTTCCCCCCATCATTAATTATTTCCTATGCTGCCCCTCATAATTAATTATTTCCTATGCTGCCCCTCATAATTATTTCCTATACTGCCCCTCCACCATTAATTATTTCCTATACTGCCCCTCAAATTAATTATTTCCTATACTGCCCCTCATAATTAATTATTCCTTATGCTGCCCCTCACCATTAATTATTTCCTATATTGCCCCTCATAATTATTCCCTATGTTGCCCCTCAAATTAATTATCTCTTATACTGCCCCTCATAATTAATTATTTCCTATACTGCCCCTCATAATTATTTCCTATACTTCCCCTCAAATTAATTATTTCCTATACTGCCCCTCAAATTAATTATTTCCTATACTGCCCTCCACAATTAATTATTTCCTATACTTCCCCTCCACCCATTAATTATTTCCTATGCTGCCCCTCGCCATTAATTATTTCCTATGCTGACCCTTACCATTAATTATTTCCTATACTGCCCCTCATAATTATTTCCTATACTGCCCCTCATAATTATTTCCTATACTGCCCCTCATAATTAATTATTCCCTATGCTGCCCCTCACCATTAATTATTTCCTATACTGCCCCTCATAATTAATTATTTCCTTTACTGCCCCCACCATTAATTATTTACTATACTGCCCCCCACCATTAATTATTTCCTATACTGCCCCTCAAATTAATTATTTCTTATACTGCCCCTCATAATTAATTATTCCCTATACTGCCCCTCTACCATTAATTATTTCCTATGCTGCTCCTCACCATTAATTATTTCCTATACTGCCCCCACCATTAATTATTCCCTATGCTGCCCCTCACCATTATTTATTTCCTATACTGCCCCTCAAATTAATTATTTCCTATACTGCCCCTCCACCATTAATTATTTCCTATACTGCCCCTCAAATTAATTATTTCCTATACTGCCCCTCCACCATTAATTATTTCCTATACTTTCCCTCCAGCATTAATTATTTCTTATGCTGCCCCTCACCATTAATTATTTCCTATACTGCCCCTCATAATTATTTCCTATACTGCCCCTCATAATTATTTCCTATACTGCCCCTCATAACTAACTATTGGCCCCCGCCCACCACAACCTTTTTACTGCCCTTTTTAATTAAAAAAATAAAAACCCTGTACTCACCACCGCGTCTTCTATCTTCTTGTAGGCCTAAGAAAGCCGGTTGGGTTCTTGTATGCCTAGTTTCTAACCTACACTGACAGCACACAACTGGATTTTAAGTCACTTTAAGTTTTGGAAAAAAAAAAAAAAAATTAGACTGTGCCTAATTCAATCAAACCCCTAATACAGGAGTCCCCAAACTTTTTATGTAGGGGCCGTTCACTGTCCCCCTCAGACCGTTGGAGGGCCGGACTTAAGTTTAAAAAGAAATAGCGGTACATGTGACCGCATCCGTAATACACTGGGCCCCCCTCAATTATTTATTTAATATACTGCACTCCTACTGAACTATTTTATATATATTGTCCCAATTAATTAATTAATATACTGGGACCTCTCTCCATTAATTATTGAATATGCCTTCCCCCAATTAATTACTAGACAGCCCCTCATAATTAATTATTTCTTACACCACCACCATTAATTATTTCCTATTCTGCCCTTCCACCATTAATTATGTCTTATGCTTTCCCCCATCATTAATTATTTCCTATGCTGCCCCTCATAATTAATTATTTCCTATGCTGCCCCTCATAATTATTTCCTATACTGCCCCTCCACCATTAATTATTTCCTATGCTGCCCCTCAAATTAATTATTTCCTATACTGCCCCTCATAATTAATTATTCCTTATGCTGCCCCTCACCATTAATTATTTCCTATATTGCCCCTCATAATTATTCCCTATGTTGCCCCTCAAATTAATTATCTCTTATACTGCCCCTCATAATTAATTATTTCCTATACTGCCCCTCATAATTATTTCCTATACTTCACCTCAAATTAATTATTTCCTATACTGCCCCTCAAATTAATTATTTCCTATACTTCCCCTCCACCCATTAATTATTTCCTATGCTGCCCCTCGCCATTAATTATTTCCTATGCTGCCCCTTACCATTAATTATTTCCTATACTGCCCTCATAATTATTTCCTATACTGCCCCTCATAATTATTTCCTATACTGCCCCTCATAATTATTTCCTATACTGCCCCTCATAATTAATTATTCCCTATGCTGCCCCTCACCATTAATTATTTCCTATACTGCCCCTCATAATTAATTATTTCCTATACTGCCCCCACCATTAATTATTTCCTATACTGCCCCCCACCATTAATTATTTCCTATACTGCCCCTCAAATTAATTATTTCCTATGCTGCTCCTCACCATTAATTATTTCCTATACTGCCCCCACCATTAATTATTCCCTATGCTGCCCCTCACCATTATTTATTTCCTATACTGCCCCTCAAATTAATTATTTCCTATACTGCCCCTCCACCATTAATTGTTTCCTATACTGCCCCTCAAATTAATTATTTCCTATACTGCCCCTCCACCATTAATTATTTCCTATACTTCCCCTCCAGCATTAATTATTTCTTATGCTGCCCCTCACCATTAATTATTTCCTATACTGCCCCTCATAATTATTTCCTATACTGCCCCTCATAATTATTTCCTATACTGCCCCTCATAGCTAACTATTGGCCCCCGCCCACCACAACCTTTTTACTGCCCTTTTTAATTAAAAAAATAAAAACCCTGTACTCACCACCGCGTCTTCTATCTTCTTGTTGGCCTAAGAAAGCCGGTTGGGTTCTTGTATGCCTAGTTTCTAACCTACACTGACAGCACACAACTGGATTTTAAGTCACTTTAAGTTTTTGAAAAAAAAAAAAAAATCGTCAGACTGTGCCTAATTCAATCAAACCCCTAATACAGGAGTCCCCAAACTTTTTATGTAGGGGGCCGTTCACTGTCCCCCTCAGACCGTTGGAGGGCCGGACTTAAGTTTAAAAAGAAATAGCGGTACATGTGACCGCATCCGTAATACACTGGGCCCCCCTCAATTATTTATTTAATATACTGCACTCCTACTGAACTATTTTATATATATTGTCCCAATTAATTAATTAATATACTGGGACCTCTCTCCATTAATTATTGAATATGCCTTCCCCCAATTAATTACTAGACAGCCCCTCATAATTAATTATTTCTTACACCACCACCATTAATTATTTCCTATTCTGCCCTTCCACCATTAATTATGTCTTATGCTTCCCCCCATCATTAATTATTTCCTATGTTGCCCCTCAAATTAATTATCTCTTATTCTGCCCCTCATAATTAATTATTTCCTATACTGCCCCTCATAATTATTTCCTATACTTCCCCTCAAATTAATTATTTCCTATACTGCCCCTCAAATTAATTATTTCCTATACTGCCCTCCACAATTAATTATTTCCTATACTTCCCCTCCACCCATTAATTATTTCCTATGCTGCCCCTCGCCATTAATTATTTCCTATGCTGCCCCTTACCATTAATTATTTCCTATACTGCCCCTCATAATTATTTCCTATACTGCCCCTCATAATTATTTCCTATACTGCCCCTCATAATTATTTCCTATACTGCCCCTCATAATTAATTATTCCCTATGCTGCCCCTCACCATTAATTATTTCCTATACTGCCCCTCATAATTAATTATTTCCTATACTGCCCCCACCATTAATTATTTCCTATACTGCCCCCCACCATTAATTATTTCCTATACTGCCCCTCAAATTAATTATTTCTTATACTGCCCCTCATAATTAATTATTCCCTATACTGCCCCTCTACCATTAATTATTTCCTATGCTGCTCCTCACCATTAATTATTTCCTATACTGCCCCCACCATTAATTATTCCCTATGCTGCCCCTCACCATTATTTATTTCCTATACTGCCCCTCAAATTAATTATTTCCAATACTGCCCCTCCACCATTAATTATTTCCTATACTGCCCCTCAAATTAATTATTTCCTATACTGCCCCTCCACCATTAATTATTTCCTATACTTCCCCTCCAGCATTAATTATTTCTTATGCTGCCCCTCACCATTAATTATTTCCTATACTGCCCCTCATAATTATTTCCTATACTGCCCCTCATAATTATTTCCTATACTGCCCCTCATAATTATTTCCTATACTGCCCCTCATAACTAACTATTGGCCCCCGCCGACCACAACCTTTTTACTGCCCTTTTTAATTAAAAAAATAAAAACCCTGTACTCACCACCGCGTCTTCTTTCTTCTTGTAGGCCTAAGAAAGCCGGTTGGGTTCTTGTATGCCTAGTTTCTAACCTACACTGACAGCACACAACTGGATTTTAAGTCACTTTAAGTTTTGGAAAAAAAAAAAAAAAATCGTCAGACTGTGCCTAATTCAATCAAACCCCTAATACAGGAGTCCCCAAACTTTTTATGTAGGGGGCCGTTCACTGTCCCCCTCAGACCGTTGGAGGGCCGGACTTAAGTTTAAAAAGAAATAGCGGTACATGTGACCGCATCCGTAATACACTGGGCCCCCCTCAATTATTTATTTAATATACTGCACTCCTACTGAACGATTTTATATATATTGTCCCAATTAATTAATTAATATACTGGGACCTCTCTCCATTAATTATTGAATATGCCTTCCCCCAATTATATACTAGACAGCCCCTCATAATTAATTATTTCTTACACCACCACCATTAATTATTTCCTATTCTGCCCTTCCACCATTAATTATGTCTTATGCTTCCCCCCATCATTAATTATTTCCTATGCTGCCCCTCATAATTAATTATTTCCTATGCTGCCCCTCATAATTATTTCCTATACTGCCCCTCCACCATTAATTATTTCCTATACTGCCCCTCAAATTAATGATTTCCTATACTGCCCCTCATAATTAATTATTCCTTATGCTGCCCCTCACCATTAATTATTTCCTATATTGCCCCTCATAATTATTCCCTATGTTGCCCCTCAAATTAATTATCTCTTATACTGCCCCTCATAATTAATTATTTCCTATACTGCCCCTCATAATTATTTCCTATACTTCCCCTCAAATTAATTATTTCCTATACTGCCCCTCAAATTAATTATTTCCTATACTGCCCTCCACAATTAATTATTTCCTATACTTCCCCTCCACCCATTAATTATTTCCTATGCTGCCCCTCGCCATTAATTATTTCCTATGCTGCCCCTTACCATTAATTATTTCCTATACTGCCCCTCATAATTATTTCCTATACTGCTCCTCACCATTAATTATTTCCTATACTGCCCCCACCATTAATTATTCCCTATGCTGCCCCTCACCATTATTTATTTCCTATACTGCCCCTCAAATTAATTATTTCCTATACTGCCCCTCCACCATTAATTATTTCCTATACTGCCCCTCAAATTAATTATTTCCTATACTGCCCCTCCACCATTAATTATTTCCTATACTTCCCCTCCAGCATTAATTATTTCTTATGCTGCCCCTCACCATTAATTATTTCCTATACTGCCCCTCATAATTATTTCCTATACTGCCCCTCATAATTATTTCCTATACTGCCCCTCATAACTAACTATTGGCCCCCGCCCACCACAACCTTTTTACTGCCCTTTTTAATTAAAAAAATAAAAACCCTGTACTCACCACCGCGTCTTCTATCTTCTTGTAGGCCTAAGAAAGCCGGTTGGGTTCTTGTATGCCTAGTTTCTAACCTACACTGACAGCACACAACTGGATTTTAAGTCACTTTAAGTTTTGGAAAAAAAAAAAAAATCGTCAGACTGTGCCTAATTCAATCAAACCCCTAATACAGGAGTCCCCAAACTTTTTATGTAGGGGGCCGTTCACTGTCCCCCTCAGACCGTTGGAGGGCCGGACTTAAGTTTAAAAAGAAATAGCGGTACATGTGACCGCATCCGTAATACACTGGGCCCCCCTCAATTATTTATTTAATATACTGCACTCCTACTGAACTATTTTATATATATTGTTCCAATTAATTAATTAATATACTGGGACCTCTCTCCATTAATTATTGAATATGCCTTCCCCCAATTAATTACTAGACAGCCCCTCATAATTAATTATTTCTTACACCACCACCATTAATTATTTCCTATTCTGCCCTTCCACCATTAATTATGTCTTATGCTTCCCCCCATCATTAATTATTTCCTATGCTGCCCCTCATAATTAATTATTTCCTATGCTGCCCCTCATAATTATTTCCTATACTGCCCCTCCACCATTAATTATTTCCTATACTGCCCCTCAAATTAATTATTTCCTATACTGCCCCTCATAATTAATTATTCCTTATGCTGCCCCTCACCATTAACTATTTCCTATATTGCCCCTCATAATTATTCCCTATGTTGCCCCTCAAATTAATTATCTCTTATACTGCCCCTCATAATTAATTATTTCCTATACTGCCCCTCATAATTATTTCCTATACTTCCCCTCAAATTAATTATTTCCTATACTGCCCCTCAAATTAATTATTTCCTATACTGCCCTCCACAATTAATTATTTCCTATACTTCCCCTCCACCCATTAATTATTTCCTATGCTGCCCCTCGCCATTAATTATTTCCTATGCTGCCCCTTACCATTAATTATTTCCTATACTGCCCCTCATAATTATTTCCTATACTGCCCCTCATAATTATTTCCTATACTGCCCCTCATAATTAATTATTCCCTATGCTGCCCCTCACCATTAATTATTTCCTATGCTGCCCCTCATAATTAATTATTTCCTATACTGCCCCTCATAGCTAACTATTGGCCCCCGCCCACCACAACCTTTTTACTGCCCTTTTTAATTAAAAAAATAAAAACCCTGTACTCACCACCGCGTCTTCTATCTTCTTGTAGGCCTAAGAAAGCCGGTTGGGTTCTTGTATGCCTAGTTTCTAACCTACACTGACAGCACACAACTGGATTTTAAGTCACTTTAAGTTTTGGAAAAAAAAAAAAAATCGTTAGACTGTGCCTAATTCAATCAAACCCCTAATACAGGAGTCCCCAAACTTTTTATGTAGGGGGCCGTTCACTGTCCCCCTCAGACCGTTGGAGGGCCGGACTTAAGTTTAAAAAGAAATAGCGGTACATGTGACCGCATCCGTAATACACTGGGCCCCCCTCAATTATTTATTTAATATACTGCACTCCTACTAAACGATTTTATATATATTGTCCCAATTAATTAATTAATATACTGGGACCTCTCTCCATTAATTATTGAATATGCCTTCCCCCAATTAATTACTAGACAGCCCCTCATAATTAATTATTTCTTACACCACCACCATTAATTATTTCCTATTCTGCCCTTCCACCATTAATTATGTCTTATGCTTCCCCCCATCATTAATTATTTCCTATGTTGCCCCTCAAATTAATTATCTCTTATACTGCCCCTCATAATTAATTATTTCCTATACTGCCCCTCATAATTATTTCCTATACTTCCCCTCAAATTAATTATTTCCTATACTGCCCCTCAAATTAATTATTTCCTATACTGCCCTCCACAATTAATTATTTCCTATACTTCCCCTCCACCCATTAATTATTTCCTATGCTGCCCCTCGCCATTAATTATTTCCTATGCTGCCCCTTACCATTAATTATTTCCTATATTGCCCCTCATAATTATTTCCTATACTGCCCCTCATAATTATTTCCTATACTGCCCCTCATAATTATTTCCTATACTGCCCCTCATAATTAATTATTCCCTATGCTGCCCCTCACCATTAATTATTTCCTATACTGCCCCTCATAACTAATTATTTCCTATACTGCCCCCACCATTAATTATTTCCTATACTGCCCCCCACCATTAATTATTTCCTATACTGCCCCTCAAATTAATTATTTCTTATACTGCCCCTCATAATTAATTATTCCCTATACTGCCCCTCTACCATTAACTATTTCCTATGCTGCTCCTCACCATTAATTATTTCCTATACTGCCCCCACCATTAATTATTCCCTATGCTGCCCCTCACCATTATTTATTTCCTATACTGCCCCTCAAATTAATTATTTCCAATACTGCCCCTCCACCATTAATTATTTCCTATACTGCCCCTCAAATTAATTATTTCCTATACTGCCCCTCCACCATTAATTATTTCCTATACTTCCCCTCCAGCATTAATTATTTCTTATGCTGCCCCTCACCATTAATTATTTCCTATACTGCCCCTCATAATTATTTCCTATACTGCCCCTCATAATTATTTCCTATACTGCCCCTCATAATTATTTCCTATACTGCCCCTCATAACTAACTATTGGCCCCCGCCCACCACAACCTTTTTACTGCCCTTTTTAATTAAAAAAATAAAAACCCTGTACTCACCACCGCGTCTTCTATCTTCTTGTAGGCCTAAGAAAGCCGGTTGGGTTCTTGTATGCCTAGTTTCTAACCTACACTGACAGCACACAACTGGATTTTAAGTCACTTTAAGTTTTGGAAAAAAAAAAAAAATCGTCAGACTGTGCCTAATTCAATCAAACCCCTAATACAGGAGTCCCCAAACTTTTTATGTAGGGGGCCGTTCACTGTCCCCCTCAGACCGTTGGAGGGCCGGACTTAAGTTTAAAAAGAAATAGCGGTACATGTGACCGCATCCGTAATACACTGGGCCCCCCTCAATTATTTATTTAATATACTGCACTCCTACTGAACGATTTTATATATATTGTCCCAATTAATTAATTAATATACTGGGACCTCTCTCCATTAATTATTGAATATGCCTTCCCCCAATTAATTACTAGACAGCCCCTCATAATTAATTATTGCTTACACCACCACCATTAATTATTTCCTATTCTGCCCTTCCACCATTAATTATGTCTTATGCTTCCCCCCATCATTAATTATTTCCTATGCTGCCCCTCATAATTAATTATTTCCTATGCTGCCCCTCATAATTATTTCCTATACTGCCCCTCCACCATTAATTATTTCCTATACTGCCCCTCAAATTAATTATTTCCTATACTGCCCCTCATAATTAATTATTCCTTATGCTGCCCCTCACCATTAATTATTTCCTATATTGCCCCTTATAATTATTCCCTATGTTGCCCCTCAAATTAATTATCTCTTATACTGCCCCTCATAATTAATTATTTCCTATACTGCCCCTCATAATTATTTCCTATACTTCCCCTCAAATTAATTATTTCCTATACTGCCCCTCAAATTAATTATTTCCTATACTGCCCTCCACAATTAATTATTTCCTATACTTCCCCTCCACCCATTAATTATTTCCTATGCTGCCCCTCGCCATTAATTATTTCCTATGCTGCCCCTTACCATTAATTATTTCCTATACTGCCCCTCATAATTATTTCCTATACTGCTCCTCACCATTAATTATTTCCTATACTGCCCCCACCATTAATTATTCCCTATGCTGCCCCTCACCATTATTTATTTCCTATACTGCCCCTCAAATTAATTATTTCCTATACTGCCCCTCCACCATTAATTATTTCCTATACTGACCCTCAAATTAATTATTTCCTATACTGCCCCTCCACCATTAATTATTTCCTATACTTCCCCTCCAGCATTAATTATTTCTTATGCTGCCCCTCACCATTAATTATTTCCTATACTGCCCCTCATAATTATTTCCTATACTGCCCCTCATAATTATTTCCTATACTGCCCCTCATAACTAACTATTGGCCCCCGCCCACCACAACCTTTTTACTGCCCTTTTTAATTAAAAAAATAAAAACCCTGTACTCACCACCGCGTCTTCTATCTTCTTGTAGGCCTAAGAAAGCCGGTTGGGTTCTTGTATGCCTAGTTTCTAACCTACACTGACAGCACACAACTGGATTTTAAGTCACTTTAAGTTTTGGAAAAAAAAAAAAATTCGTCAGACTGTGCCTAATTCAATCAAACCCCTAATACAGGAGTCCCCAAACTTTTTATGTAGGGGGCCGTTCACTGTCCCCCTCAGACCGTTGGAGGGCCGGACTTAAGTTTAAAAAGAAATAGCGGTACATGTGACCGCATCCGTAATACACTGGGCCCCCCTCAATTATTTATTTAATATACTGCACTCCTACTGAACTATTTTATATATATTGTCCCAATTAATTAATTAATATACTGGGACCTCTCTCCATTAATTATTGAATATGCCTTCCCCCAATTAATTACTAGACAGCCCCTCATAATTAATTATTTCTTACACCACCACCATTAATTATTTCCTATGCTGCCCTTCCACCATTAATTATGTCTTATGCTTCCCCCCATCATTAATTATTTCCTATGCTGCCCCTCATAATTAATTATTCCCTATGCTGCCCCTCATAATTATTTCCTATACTGCCCCTCCACCATTAATTATTTCCTATACTGCCCCTCAAATTAATTATTTCCTATACTGCCCCTCATAATTAATTATTCCTTATGCTGCCCCTCACCATTAATTATTTCCTATATTGCCCCTCATAATTATTCCCTATGTTGCCCCTCAAATTAATTATCTCTTATACTGCCCCTCATAATTAAGTATTTCCTATACTGCCCCTCATAATTATTTCCTATACTTCCCCTCAAATTAATTATTTCCTATACTGCCCCTCAAATTAATTATTTCCTATACTGCCCTCCACAATTAATTATTTCCTATACTTCCCCTCCACCCATTAATTATTTCCTATGCTGCCCCTCGCCATTAATTATTTCCTATGCTGCCCCTCACCATTAATTATTTCCTATGCTTCCCCTCACCATTAATTATTTCCTATACTGCCCCTCATAATTATTTCCTATACTGCCCCTCATAATTATTTCCTATACTGCCCCTCATAATTATTTCCTATACTTCCCCTCCAGCATTAATTATTTCCTATGCTGCCCCTCACCATTAATTATTTCCTATTCTGCCCCTCATAATTATTTCCTATACTGCCCCTCATAATTATTTCCTATACTGCCCCTCATAACTAACTATTGGCCCCCGCCCACCACAACCTTTTTACTGCCCTTTTTAATTAAAAAAATAAAAACCCTGTACTCACCACCGCGTCTTCTATCTTCTTGTAGGCCTAAGAAAGCCGGTTGGGTTCTTGTATGCCTAGTTTCTAACCTACACTGACAGCACACAACTGGATTTTAAGTCACTTTAAGTTTTGGAAAAAAAAAAAAATCGTCAGACTGTGCCTAATTCAATCAAACCCCTAATACAGGAGTCCCCAAACTTTTTATGTAGGGGGCCGTTCACTGTCCCCCTCAGACCGTTGGAGGGCCGGACTTAAGTTTAAAAAGAAATAGCGGTACATGTGACCGCATCCGTAATACAGGGCCCCCCTCAATTATTTATTTAATATACTGCACTCCTACTGAACTATTTTATATATATTGTCCCAATTAATTAATTAATATACTGGGACCTCTCTCCATTAATTATTGAATATGCCTTCCCCCAATTAATTACTAGACAGCCCCTCATAATTAATTATTTCTTACACCACCACCATTAATTATTTCCTATGCTGCCCTTCCACCATTAATTATGTCTTATGCTTCCCCCCATCATTAATTATTTCCTATGCTGCCCCTCATAATTAATTATTTCCTATGCTGCCCCTCATAATTATTTCCTATACTGCCCCTCCACCATTAATTATTTCCTATACTGCCCCTCAAATTAATTATTTCCTATACTGCCCCTCATAATTAATTATTCCTTATGCTGCCCCTCACCATTAATTATTTCCTATATTGCCCCTCATAATTATTCCCTATGTTGCCCCTCAAATTAATTATCTCTTATACTGCCCCTCATAATTAATTATTTCCTATACTGCCCCTCATAATTATTTCCTATACTTCCCCTCAAATTAATTATTTCCTATACTGCCCCTCAAATTAATTATTTCCTATACTGCCCTCCACAATTAATTATTTCCTATACTTCCCCTCCACCCATTAATTATTTCCTATGCTGCCCCTCGCCATTAATTATTTCCTATGCTGACCCTTACCATTAATTATTTCCTATACTGCCCCTCATAATTATTTCCTATACTGCCCCTCATAATTATTTCCTATACTGCCCCTCATAATTAATTATTCCCTATGCTGCCCCTCACCATTAATTATTTCCTATACTGCCCCTCATAATTAATTATTTCCTTTACTGCCCCCACCATTAATTATTTACTATACTGCCCCCCACCATTAATTATTTCCTATACTGCCCCTCAAATTAATTATTTCTTATACTGCCCCTCATAATTAATTATTCCCTATACTGCCCCTCTACCATTAATTATTTCCTATGCTGCTCATCACCATTAATTATTTCCTATACTGCCCCCACCATTAATTATTCCCTATGCTGCCCCTCACCATTATTTATTTCCTATACTGCCCCTCAAATTAATTATTTCCTATACTGCCCCTCCACCATTAATTATTTCCTATACTGCCCCTCAAATTAATTATTTCCTATACTGCCCCTCCACCATTAATTATTTCCTATACTTTCCCTCCAGCATTAATTATTTCTTATGCTGCCCCTCACCATTAATTATTTCCTATACTGCCCCTCATAATTATTTCCTATACTGCCCCTCATAATTATTTCCTATACTGCCCCTCATAACTAACTATTGGCCCCCGCCCACCACAACCTTTTTACTGCCCTTTTTAATTAAAAAAATAAAAACCCTGTACTCACCACCGCGTCTTCTATCTTCTTGTAGGCCTAAGAAAGCCGGTTGGGTTCTTGTATGCCTAGTTTCTAACCTACACTGACAGCACACAACTGGATTTTAAGTCACTTTAAGTTTTGGAAAAAAAAATAAAAAATTAGACTGTGCCTAATTCAATCAAACCCCTAATACAGGAGTCCCCAAACTTTTTATGTAGGGGCCGTTCACTGTCCCCCTCAGACCGTTGGAGGGCCGGACTTAAGTTTAAAAAGAAATAGCGGTACATGTGACCGCATCCGTAATACACTGGGCCCCCCTCAATTATTTATTTAATATACTGCACTCCTACTGAACTATTTTATATATATTGTCCCAATTAATTAATTAATATACTGGGACCTCTCTCCATTAATTATTGAATATGCCTTCCCCCAATTAATTACTAGACAGCCCCTCATAATTAATTATTTCTTACACCACCACCATTAATTATTTCCTATTCTGCCCTTCCACCATTAATTATGTCTTATGCTTTCCCCCATCATTAATTATTTCCTATGCTGCCCCTCATAATTAATTATTTCCTATGCTGCCCCTCATAATTATTTCCTATACTGCCCCTCCACCATTAATTATTTCCTATGCTGCCCCTCAAATTAATTATTTCCTATACTGCCCCTCATAATTAATTATTCCTTATGCTGCCCCTCACCATTAATTATTTCCTATATTGCCCCTCATAATTATTCCCTATGTTGCCCCTCAAATTAATTATCTCTTATACTGCCCCTCATAATTAATTATTTCCTATACTGCCCCTCATAATTATTTCCTATACTTCACCTCAAATTAATTATTTCCTATACTGCCCCTCAAATTAATTATTTCCTATACTTCCCCTCCACCCATTAATTATTTCCTATGCTGCCCCTCGCCATTAATTATTTCCTATGCTGCCCCTTACCATTAATTATTTCCTATACTGCCCTCATAATTATTTCCTATACTGCCCCTCATAATTATTTCCTATACTGCCCCTCATAATTATTTCCTATACTGCCCCTCATAATTAATTATTCCCTATGCTACCCCTCACCATTAATTATTTCCTATACTGCCCCTCATAATTAATTATTTCCTATACTGCCCCCACCATTAATTATTTCCTATACTGCCCCCCACCATTAATTATTTCCTATACTGCCCCTCAAATTAATTATTTCTTATACTGCCCCTCATAATTAATTATTCCCTATACTGCCCCTCTACCATTAATTATTTCCTATGCTGCTCCTCACCATTAATTATTTCCTATACTGCCCCCACCATTAATTATTCCCTATGCTGCCCCTCACCATTATTTATTTCCTATACTGCCCCTCAAATTAATTATTTCCTATACTGCCCCTCCACCATTAATTGTTTCCTATACTGCCCCTCAAATTAATTATTTCCTATACTGCCCCTCCACCATTAATTATTTCCTATACTTCCCCTCCAGCATTAATTATTTCTTATGCTGCCCCTCACCATTAATTATTTCCTATACTGCCCCTCATAATTATTTCCTATACTGCCCCTCATAATTATTTCCTATACTGCCCCTCATAGCTAACTATTGGCCCCCGCCCACCACAACCTTTTTACTGCCCTTTTTAATTAAAAAAATAAAAACCCTGTACTCACCACCGCGTCTTCTATCTTCTTGTAGGCCTAAGAAAGCCGGTTGGGTTCTTGTATGCCTAGTTTCTAACCTACACTGACAGCACACAACTGGATTTTAAGTCACTTTAAGTTTTGGAAAAAAAAAAAAAAATCGTCAGACTGTGCCTAATTCAATCAAACCCCTAATACAGGAGTCCCCAAACTTTTTATGTAGGGGGCCGTTCACTGTCCCCCTCAGACCGTTGGAGGGCCGGACTTAAGTTTAAAAAGAAATAGCGGTACATGTGACCGCATCCGTAATACACTGGGCCCCCCTCAATTATTTATTTAATATACTGCACTCCTACTGAACTATTTTATATATATTGTCCCAATTAATTAATTAATATACTGGGACCTCTCTCCATTAATTATTGAATATGTCTTCCCCCAATTAATTACTAGACAGCCCCTCATAATTAATTATTTCTTACACCACCACCATTAATTATTTCCTATTCTGCCCTTCCACCATTAATTATGTCTTATGCTTCCCCCCATCATTAATTATTTCCTATGCTGCCCCTCATAATTAATTATTTCCTATGCTGCCCCTCATAATTATTTCCTATACTGCCCCTCCACCATTAATTATTTCCTATACTGCCCCTCAAATTAATTATTTCCTATACTGCCCCTCATAATTAATTATTCCTTATGCTGCCCCTCACCATTAATTATTTCCTATATTGCCCCTCATAATTATTCCCTATGTTGCCCCTCAAATTAATTATCTCTTATACTGCCCCTCATAATTAATTATTTCCTATACTGCCCCTCATAATTATTTCCTATACTTCCCCTCAAATTAATTATTTCCTATACTGCCCCTCAAATTAATTATTTCCTATACTGCCCTCCACAATTAATTATTTCCTATACTTCCCCTCCACCCATTAATTATTTCCTATGCTGCCCCTCGCCATTAATTATTTCCTATGCTGCCCCTTACCATTAATTATTTCCTATACTGCCCCTCATAATTATTTCCTATACTGCTCCTCACCATTAATTATTTCCTATACTGCCCCCACCATTAATTATTCCCTATGCTGCCCCTCACCATTATTTATTTCCTATACTGCCCCTCCACCATTAATTATTTCCTATACTGCCCCTCCACCATTAATTATTTCCTATACTGCCCCTCAAATTAATTATTTCCTATACTGCCCCTCCACCATTAATTATTTCCTATACTTCCCCTCCAGCATTAATTATTTCTTATGCTGCCCCTCACCATTAATTATTTCCTATACTGCCCCTCATAATTATTTCCTATACTGCCCCTCATAATTATTTCCTATACTGCCCCTCATAACTAACTATTGGCCCCCGCCCACCACAACCTTTTTACTGCCCTTTTTAATTAAAAAAATAAAAACCCTGTACTCACCACCGCGTCTTCTATCTTCTTGTAGGCCTAAGAAAGCCGGTTGGGTTCTTGTATGCCTAGTTTCTAACCTACACTGACAGCACACAACTGGATTTTAAGTCACTTTAAGTTTTGGAAAAAAAAAAAAAATCGTCAGACTGTGCCTAATTCAATCAAACCCCTAATACAGGAGTCCCCAAACTTTTTATGTAGGGGGCCGTTCACTGTCCCCCTCAGACCGTTGGAGGGCCGGACTTAAGTTTAAAAAGAAATAGCGGTACATGTGACCGCATCCGTAATACACTGGGCCCCCCTCAATTATTTATTAAATATACTGCACTCCTACTGAACTATTTTATATATATTGTCCCAATTAATTAATTAATATACTGGGACCTCTCTCCATTAATTATTGAATATGCCTTCCCCCAATTAATTACTAGACAGCCCCTCATAATTAATTATTTCTTACACCACCACCATTAATTATTTCCTATTCTGCCCTTCCACCATTAATTATGTCTTATGCTTCCCCCCATCATTAATTATTTCCTATGCTGCCCCTCATAATTAATTATTTCCTATGCTGCCCCTCATAATTATTTCCTATACTGCCCCTCCACCATTAATTATTTCCTATACTGCCCCTCAAATTAATTATTTCCTATACTGCCCCTCATAATTAATTATTCCTTATGCTGCCCCTCACCATTAATTATTTCCTATATTGCCCCTCATAATTATTCCCTATGTTGCCCCTCAAATTAATTATCTCTTATACTGCCCCTCATAATTAATTATTTCCTATACTGCCCCTCATAATTATTTCCTATACTTCCCCTCAAATTAATTATTTCCTATACTGCCCCTCAAATTAATTATTTCCTATACTGCCCTCCACAATTAATTATTTCCTATACTTCCCCTCCACCCATTAATTATTTCCTATGCTGCCCCTCGCCATTAATTATTTCCTATGCTGCCCCTTACCATTAATTATTTCCTATACTGCCCCTCATAATTATTTCCTATACTGCCCCTCATAATTATTTCCTATACTGCCCCTCATAATTAATTATTCCCTATGCTGCCCCTCACCATTAATTATTTCCTATGCTGCCCCTCATAATTAATTATTTCCTATACTGCCCCTCATAGCTAACTATTGGCCCCCGCCCACCACAACCTTTTTACTGCCCTTTTTAATTAAAAAAATAAAAACCCTGTACTCACCACCGCGTCTTCTATCTTCTTGTAGGCCTAAGAAAGCCGGTTGGGTTCTTGTATGCCTAGTTTCTAACCTACACTGACAGCACACAACTGGATTTTAAGTCACTTTAAGTTTTGGAAAAAAAAAAAAAATCGTCAGACTGTGCCTAATTCAATCAAACCCCTAATACAGGAGTCCCCAAACTTTTTATGTAGGGGGCCGTTCACTGTCCCCCTCAGACCGTTGGAGGGCCGGACTTAAGTTTAAAAAGAAATAGCGGTACATGTGACCGCATCCGTAATACACTGGGCCCCCCTCAATTATTTATTTAATATACTGCACTCCTACTAAACGATTTTATATATATTGTCCCAATTAATTAATTAATATACTGGGACCTCTCTCCATTAATTATTGAATATGCCTTCCCCCAATTAATTACTAGACAGCCCCTCATAATTAATTATTTCTTACACCACCACCATTAATTATTTCCTATTCTGCCCTTCCACCATTAATTATGTCTTATGCTTCCCCCCATCATTAATTATTTCCTATGTTGCCCCTCAAATTAATTATCTCTTATACTGCCCCTCATAATTAATTATTTCCTATACTGCCCCTCATAATTATTTCCTATACTTCCCCTCAAATTAATTATTTCCTATACTGCCCCTCAAATTAATTATTTCCTATACTGCCCTCCACAATTAATTATTTCCTATACTTCCCCTCCACCCATTAATTATTTCCTATGCTGCCCCTCGCCATTAATTATTTCCTATGCTGCCCCTTACCATTAATTATTTCCTATACTGCCCCTCATAATTATTTCCTATACTGCCCCTCATAATTATTTCCTATACTGCCCCTCATAATTAATTATTCCCTATGCTGCCCCTCACCATTAATTATTTCCTATACTGCCCCTCATAATTAATTATTTCCTATACTGCCCCCACCATTAATTATTTCCTATACTGCCCCCCACCATTAATTATTTCCTATACTGCCCCTCAAATTAATTATTTCTTATACTGCCCCTCATAATTAATTATTCCCTATACTGCCCCTCTACCATTAACTATTTCCTATGCTGCTCCTCACCATTAATTATTTCCTATACTGCCCCCACCATTAATTATTCCCTATGCTGCCCCTCACCATTATTTATTTCCTATACTGCCCCTCAAATTAATTATTTCCAATACTGCCCCTCCACCATTAATTATTTCCTATACTGCCCCTCAAATTAATTATTTCCTATACTGCCCCTCCACCATTAATTATTTCCTATACTTCCCCTCCAGCATTAATTATTTCTTATGCTGCCCCTCACCATTAATTATTTCCTATACTGCCCCTCATAATTATTTCCTATACTGCCCCTCATAATTATTTCCTATACTGCCCCTCATAACTAACTATTGGCCCCCGCCCACCACAACCTTTTTACTGCCCTTTTTAATTAAAAAAATAAAAACCCTGTACTCACCACCGCGTCTTCTATCTTCTTGTAGGCCTAAGAAAGCCGGTTGGGTTCTTGTATGCCTAGTTTCTAACCTACACTGACAGCACACAACTGGATTTTAAGTCACTTTAAGTTTTGGAAAAAAAAAAAAAAATCGTCAGACTGTGCCTAATTCAATCAAACCCCTAATACAGGAGTCCCCAAACTTTTTATGTAGGGGGCCGTTCACTGTCCCCCTCAGACCGTTGGAGGGCCGGACTTAAGTTTAAAAAGAAATAGCGGTACATGTGACCGCATCCGTAATACACTGGGCCCCCCTCAATTATTTATTTAATATACTGCACTCCTACTGAACGATTTTATATATATTGTCCCAATTAATTAATTAATATACTGGGACCTCTCTCCATTAATTATTGAATATGCCTTCCCCCAATTAATTACTAGACAGCCCCTCATAATTAATTATTGCTTACACCACCACCATTAATTATTTCCTATTCTGCCCTTCCACCATTAATTATGTCTTATGCTTCCCCCCATCATTAATTATTTCCTATGCTGCCCCTCATAATTAATTATTTCCTATGCTGCCCCTCATAATTATTTCCTATACTGCCCCTCCACCATTAATTATTTCCTATACTGCCCCTCAAATTAATTATTTCCTATACTGCCCCTCATAATTAATTATTCCTTATGCTGCCCCTCACCATTAATTATTTCCTATATTGCCCCTTATAATTATTCCCTATGTTGCCCCTCAAATTAATTATCTCTTATACTGCCCCTCATAATTAATTATTTCCTATACTGCCCCTCATAATTATTTCCTATACTTCCCCTCAAATTAATTATTTCCTATACTGCCCCTCAAATTAATTATTTCCTATACTGCCCTCCACAATTAATTATTTCCTATACTTCCCCTCCACCCATTAATTATTTCCTATGCTGCCCCTCGCCATTAATTATTTCCTATGCTGCCCCTTACCATTAATTATTTCCTATACTGCCCCTCATAATTATTTCCTATACTGCTCCTCACCATTAATTATTTCCTATACTGCCCCCACCATTAATTATTCCCTATGCTGCCCCTCACCATTATTTATTTCCTATACTGCCCCTCAAATTAATTATTTCCTATACTGCCCCTCCACCATTAATTATTTCCTATACTGCCCCTTAAAATTAATTATTTCCTATACTGCCCCTCCACCATTAATTATTTCCTATACTTCCCCTCCAGCATTAATTATTTCTTATGCTGCCCCTCACCATTAATTATTTCCTATACTGCCCCTCATAATTATTTCCTATACTGCCCCTCATAATTATTTCCTATACTTCCCCTCAAATTAATTATTTCCTATACTGCCCCTCAAATTAATTATTTCCTATACTGCCCCTCCACCATTAATTATTTCCTATACTGCCCCTCATAATTATTTCCTATACTGCCCCTCATAATTATTTCCTATACTGCCCCTCATAACTAACTATTGGCCCCCGCCCACCACAACCTTTTTACTGCCCTTTTTAATTAAAAAAATAAAAACCCTGTACTCACCACCGCGTCTTCTATCTTCTTGTAGGCCTAAGAAAGCCGGTTGGGTTCTTGTATGCCTAGTTTCTAACCTACACTGACAGCACACAACTGGATTTTAAGTCACTTTAAGTTTTGAAAAAAAAAAAAAAAAATTAGACTGTGCCTAATTCAATCAAACCCCTAATACAGGAGTCCCCAAACTTTTTATGTAGGGGGCCGTTCACTGTCCCCCTCAGACCGTTGGAGGGCCGGACTTAAGTTTAAAAAGAAATAGCGGTACATGTGACCGCATCCGTAATACACTGGGCCCCCCTCAATTATTTATTTAATATACTGCACTCCTACTGAACTATTTTATATATATTGTCCCAATTAATTAATTAATATACTGGGACCTCTCTCCATTAATTATTGAATATGCCTTCCCCCAATTAATTACTAGACAGCCCCTCATAATTAATTATTTCTTACACCACCACCATTAATTATTTCCTATGCTGCCCTTCCACCATTAATTATGTCTTATGCTTCCCCCCATCATTAATTATTTCCTATGCTGCCCCTCATAATTAATTATTTCCTATGCTGCCCCTCATAATTATTTCCTATACTGCCCCTCCACCATTAATTATTTCCTATACTGCCCCTCAAATTAATTATTTCCTATACTGCCCCTCATAATTAATTATTCCTTATGCTGCCCCTCACCATTAATTATTTCCTATATTGCCCCTCATATTTATTCCCTATGTTGCCCCTCAAATTAATTATCTCTTATACTGCCCCTCATAATTAAGTATTTCCTATACTGCCCCTCATAATTATTTCCTATACTTCCCCTCAAATTAATTATTTCCTATACTGCCCCTCAAATTAATTATTTCCTATACTGCCCTCCACAATTAATTATTTCCTATACTTCCCCTCCACCCATTAATTATTTCCTATGCTGCCCCTCGCCATTAATTATTTCCTATGCTGCCCCTCACCATTAATTATTTCCTATGCTTCCCCTCACCATTAATTATTTCCTATACTGCCCCTCATAATTATTTCCTATACTGCCCCTCATAATTATTTCCTATACTGCCCCTCATAATTATTTCCTATACTTCCCCTCCAGCATTAATTATTTCCTATGCTGCCCCTCACCATTAATTATTTCCTATTCTGCCCCTCATAATTATTTCCTATACTGCCCCTCATAATTATTTCCTATACTGCCCCTCATAACTAACTATTGGCCCCCGCCCACCACAACCTTTTTACTGCCCTTTTTAATTAAAAAAATAAAAACCCTGTACTCACCACCGCGTCTTCTATCTTCTTGTAGGCCTAAGAAAGCCGGTTGGGTTCTTGTATGCCTAGTTTCTAACCTACACTGACAGCACACAACTGGATTTTAAGTCACTTTAAGTTTTGGAAAAAAAAAAAAAATCGTCAGACTGTGCCTAATTCAATCAAACCCCTAATACAGGAGTCCCCAAACTTTTTATGTAGGGGGCCGTTCACTGTCCCCCTCAGACCGTTGGAGGGCCGGACTTAAGTTTAAAAAGAAATAGCGGTACATGTGACCGCATCCGTAATACACTGGGCCCCCCTCAATTATTTATTTAATATACTGCACTCCTACTGAACTATTTTATATATATTGTCCCAATTAATTAATTAATATACTGGGACCTCTCTCCATTAATTATTGAATATGCCTTCCCCCAATTAATTACTAGACAGCCCCTCATAATTAATTATTTCTTACACCACCACCATTAATTATTTCCTATGCTGCCCTTCCACCATTAATTATGTCTTATGCTTCCCCCCATCATTAATTATTTCCTATGCTGCCCCTCATAATTAATTATTTCCTATGCTGCCCCTCATAATTATTTCCTATACTGCCCCTCCACCATTAATTATTTCCTATACTGCCCCTCAAATTAATTATTTCCTATACTGCCCCTCATAATTAATTATTCCTTATGCTGCCCCTCACCATTAATTATTTCCTATATTGCCCCTCATAATTATTCCCTATGTTGCCCCTCAAATTAATTATCTCTTATACTGCCCCTCATAATTAATTATTTCCTATACTGCCCCTCATAATTATTTCCTATACTTCCCCTCAAATTAATTATTTCCTATACTGCCCCTCAAATTAATTATTTCCTATACTGCCCTCCACAATTAATTATTTCCTATACTTCCCCTCCACCCATTAATTATTTCCTATGCTGCCCCTCGCCATTAATTATTTCCTATGCTGACCCTTACCATTAATTATTTCCTATACTGCCCCTCATAATTATTTCCTATACTGCCCCTCATAATTATTTCCTATACTGCCCCTCATAATTATTTCCTATACTGCCCCTCATAATTAATTATTTCCTTTACTGCCCCCACCATTAATTATTTACTATACTGCCCCCCACCATTAATTATTTCCTATACTGCCCCTCAAATTAATTATTTCTTATACTGCCCCTCATAATTAATTATTCCCTATACTGCCCCTCTACCATTAATTATTTCCTATGCTGCTCCTCACCATTAATTATTTCCTATACTGCCCCCACCATTAATTATTCCCTATGCTGCCCCTCACCATTATTTATTTCCTATACTGCCCCTCAAATTAATTATTTCCTATACTGCCCCTCCACCATTAATTATTTCCTATACTGCCCCTCAAATTAATTATTTCCTATACTGCCCCTCCACCATTAATTATTTCCTATACTTCCCCTCCAGCATTAATTATTTCTTATGCTGCCCCTCACCATTAATTATTTCCTATACTGCCCCTCATAATTATTTCCTATACTGCCCCTCATAATTATTTCCTATACTGCCCCTCATAACTAACTATTGGCCCCCGCCCACCACAACCTTTTTACTGCCCTTTTTAATTAAAAAAATAAAAACCCTGTACTCACCACCGCGTCTTCTATCTTCTTGTAGGCCTAAGAAAGCCGGTTGGGTTCTTGTATGCCTAGTTTCTAACCTACACTGACAGCACACAACTGGAGTTTAAGTCACTTTAAGTTTTGGAAAAAAAAAAATAAATCGTCAGACTGTGCCTAATTCAATCAAACCCCTAATACAGGAGTCCCCAAACTTTTTATGTAGGGGGCCGTTCACTGTCCCCCTCAGACCGTTGGAGGGCCGGACTTAAGTTTAAAAAGAAATAGCGGTACATGTGACCGCATCCGTAATACACTGGGCCCCCCTCAATTATTTATTTAATATACTGCACTCCTACTGAACTATTTTATATATATTGTCCCAATTAATTAATTAATATACTGGGACCTCTCTCCATTAATTATTGAATATGCCTTCCCCCAATTAATTACTAGACAGCCCCTCATAATTAATTATTTCTTACACCACCACCATTAATTATTTCCTATGCTGCCCTTCCACCATTAATTATGTCTTATGCTTCCCCCCATCATTAATTATTTCCTATGCTGCCCCTCATAATTAATTATTTCCTATGCTGCCCCTCATAATTATTTCCTATACTGCCCCTCCACCATTAATTATTTCCTATACTGCCCCTCAAATTAATTATTTCCTATACTGCCCCTCATAATTAATTATTCCTTATGCTGCCCCTCACCATTAATTATTTCCTATATTGCCCCTCATAATTATTCCCTATGTTGCCCCTCAAATTAATTATCTCTTATACTGCCCCTCATAATTAATTATTTCCTATACTGCCCCTCATAATTATTTCCTATACTTCCCCTCAAATTAATTATTTCCTATACTGCCCCTCAAATTAATTATTTCCTATACTGCCCTCCACAATTAATTATTTCCTATACTTCCCCTCCACCCATTAATTATTTCCTATGCTGCCCCTCGCCATTAATTATTTCCTATGCTGCCCCTTACCATTAATTATTTCCTATACTGCCCCTCATAATTATTTCCTATACTGCCCCTCATAATTATTTCCTATACTGCCCCTCATAATTATTTCCTATACTGCCCCTCATAATTAATTATTCCCTATGCTGCCCCTCACCATTAATTATTTCCTATGCTGCCCCTCATAATTAATTATTTCCTATACTGCCCCTCATAGCTAACTATTGGCCCCCGCCCACCACAACCTTTTTACTGCCCTTTTTAATTAAAAAAATAAAAACCCTGTACTCACCACCGCGTCTTCTATCTTCTTGTAGGCCTAAGAAAGCCGGTTGGGTTCTTGTATGCCTAGTTTCTAACCTACACTGACAGCACACAACTGGATTTTAAGTCACTTTAAGTTTTTGAAAAAAAAAAAAAAATCGTCAGACTGTGCCTAATTCAATCAAACCCCTAATACAGGAGTCCCCAAACTTTTTATGTAGGGGGCCGTTCACTGTCCCCCTCAGACCGTTGGAGGGCCGGACTTAAGTTTAAAAAGAAATAGCGGTACATGTGACCGCATCCGTAATACACTGGGCCCCCCTCAATTATTTATTTAATATACTGCACTCCTACTGAACTATTTTATATATATTGTCCCAATTAATTAATTAATATACTGGGACCTCTCTCCATTAATTATTGAATATGCCTTCCCCCAATTAATTACTAGACAGCCCCTCATAATTAATTATTTCTTACACCACCACCATTAATTATTTCCTATTCTGCCCTTCCACCATTAATTATGTCTTATGCTTCCCCCCATCATTAATTATTTCCTATGCTGCCCCTCATAATTAATTATTTCCTATGCTGCCCCTCATAATTATTTCCTATACTGCCCCTCCACCATTAATTATTTCCTATACTGCCCCTCAAATTAATTATTTCCTATACTGCCCCTCATAATTAATTATTCCTTATGCTGCCCCTCAATATTAATTATTTCCTATATTGCCCCTCATAATTATTCCCTATGTTGCCCCTCAAATTAATTATCTCTTATACTGCCCCTCATAATTAATTATTTCCTATACTGCCCCTCATAATTATTTCCTATACTTCCCCTCAAATTAATTATTTCCTATACTGCCCCTCAAATTAATTATTTCCTATACTGCCCTCCACAATTAATTATTTCCTATACTTCCCCTCCACCCATTAATTATTTCCTATGCTGCCCCTCGCCATTAATTATTTCCTATGCTGCCCCTTACCATTAATTATTTCCTATACTGCCCCTCATAATTATTTCCTATACTGCTCCTCACCATTAATTATTTCCTATACTGCCCCCACCATTAATTATTCCCTATGCTGCCCCTCACCATTATTTATTTCCTATACTGCCCCTCAAATTAATTATTTCCTATACTGCCCCTCCACCATTAATTATTTCCTATACTGCCCCTCAAATTAATTATTTCCTATACTGCCCCTCCACCATTAATTATTTCCTATACTTCCCCTCCAGCATTAATTATTTCTTATGCTGCCCCTCACCATTAATTATTTCCTATACTGCCCCTCATAATTATTTCCTATACTGCCCCTCATAATTATTTCCTATACTGACCCTCATAACTAACTATTGGCCCCCGCCCACCACAACCTTTTTACTGCCCTTTTTAATTAAAAAAATAAAAACCCTGTACTCACCACCGCGTCTTCTATCTTCTTGTAGGCCTAAGAAAGCCGGTTGGGTTCTTGTATGCCTAGTTTCTAACCTACACTGACAGCACACAACTGGATTTTAAGTCACTTTAAGTTTTGGAAAAAAAAAAAAAAATCGTCAGACTGTGCCTAATTCAATCAAACCCCTAATACAGGAGTCCCCAAACTTTTTATGTAGGGGGCCGTTCACTGTCCCCCTCAGACCGTTGGAGGGCCGGACTTAAGTTTAAAAAGAAATAGCGGTACATGTGACCGCATCCGTAATACACTGGGCCCCCCTCAATTATTTATTTAATATACTGCACTCCTACTGAACTATTTTATATATATTGTCCCAATTAATTAATTAATATACTGGGACCTCTCTCCATTAATTATTGAATATGCCTTCCCCCAATTAATTACTAGACAGCCCCTCATAATTAATTATTTCTTACACCACCACCATTAATTATTTCCTATGCTGCCCTTCCACCATTAATTATGTCTTATGCTTCCCCCCATCATTAATTATTTCCTATGCTGCCCCTCATAATTAATTATTTCCTATGCTGCCCCTCATAATTATTTCCTATACTGCCCCTCCACCATTAATTATTTCCTATACTGCCCCTCAAATTAATTATTTCCTATACTGCCCCTCATAATTAATTATTCCTTATGCTGCCCCTCACCATTAATTATTTCCTATATTGCCCCTCATAATTATTCCCTATGTTGCCCCTCAAATTAATTATCTCTTATACTGCCCCTCATAATTAATTATTTCCTATACTGCCCCTCATAATTATTTCCTATACTTCCCCTCAAATTAATTATTTCCTATACTGCCCCTCAAATTAATTATTTCCTATACTGCCCTCCACAATTAATTATTTCCTATACTTCCCCTCCACCCATTAATTATTTCCTATGCTGCCCCTCGCCATTAATTATTTCCTATGCTGACCCTTACCATTAATTATTTCCTATACTGCCCCTCATAATTATTTCCTATACTGCCCCTCATAATTATTTCCTATACTGCCCCTCATAATTATTTCCTATACTGCCCCTCATAATTAATTATTCCCTATGCTGCCCCTCACCATTAATTATTTCCTATACTGCCCCTCATAATTAATTATTTCCTTTACTGCCCCCACCATTAATTATTTACTATACTGCCCCCCACCATTAATTATTTCCTATACTGCCCCTCAAATTAATTAATTCTTATACTGCCCCTCATAATTAATTATTCCCTATACTGCCCCTCTACCATTAATTATTTCCTATGCTGCTCCTCACCATTAATTATTTCCTATACTGCCCCCACCATTAATTATTCCCTATGCTGCCCCTCACCATTATTTATTTCCTATACTGCCCCTCAAATTAATTATTTCCTATACTGCCCCTCCACCATTAATTATTTCCTATACTGCCCCTCAAATTAATTATTTCCTATACTGCCCCTCCACCATTAATTATTTCCTATACTTCCCCTCCAGCATTAATTATTTCTTATGCTGCCCCTAACCATTAATTATTTCCTATACTGCCCCTCATAATTATTTCCTATACTGCCCCTCATAATTATTTCCTATACTGCCCCTCATAACTAACTATTGGCCCCCGCCCACCACAACCTTTTTACTGCCCTTTTTAATTAAAAAAATAAAAACCCTGTACTCACCACCGCGTCTTCTATCTTCTTGTAGGCCTAAGAAAGCCGGTTGGGTTCTTGTATGCCTAGTTTCTAACCTACACTGACAGCACACAACTGGATTTTAAGTCACTTTAAGTTTTGGAAAAAAAAAAAAAAATCGTCAGACTGTGCCTAATTCAATCAAACCCCTAATACAGGAGTCCCCAAACTTTTTATGTAGGGGGCCGTTCACTGTCCCCCTCAGACCGTTGGAGGGCCGGACTTAAGTTTAAAAAGAAATAGCGGTACATGTGACCGCATCCGTAATACACTGGGCCCCCCTCAATTATTTATTTAATATACTGCACTCCTACTGAACTATTTTATATATATTGTCCCAATTAATTAATTAATATACTGGGACCTCTCTCCATTAATTATTGAATATGCCTTCCCCCAATTAATTACTAGACAGCCCCTCATAATTAATTATTTCTTACACCACCACCATTAATTATTTCCTATGCTGCCCTTCCACCATTAATTATGTCTTATGCTTCCCCCCATCATTAATTATTTCCTATGCTGCCCCTCATAATTAATTATTTCCTATGCTGCCCCTCATAATTATTTCCTATACTGCCCCTCCACCATTAATTATTTCCTATACTGCCCCTCAAATTAATTATTTCCTATACTGCCCCTCATAATTAATTATTCCTTATGCTGCCCCTCACCATTAATTATTTCCTATATTGCTCCTCATAATTATTCCCTATGTTGCCCCTCAAATTAATTATCTCTTATACTGCCCCTCATAATTAATTATTTCCTATACTGCCCCTCATAATTATTTCCTATACTTCCCCTCAAATTAATTATTTCCTATACTGCCCCTCAAATTAATTATTTCCTATACTGCCCTCCACAATTAATTATTTCCTATACTTCCCCTCCACCCATTAATTATTTCCTATGCTGCCCCTCGACATTAATTATTTCCTATGCTGCCCCTCACCATTAATTATTTCCTATGCTGTCCCTCACCATTAATTATTTCCTATACTGCCCCTCATAATTATTTCCTATACTGCCCCTCATAATTATTTCCTATACTGCCCCTCATAATTAATTATTCCCTATGCTGCCCCTCACCATTAATTATTTCCTATACTGCCCCTCCACCATTAATTATTTCCTATACTTTCCCTCCACCATTAATTATTTCTTATGCTGCCCCTCACCATTAATTATTTCCTATACTGCCCCTCATAATTATTTCCTATACTGCCCCTCATAATTATTTCCTATACTGCCCCTCATAATTATTTCCTATACTGCCCCTCATAATTAATTATTCCCTATGCTGCCCCTCACCATTAATTATTTCCTATACTGCCCCTCCACCATTAATTATTTCCTATACTTCCCCTCCACCATTAATTATTTCTTATGCTGCCCCTCACCATTAATTATTTCCTATACTGCCCCTCATAATTATTTCCTATACTGCCCCTCATAATTATTTCCTATACTGCCCCTCATAATTATTTCCTATACTGCCCCTCATAATTAATTATTCCCTATGCTGCCCCTCACCATTAATTATTTCCTATACTGCCCCTCCACCATTAATTATTTCCTATACTGCCCCTCATAATTATTTCCTATACTGCCCCTCTTAATTATTTCCTATGCTGCCCCTCATAATTATTTCCTATACTGCCCCTCCACCATTAATTATTTCCTATACTGCCCCTCAAATTAATTTTTTCCTATACTGCCCCTCATAATTAATTATTCCTTATGCTTCCCCTCACCATTAATTATTTCCTATATTGCCCCTCATAATAATTCCCTATGTTGCCCCTCAAATTAATTATCTCTTATACTGCCCCTCATAATTAATTATTTCCTATACTGCCCCTCACCATTAATTATTTCCTATACTGCCCCTCATAATTATTTCCTATACTGCCCCTCATAATTAATTATTTCCTATGCTGCCCCTCACCATTATTTATTTCCTATACTGCCCCCACCATGAATTATTCCCTATGCTGCCCCTCACCATTATTTATTTCCTATACTGCCCCTCAAATTAATTATTTCCTATACTGCCCCTCCACCATTAATTATTTCCTATACTGCCCCTCAAATTAATTATTTCCTATACTGCCCCTCCACCATTAATTATTTCCTATACTTCCCCTCCAGCATTAATTATTTCTTATGCTGCCCCTCACCATTAATTATTTCCTATACTGCCCCTCATAATTATTTCCTATACTGCCCCTCATAATTATTTCCTATACTGACCCTCATAACTAACTATTGGCCCCCGCCCACCACAACCTTTTTACTGCCCTTTTTAATTAAAAAAATAAAAACCCTGTACTCACCACCGCGTCTTCTATCTTCTTGTAGGCCTAAGAAAGCCGGTTGGGTTCTTGTATGCCTAGTTTCTAACCTACACTGACAGCACACAACTGGATTTTAAGTCACTTTAAGTTTTGGAAAAAAAAAAAAAAATCGTCAGACTGTGCCTAATTCAATCAAACCCCTAATACAGGAGTCCCCAAACTTTTTATGTAGGGGGCCGTTCACTGTCCCCCTCAGACCGTTGGAGGGCCGGACTTAAGTTTAAAAAGAAATAGCGGTACATGTGACCGCATCCGTAATACACTGGGCCCCCCTCAATTATTTATTTAATATACTGCACTCCTACTGAACTATTTTATATATATTGTCCCAATTAATTAATTAATATACTTGGACCTCTCTCCATTAATTATTGAATATGCCTTCCCCCAATTAATTACTAGACAGCCCCTCATAATTAATTATTTCTTACACCACCACCTTTAATTATTTCCTATGCTGCCCTTCCACCATTAATTATGTCTTATGCTTCCCCCCATCATTAATTATTTCCTATGCTGCCCCTCATAATTAATTATTTCCTATGCTGCCCCTCATAATTATTTCCTATACTGCCCCTCCACCATTAATTATTTCCTATACTGCCCCTCAAATTAATTATTTCCTATACTGCCCCTCATAATTAATTATTCCTTATGCTGCCCCTCACCATTAATTATTTCCTATATTGCCCCTCATAATTATTCCCTATGTTGCCCCTCAAATTAATTATCTCTTATACTGCCCCTCATAATTAATTATTTCCTATACTGCCCCTCATAATTATTTCCTATACTTCCCCTCAAATTAATTATTTCCTATACTGCCCCTCAAATTAATTATTTCCTATACTGCCCTCCACAATTAATTATTTCCTATACTTCCCCTCCACCCATTAATTATTTCCTATGCTGCCCCTCGCCATTAATTATTTCCTATGCTGCCCCTCACCATTAATTATTTCCTATGCTTCCCCTCACCATTAATTATTTCCTATACTGCCCCTCATAATTATTTCCTATACTGCCCCTCATAATTATTTCCTATACTGCCCCTCATAATTATTTCCTATACTGCCCCTCAAATTAATTATTTCCTATACTGCCCCTCATAATTATTTCCTATACTGCCCCTCATAATTATTTCCTATACTGCCCCTCATAATTAATTATTCCCTATGCTGCCCCTCGCCATTAATTATTTTCTATGCTGACCCTCACCATTAATTATTTCCTATGCTTCCCCTCACCATTAATTATTTCCTATACTGCCCCTCATAATTATTTCCTATACTGCCCCTCATAATTATTTCCTATACTGCCCCTCATAATTATTTCCTATACTGCCCCTCACCATTAATTATTCCCTATGCTGCCCCTCACCATTCATTATTTCCTATACTGCCCCTCCACCATTAATTATTTCCTATACTGCCCCTCCACCATTAATTATTTCCTATACTGCCCCTCATAATTATTTCCTTTACTGCCCCTCATAATTATTTATTTTCTATGCTGTTTATTTCCTATACTGCCCCTCAAATTAATTATTTCCTATACTGCCCCTCCACCATTAATTATTTCCTATACTTCCCCCCCACCATTAATTATTTCCTATGCTGCTCCTCACCATTAATTATTTCCTATACTGCCCCTCAAATTAATTATTCCTTATACTGCCCCTCAAATTAATTATTTCCTATACTGCCCCTCCACTATTAATTATTTCCTTTACTGCTCCTCACCATTAATTATTTCCTATACTGCCCCCACCATTAATTATTCCCTATGCTACCCCTCACTATTATTTATTTCCTATATTGCCCCTCAAATTAATTATTTCCTATACTGCCCCTCCACCATTAATTATTTCCTATACTGCCCCTCAAATTAATTATTTCCTATACTGCCCCTCCACCATTAATTATTTCCTATACTTCCCCTCCACCATTAATTATTTCTTATGCTGCCCCTCACCATTAATTATTTCCTATACTGCCCCTCATAATTATTTCCTATACTGCCCCTCACAATTATTTCCTATACTGCCCCTCATAATTATTTCCTATACTGCCCCTCATAATTAATTATTCCCTATGCTGCCCCTCACCATTATTTATTTCCTATACTGCCCCTCAAATTAATTATTTCCTATACTGCCCCTCCACCATTACTTATTTCCTATACTGCCACTCAAATTAATTATTTCCTATACTGCCCCTCCACCATTATTTCCTATACTTCCCCTCCACCATTAATTATTTCTTATGCTGCCCCTCACCATTAATTATTTCCTATACTGCCCCTCATAATTATTTCCTATACTGCCCCTCATAATTATTTCCTATACTGCCCCTCATAACTAACTATTGGCCCCTGCCCACCACAACCTTTTTACTGCCCTTTTTAATTAAAAAAATAAAAACCCTGTACTCACCACCGCGTCTTCTATCTTCTTGTAGGCCTAAGAAAGCCGGTTGGGTTCTTGTATGCCTAGTTTCTAACCTACACTGACAGCACACAACTGGATTTTAAGTCACTTTAAGTTTTGGAAAAAAAAAAAAAATCGTCAGACTGTGCCTAATTCAATCAAACCCCTAATACAGGAGTCCCCAAACTTTTTATGTAGGGGGCCGTTCACTGTCCCCCTCAGACCGTTGGAGGGCCGGACTTAAGTTTAAAAAGAAATAGCGGTACATGTGACCGCATCCGTAATACACTGGGCCCCCCTCAATTATTTATTTAATATACTGCACTCCTACTGAACTATTTTATATATATTGTCCCAATTAATTAATTAATATACTGGGACCTCTCTCCATTAATTATTGAATATGCCTTCCCCCAATTAATTACTAGACAGCCCCTCATAATTAATTATTTCTTACACCACCACCATTAATTATTTCCTATTCTGCCCTTCCACCATTAATTATGTCTTATGCTTCCCCCCATCATTAATTATTTCCTATACTGCCCCTCCACCATTAATTATTTCCTATACTGCCCCTCAAATTAATTATTTCCTATACTGCCCCTCACCATTAATTATTTTCTATACTGCCCTTAATAACTAACTGTTGGCCCCCGCCCACCACAACCTTTTTACTGCCCTTTTTAATAAAAAAAAATAAAAACCCTGTACTCACCACCGTGTCTTCTATCTTCTTGCCGCGTCCGAGAAGGAAGGGGTGCGCGGCCGCGCAACCTAGTTCATGGAGCCATGTGCGCCGGGGTTGTATTCCGGCCACATCGCTCCAGTAATAGTGCTCGAGCGGCCGTTTCCGGCCGCATCGAGCACTATACAGTGACGGGCAGGAGCTTCCTGTCCAGACGGACAGAGGCTCCTGCCCGACTGTCGCAGGCCGGCGCTGCCGCGGCAAACGTCTGGGGCCGGATCGAAACGGACCGCGGGCCGCATGTGGCCCGCGGGCCGTAGTTTGGGGAACCCTGCCCTAATAAAATGTCCCACTTAGGTGTTTGAGATGGATATGTGTGTCACTAAGAGCTAAATAGAACGTTCCCAAGTCTCCCTGCAAATTTGTCACAATATGGTACTAGCTGCACTACTAGTGCCAGCAAGGCTAGCCTCAAGCAAATCAACAAAATATATATATATATATATATATATATATATATATATATATATATATATATATAATGCTATTGTAGGCCTAAGAAAGCCGGTTGGGTTCTTGTATGCCTAGTTTCTAACCTACACTGACAGCACACAACTGGATTTTAAGTCACTTTAAGTTTTGAAAAAAAAAAAATAAAAAAATCATCAGACTGTGCCTAATTCAATGTAACCCCTAATAAATTGTCCCACTTAGGTGTTTGAGATGGATACGTGTGTCACTAAGAGCTAAATAGAACGTTCCCAAGTCTCCCTGAAAATTCGTCACAATATGGTACTAGCTGCACTAATAGTGCCAGCATGCCCAGCCACAAGCAAACAAAAAAAAATAAAATATAACGCTATTGTAGCCCTAACAAGGGCTGTTGGGTTCTTGTAGACTCACTCCTGCCTAACAGTAAGCTAATATAACACCCTAACGCTATCCCTGCAGCAGCAGCAGCTCTCTCCCTAACGGCATCCAGACAGAGAATGATGCGAGCAGCGCGGGCAGGGGCTAGTCTATTCCAGGGTCACCTGATCAGGCCAGCCAGCCACTGCTATCGACGTGTAAGGGTACCACGTCATGCTGGGTGGAGTGCAGAGTCTCCTGGCTTGTGATTGGCTCTGTTTCTGGCCGCCAAAAATCAAAACGGCGGGAGATGCTATTTTCTCGAGCTGGCGAAATACTCGTCCGAGCAACGAGCAGTTTCAAGTACGCTAATGCTCGAACGAGCATCAAGCTCGGACGAGTGTGTTCGCTCATCTCTATTGGTAAGTGAATTATATGTACTGTTACCATAGATTTTGCTATACAAGAGTCAAGTCTGCAACCACTAGGCTGCACAAGAGTCAAGTCAGCAACCACTGGGCTGCACAAGAGTCAAGTCAGCAACCAATGGGCTGCACAAGAGTCAAGTCAGCAACCACTGGGCTGCACAAGAGTCAAGTCAGCAACCAATGGGCTGCACAAGAGTCAAGTCAGCAACCAATGGGCTGCACAAGAGTCAAGTCAGCAACCAATGGGCTGCACAAAAGAGTGCGCCCCTAAATAGCCAAGGCAGCACCCCAGCACAATTGTACTACATGTACACAGTTCAAGTATCACTTTAGGCTTGGTAACTAGAGATGAGCGAGCACTAAAATGCTCGGGTGCTCGTTATTCGAGACAAACTTTTCCCGATGCTCGAGTGCTCGTCTCGAATAACGAGCCCCATTGAAGTCAATGGGAGACTCGAGCATTTTTCAAGGGGACCAAGGATCTGCATAGGGAAGCTTGGCCAAACACCTGGAAACCTCAGAAAAGGATTATGGATCTGGGGAAACACCCGAAAATTCTGCCTCACAAAGCTCGTTTGAAAAGGGGATGATGTGCTGTATATCCTCTTGCGCTCCAGCGTCTGGGGTATGGAGAGCTGAACGCTGCGCATGGAGACATTGGTGGATGCTGTGGAGGATCGTGGAGGCTAAGATGTGGTTTTTGCACGGGAGGTGTTTGGGCCGGGGTCCTGGGCAGGGGGCTGACTACCAGAGGCAGCAGATGACACAGGGGAAGGAGCAGTGGTGTGCCCGGCCGGAGGTGAACGGGCTTGGTGCCATTGAGTGGGGTGTTTAGCATTCATATGCCTGCGCATACTGGTGGTAGTTAAGCTAGTAGTGGTGGAACCCCTGCTGATCCTGGTGTGGCACAGGTTGCACACCACAGTCCGTCGGTCATCCCGTGTTTCTTTAAAGAACCTCCAGACTTCCGAAAATCTAGCCCTCGCCACGGGAGCTTGACTACGTGAAACATTTGGCGCTGATGCACCAGCTCTGGCCCTGCCTCTCCGTCTTGCCCCACCACTGCCTCTTCCAACCTGTTCTCGTCGAGGACTCTCCTCCGTCTCAGAAGCACTGTGTTCACCTGGCCCATCAACCCAGCTTGGGTCTGTCACCTCATCATCCTCCGATCCCTCAGTCTGCTCCCCCCTCAGACTTCCTGCCCTGACAACAACTTCACCACTGTCTGACAACCGTGTCTCCTCATCGTCCGACACCTCTTTATACACTTCTTCCACCACGTCAACAATGTCATCATCACCCACAGACTGCAACCGGTGGAAAACCTGGGCATAGGAAAAGTGCTCAGCAGCAACCGGACAAGTGGTTTGTGACTCTGGGAAGGGTCCAGAAAACAGTTCCTCAGAGTATGCTGGTTCAAATGCCAAATTTTCCTGGGAGGGGGCAGACTGGGGGGAAGGAGGCTGAGGTGGAGGAGCTGGAGGAGTGCTGATTTCGGTGACATGGGTGGACTGCGTGGAAGACTGACTGGTGGACAAATGGCTAGAAGCATTGTCCACAATCCACGACATCACCTGTTCGCACTGTTCTGGCCTCAACAGTGCTATACCACGAGTCCCAGTAACTCGAGACATGAACCTAGGGAGTGTAGCTCTGTGGCGTTCCCCTGCTCCCTCATCAGCAGGTGGTGTCTCACCCCGCCCAGGACCAAGGCCTCTGACCCCTGCAGTAGTTGGACGCCCACGTCCCCGCCCTCGTCCTCTACCCCTAGCCCTCGGGTTCAACATTTTCAAAATTAAAGTGTAAACTGTACATTTCTGTTGTGTTTTTTTGTGTTTTTGTTTTTTTAAGAAAACTATGCTATCCTATTGCTATGGCTAGTTTATAACCTACACTGACAGCACACAACAGGATTTTGTGCTGTGCCAGGTGACTTTTAGTTTTGAAAAAAAAAAAAAAAGAAAAAGCAGACTGTGCCTAATTCAATCAAACCCCTAATAAATTGTCCCACTTAGATGTTTGAGATGGATATGTGTGTCACTAAGAGCTAAATAGAACGTTCCCAAGTCTCCCTGCAAATTTGTCACAATATGGTACTAGCTGCACTACTAGTGCCAGCATGCCCAGCCACAAGCAAATCAACAAAATATATATATATATATAATGCTATTGTAGGCCTAAGAAAGCCGGTTGGGTTCTTGTATGCCTAGTTTCTAACCTACAGACAGCACACAACTGGATTTTAAGTCACTTTAAGTTTTGAAAAAAAAAAAACCGTCAGACTGTGCCTAATTCAATCAAACCCCTAATACAGGGGTCCCCAAACTTTTTATGTAGGGGGCCGTTCACTGTCCCCCTCAGACCGTTGGAGGGCCGGACTTAAGTTTAAAAAGAAATAGCGGTACATGTGACCGCATCCGTAATACACTGGGCCCCCCTCAATTATTTATTTAATATACTGCACTCCTACTGAACTATTTTATATATATTGTCCCAATTAATTAATGAATATACTGGGACCTCTCTCCATTAATTATTGAATATGCCTTCCCCCCATTAATTACTAGACAGCCCCTCATAATTAATTATTTCTTACACCACCACCATTAATTATTTCCTATACTGCCCTTCCACCATTAATTATGTTTTATGCTTCCCCCCATCATTAATTATTTCCTATGCTGCCCCTCATAATTAATTATTTCCTATGCTGCCCCTCATAATTAATTATTTCCTATGCTGCCCCTCATAATTAATTATTTCCTATACTGCCCCCCCACCATTAATTATTTCCTATACTGCCCCAGAAATTAATTATTTCCTATACTGCACCTCCACCATTAATTATTTCCTATACTGCCCCTCCACCATTAATTATTTCCTATACTGCCCCTCAAATTAATTATTTCCTATACTGCCCCTCCACCATTAATTATTTCCTATACTGCCCCTCAAATTAATTATTTCCTATACTGCCCCTCCACCATTAATTATTTCCTATACTGCCCTTCCACCATTAATTATTTCCTATGCTGCCCCTCACCATTAATTATTTCCTATACTGCCCCTCATAATTATTTCCTATGCTGCCCCTCACCATTATTTCCTATGCTGCCCCTCATAATTATTTCCTATACTGCCCCTCATAATTATTTCCTATACTGCCCCTCATAATTATTTCCTATACTGCCCCTCATAATTAATTATTCCCTATGCTGCCCCTCACCATTAATTATTTCCTATACTGCCCCCCACCATTAATTATTTCCTATACTGCCCCTCCACCATTAATTATTTCCTATGCTGCCCCTCCACCATTAATTATTTCCTATACTGCCCCTCTACCATTAATTATTCCCTATGCTGCCCCTCACCATTAATTATTTCCTATACTGCCCCTCAAATTAATTATTTCCTATACTGCCCCTCCACCATTAATTATTTCCTATACTGCCCTTCCACCATTAATTATTTCCTATGCTGCCCCTCACCATTAATTATTTCCTATACTGCCCCTCATAATTATTTCCTATGCTGCCCCTCACCATTATTTCCTATGCTGCCCCTCATAATTATTTCCTATACTGCCCCTCATAATTATTTCCTATACTGC
This sequence comes from Engystomops pustulosus, assembly GCF_040894005.1. Lineage (NCBI taxonomy): Eukaryota > Metazoa > Chordata > Amphibia > Anura > Leptodactylidae > Engystomops > Engystomops pustulosus. Next base: position 1,547,367 of record NW_027284961.1, read on the forward strand.
CCCTCATAATTATTTCCTATACTGCCCCTCATAATTAATTATTCCCTATGCTGCCCCTCACCATTAATTATTTCCTATACTGCCCCCCACCATTAATTATTTCCTATACTGCCCCTCCACCATTAATTATTTCCTATGCTGCCCCTCCACCATTAATTACTTCCTATACTGCCCCTCACCATTAATTATTTCCTATACTGCCCCCCACCATTAATAATTTCCTATGCTGCCCCTCACCATTAATTATTTCCTATACTGCCCCTCACCATTAATTATTTCCTATACTGCCCCTCCACCATTAATTATTTCCTGTACTGCCCCTCAAATTAATTATTTCCTATGCTGCCCCTCCACCATTAATTATTTCCTATGCTGCCCCTCTACCATTAATTATTTCCTATGCTGCCCCTCACCATTAATTATTTCCTATACTGCCCTTAATAACTAACTGTTGGCCCCCGCCCACCACAACCTTTTTACTGCCCTTTTTAATAAAAAAAAATAAAAACCCTGTACTCACCACCGTGTCTTCTATCTTCTTGCCGCGTCCGAGAAGGAAGGGGTGCGCGGCCGCGCAACCTAGTTCATGGAGCCATGTGCGCCGGGGTTGTATTCCGGCCACATCGCTCCAGTAATAGTGCTCGAGCGGCCGTTTCCGGCCGCATCGAGCACTATACAGTGACGGGCAGGAGCTTCCTGTCCAGACGGACAGAGGCTCCTGCCCGACTGTCGCAGACCGGCGCTGCCGCGGCAAACGTCTGGGGCCGGATCGAAACGGACCGCGGGCCGCATGTGGCCCGCGGGCCGTAGTTTGGGGAACCCTGCCCTAATAAAATGTCCCACTTAGGTGTTTGAGATGGATATGTGTGTCACTAAGAGCTAAATAGAACGTTCCCAAGTCTCCCTGCAAATTTGTCACAATATGGTACTAGCTGCACTACTAGTGCCAGCAAGGCTAGCCTCAAGTAAATCAACAAAATATATATATATATATATATATATATATATATATATATATATAATGCTATTGTAGGCCTAAGAAAGCCGGTTGGGTTCTTGTATGCCTAGTTTCTAACCTACACTGACAGCACACAACTGGATTTTAAGTCACTTTAAGTTTTGAAAAAAAAAAAAAAAAAAAAAATCATCAGACTGTGCCTAATTCAATGTAACCCCTAATAAATTGTCCCACTTAGGTGTTTGAGATGGATACGTGTGTCACTAAGAGCTAAATAGAACGTTCCCAAGTCTCCCTGAAAATTCGTCACAATATGGTACTAGCTGCACTAATAGTGCCAGCATGCCCAGCCACAAGCAAACAAAAAAAAATAAAATATAACGCTATTGTAGCCCTAACAAGGGCTGTTGGGTTCTTGTAGACTCACTCCTGCCTAACAGTAAGCTAATATAACACCCTAACGCTATCCCTGCAGCAGCAGCAGCTCTCTCCCTAACGGCATCCAGACAGAGAATGATGCGAGCAGCGCGGGCAGGGGCTAGTCTATTCCAGGGTCACCTGATCAGGCCAGCCAGCCACTGCTATCGACGTGTAAGGGTACCACGTCATGCTGGGTGGAGTGCAGAGTCTCCTGGCTTGTGATTGGCTCTGTTTCTGGCCGCCAAAAATCAAAACGGCGGGAGATGCTATTTTCTCGAGCTGGCGAAATACTCGTCCGAGCAACGAGCAGTTTCAAGTACGCTAATGCTCGAACGAGCATCAAGCTCGGACGAGTGTGTTCGCTCATCTCTATTGGTAAGTGAATTATATGTACTGTTACCATAGATTTTGCTATACAAGAGTCAAGTCTGCAACCACTAGGCTGCACAAGAGTCAAGTCAGCAACCACTGGGCTGCACAGGAGTCAAGTCAGCAACCAATGGGCTGCACAAGAGTCAAGTCAGCAACCACTGGGCTGCACAAGAGTCAAGTCAGCAACCAATGGGCTGCACAAGAGTCAAGTCAGCAACCAATGGGCTGCACAAGAGTCAAATCAGCAACCAATGGGCTGCACAAAAGAGTGCGCCCCTAAATAGCCAAGGCAGCACCCCAGCACAATTGTACTACATGTACACAGTTCAAGTATCACTTTAGGCTTGGTAACTAGAGATGAGCGAGCACTAAAATGCTCGGGTGCTCGTTATTCGAGACAAACTTTTCCCGATGCACGAGTGCTCGTCTCGAATAACGAGCCCCATTGAAGTCAATGGGAGACTCGAGCATTTTTCAAGGGGACCAAGGCTCTGCATAGGGAAGCTTGGCCAAACACCTGGAAACCTCAGAAAAGGATTATGGATCTGGGGAAACACCCGAAAATTCTGCCTCACAAAGCTCGTTTGAAAAGGGGATGATGTGCTGTATATCCTCTTGCGCTCCAGCGTCTGGGGTATGGAGAGCTGAACGCTGCGCATGGAGACATTGGTGGATGCTGTGGAGGATCGTGGAGGCTAAGATGTGGTTTTTGCACGGGAGGTGTTTGGGCCGGGGTCCTGGGCAGGGGGCTGACTACCAGAGGCAGCAGATGACACAGGGGAAGGAGCAGTGGTGTGCCCGGCCGGAGGTGAACGGGCTTGGTGCCATTGAGTGGGGTGTTTAGCATTCATATGCCTGCGCATACTGGTGGTAGTTAAGCTAGTAGTGGTGGAACCCCTGCTGATCCTGGTGTGGCACAGGTTGCACACCACAGTCCGTCGGTCATCCGGTGTTTCTTTAAAGAACCTCCAGACTTCCGAAAATCTAGCCCTCGCCACGGGAGCTTGACTACGTGAAACATTTGGCGCTGATGCACCAGCTCTGGCCCTGCCTCTCCGTCTTGCCCCACCACTGCCTCTTCCAACCTGTTCTCGTCGAGGACTCTCCTCCGTCTCAGAAGCACTGTGTTCACCCGGCCCATCAACCCAGCTTGGGTCTGTCACCTCATCATCCTCCGATCCCTCAGTCTGCTCCCCCCTCAGACTTCCTGCCCTGACAACAACTTCACCACTGTCTGACAACCGTGTCTCCTCATCGTCCGACACCTCTTTATACACTTCTTCCACCACGTCAACAATGTCATCATCACCCACAGACTGCAACCGGTGGAAAACCTGGGCATCGGAAAAGTGCTCAGCAGCAACCGGACAAGTGGTTTGTGACTCTGGGAAGGGTCCAGAAAACAGTTCCTCAGAGTATGCTGGTTCAAATGCCAAATTTTCCTGGGAGGGGGCAGACTGGGGGGAAGGAGGCTGAGGTGGAGGAGCTGGAGGAGTGCTGATTTCGGTGACATGGGTGGACTGCGTGGAAGACTGACTGGTGGACAAATAGCTAGAAGCATTGTCCACAATCCACGACATCACCTGTTCGCACTGTTCTGGCCTCAACAGTGCTCTACCACGAGTCCCAGTAACTCGAGACATGAACCTAGGGAGTGTAGCTCTGTGGCGTTCCCCTGCTCCCTCATCAGCAGGTGGTGTCTCACCCCGCCCAGGACCAAGGCCTCTGACCCCTGCAGTAGTTGGACGCCCACGTCCCCGCCCTCGTCCTCTACCCCTAGCCCTCGGGTTCAACATTTTCAAAATTAAAGTGTAAACTGTACATTTCTGTTGTGTTTTTTGTGTTTTTGTTTTTTTAAGAAAACTATGCTATCCTATTGCTATGGCTAGTTTATAACCTACACTGACAGCACACAACAGGATTTTGTGCTGTGCCAGGTGACTTTTAGTTTTGAAAAAAAAAAAAAAGAAAAAGCAGACTGTGCCTAATTCAATCAAACCCCTAATAAATTGTCCCACTTAGATGTTTGAGATGGATATGTGTGTCACTAAGAGCTAAATAGAACGTTCCCAAGTCTCCCTGCAAATTTGTCACAATATGGTACTAGCTGCACTACTAGTGCCAGCATGCCCAGCCACAAGCAAATCAACAAAATATATATATATATATATATAATGCTATTGTAGGCCTAAGAAAGCCGGTTGGGTTCTTGTATGCCTAGTTTCTAACCTACACTGACAGCACACAACTGGATTTTAAGTCACTTTAAGTTTTGAAAAAAAAAAATCGTCAGACTGTGCCTAATTCAATCAAACCCCTAATACAGGGGTCCCCAAACTTTTTATGTAGGGGGCCGTTCACTGTCCCCCTCAGACCGTTGGAGGGCCGGACTTAAGTTTAAAAAGAAATAGCGGTACATGTGACCGCATCCATAATACACTGGGCCCCCCTCAATTATTTATTTAATATACTGCACTCCTACTGAACTATTTTATATATATTGTCCCAATTAATTAATGAATATACTGGGACCTCTCTCCATTAATTATTGAATATGCCTTCCCCCCATTAATTACTAGACAGCCCCTCATAATTAATTATTTCTTACACCACCACCATTAATTATTTCCTATGCTGCCCTTCCACCATTAATTATGTCTTATGCTTCCCCCCATCATTAATTATTTCCTATGCTGCCCCTCATAATTAATTATTTCCTATGCTGCCCCTCATAATTAATTATTTCCTATGCTGCCCCTCATAATTAATTATTTCCTATACTGCCCCTCCACCATTAATTATTTCCTATACTGCCCCTCAAATTAATTATTTCCTATACTGCCCCTCCACCATTAATTATTTCCTATACTGCCCCCCACCATTAATTATTTCCTATACTGCCCCTCAAATTAATTATTTCCTATACTGCCCCTCCACCATTAATTATTTCCTATACTGCCCCTCAAATTAATTATTTCCTATACTGCCCCTCCACCATTAATTATTTCCTATACTGCCCTTCCACCATTAATTATTTCCTATGCTGCCCCTCACCATTAATTATTTCCTATACTGCCCCTCATAATTATTTCCTATGCTGCCCCTCACCATTATTTCCTATGCTGCCCCTCATAATTATTTCCTATACTGCCCCTCATAATTAATTATTCCCTATGCTGCCCCTCACCATTAATTATTTCCTATACTGCCCCCCACCATTAATTATTTCCTATACTGCCCCTCACCATTAATTATTTCCTATACTGCCCCTCATAATTATTCCCTATGTTGCCCCTCAAATTAATTATCTCCTATACTGCCCCTCATAATTAATTATCTCCTATGCTGCCCCTCATAATTATTTCCTATACTGCCCCTCCACCATTAATTATTTCCTATGCTGCCCCTCAAATTAAGTATTTCCTATACTGCCCCTCCACCATTAATTATTTCCTATACTGCCCCTCATAATTATTTCCTATAGTGCCCCTCATAATTATTTCCTATACTGCCCCTCATAATTAATTATTCCCTATGCTGCCCCTCACCATTAATTATTTCCTATACTGCCCCTCACCATTATTTGTTTCCTATACTGCCCCCCACCATTAATTATTTCCTATACTGCCCCTCATAAATATTCCCTATGTTGCCCCTTAAAATAAATTATCTCCTATACTGCCCCTCATAATTATTTCCTATACTGCCCCTCATAATTAATTATTCCCTATGCTGCCCCTCACCATTAATTATTTCCTATACTGCCCCTCATAATTATTTCCTATGCTGCCCCTCTACCATTAATTATTTCCTATGCTGCCCCTCACCACTAATTATTTCCTATACTGCCCCTCATAATTATTTCCTATACTGCCCCTCATAATTATTTCCTATACTGCCCCTCATAATTAATTATTCCCTATGCTGCCCCTCACCATTAATTATTTCCTATACTGCCCCTCATAATTAATTATTTCCTATGCTGCCCCTCCACCATTAATTATTTCCTATACTGCCCCTCCACCATTAATTAATTCCTATGCTGCCCCTCCACCATTAATTATTTCCTATACTGCCCCTCTACCATTAATTATTTCCTATGCTGCCCCCCCATTATTAATTATTTCCTATACTGCCCCTCATAATTATTTCCTATACTGCCCCTCATAATTAATTATTCCCTATGCTGCCCCTCACCATTAATTATTTCCTATACTGCCCCTCATAATTAATTATTTCCTATACTGCCCCTCCACCATTAATTATTTCCTATACTGCCCCTCCACCATTAATTATTTCCTATGCTGCCCCTCCACCATTAATTATTTCCTATACTGCCCCTCTACCATTAATTATTTCCTATGTTGCCCCTCACCATTAATTATTTCCTATACTGCCCCTCATAATTATTTCCTATACTGCCCCTCATAATTAATTATTCCCTATGCTGCCCCTCACCATTAATTATTTCCTATACTGCCCTCACCATTATTTGTTTCCTATACTGCCCCCCACCATTAATTATTTCCTATACTGCCCCTCATAAATATTCCCTATGTTGCCCCTTAAAATAAATTATCTCCTATACTGCCCCTCATAATTATTTCCTATACTGCCCCTCATAATTAATTATTCCCTATGCTGCCCCTCACCATTAATTATTTCCTATACTGCCCCTCATAATTATTTCCTATGCTGCCCCTCTACCATTAATTATTTCCTATGCTGCCCCTCACCACTAATTATTTCCTATACTGCCCCTCATAATTATTTCCTATACTGCCCCTCATAATTATTTCCTATACTGCCCCTCATAATTAATTATTCCCTATGCTGCCCCTCACCATTAATTATTTCCTATACTGCCCCTCATAATTAATTATTTCCTATACTGCCCCTCCACCATTAATTATTTCCTATACTTCCCCTCTACCATTAATTATTTCCTATGCTGCCCCCCCCACCATTAATTATTTCCTATACTGCCCCTCATAATTATTTCCTATACTGCCCCTCATAATTATTTCCTATACTGCCCCTCATAATTAATTATTCCCTATGCTGCCCCTCACCATTAATTATTTCCTATACTGCCCCTCATAATTAATTATTTCCTATACTGCCCCTCCACCATTAATTATTTCCTATACTGCCCCTCCACCATTAATTATTTCTAGAGATGAGCGAACACTAAAATGCTCGGGTACTTGTTATTCGAGACGAACTTTTCCCGATGCTCGAGTGCTCGTCTCGAATAACGAACCCCATTGAAGTCAATGGGAGACTCGAGCATTTTTCAAGGGGACCAAGGCTCTGCATAGGGAAGCTTGGCCAAACACCTGGAAACCTCAGAAAAGGATGGAAACACCACGGAAATGGACAGGAAACAGCAGGGGCAGCATGCATGGATGCCTCTGAGGCTGCCTAATCGCACCATTATGCCAAAATTATGGGCAACAGCATGGCCATGACAGAGTGATAGAATGAAGCTAGATAGCATCTAAAACATCCAATAATTGACCCTGACACTATAGGGGACGGCATGCAGAGGCAGCGGCAGCAGGCTAGAGAGTGGCATGGCGACATACCCTAATTGGACTCAGGCTTCAAACCAATGGGTGTCAGAGAGGAACCAAAGGAGGTGAGCAAGAAGCGCTCAAATAATATCGGTACATGATAAAAGTTTGCCAGTATATTTTGTGGATTACACAGCAGGGTGGCGACAAAGTTAACATGGAAGCCATGAAAACAACCCAAAATTCTGCCTGACACAGCTCGTTTGATAAGGGGACCATGTATGCTTACAGTTCATGCCAGTCGCTGCACTGGCTGCCAGTCTCCTTTCGAATACAGTTTAAAATAATAATAACCCTCATCCATAAAGCTCTGTATAATGCTGCACCCCCCTACCTCTCCTCTCTTATCTCAGTCTATCGCCCAACCGTGCTCTTAGATCCGCCAGTGATCTTAGATTAACCTCTACCCTAGTGCGGACCTCCCACTCGCGTCTCCAAGACTTCTCTAGAGCTGCACCAATTCTATGGAATGCTCTGCCCCGGACTATCAGACTAATACCTAACCTCCAAAGTTTCAAACGTGCTCTTAAAACCCATTTCTTTAGGCAAGCCTATAACACTCATTAACTGCATGAAGTTTTAACTCTTCTACTAACCCGTCCTGTGTCGTCCTCCCATCTGTTATCCAGCAAGCAACAGGCACCAGACTTCTCTGCAGTCCCATTCACCCTGGACCTGGTATATAAGATGACGGCTGAGTGGTTCAAGCGACAGCAATTCCATTTATTATATTTTTTTCTATTCCCTAAGAAGAATGGCTTGACCATTAAATATTCTTTTACCTCGTGTTACCCCATCATCTTCATAAACCGTAAGCTCTGGCGAGCAGGGACCTCACTCCTGTTGTTCCATACAAATGTTGTGCTCTGTTACATTACATTTGTATTTGTTTCCTATGATTTGTAAAGCGCTACAGAATATGATGACGCTATATAAATAAAGATTATTATTATTATGGAGGCAGTGAACTAGTAGTAGATTAAAGGTGCTGCAACTATGTTAGTTGGATCTTGGGATGGAGCTGGCGCTCTGCAGCCAGGCGAGCTTTCGCCAATCCAAGCCCCTGTCTCTAGGCTACTCCCCAAACAGCACTTCTAAGAACCTTTTGTATAAGATCAAGTGTAGTAGCGTTCTTATAAGTTTAGGATATGGCGGGTGAGGGGAATGTAAACAGATGCGCAAGAAGCGCTGAAATAATATCCCTAAATGGTAAAAGTTTGAAAGTATATTTTGTGGATTACACAGCAGGGTGGCGACAAAGTTAACAACTTTGATGTGGAATGCCCTGTAATAGCTCTTGGGCGGTGTGCCTTTTATCGCCTAGGCTCAGCAGTTTCAGCACCGCCTGCTGTCGCTTAGCGACGGCACTGCTGCTGTGCCTAGAGCTACCGACTGATGGCGCCATGCCCACGGATGGTAATTCGGAGGAGGAGGAGGTGGAGGAGGGGTGGGAGGAGGTATAGTAGGCCTTTGAGACCTGGACCGAGGTAGGCCCCGCAATTCTCTGCGTCGCCAGTATATGAGCAGCCCCAGGGTCAGACTCGGTCCCAGCCTGCACCAAGTTAAGTGTAGTAGCGTTCTTATAAGTTTGGGATATGGCGGGTGAGGGGAATGTAAACAGATGCGCAAGAAGCGCATGATGCGCATGGAGCTGGCGTTCCGCTGCCAGGCGAGCTTTCGCCAATCCAAGCCCCTGTCTCTAGGCTACTCCCCAAACAGCACTTCTAAGAACCTTTTGTATAAGATCAAGTGTAGTAGCGTTCTTATAAGTTTAGGATATGGCGGGTGAGGGGAATGTAAACAGCTGCGCAAGAAGCGCTGAAATAATATCCCTAAATGGTAAAAGTTTGCCAGTATATTTTGTGGATAACACAGCAGGGTGGCGACAAAGTTAACAACTTTGATGTGGAATCCATGAAAACAACCCAAATTTCTGCCTGACACACCTCGTTTGATAAAGGGACGATGTATGGAGGCAGCTATATGGACGACTTTCGGAGGTAGCAATGGAGACAACGTGTGGAGGCTGCTATGGAGACAATTTAATTTGGATAGTGCCTGTATGTGGCAGTCCCAAACATTTTTCAAACCAGAGGAGCAGGTAGGTGGCCCTCCAGTAAAATGGAATAGATTGAGTGCCTGTATGTGGCAGTCCCAAAAATGTTTCAAACCAGAGGAGCAGGTAGGTGGCCCTGCAGTAAAATGGAATAGATTGAGTGCCTGTATGTGGCAGTCCCAAAAATTTTTCAAACCAGAGGAGCAGGTAGGTGGCCCTCCAGTAAAATGGAATAGATTGAGTGCCTGTATGTGGCAGTCCCAAACATTTTTCAAACCAGAGGAGCAGGTAGGTGGCCCTCCAGTAAAATGGAATAGATTGAGTGCCTGTATGTGGCAGTCCCAAAAATGTTTCAAACCAGAGGAGCAGGTAGGTGGCCCTGCAGTAAAATGGAATAGATTGAGTGCCTGTATGTGGCAGTCCCAAACATTTTTCAAACCAGAGGAGCAGGTAGGTGGCCCTCCAGTAAAATGGAATAGATTGAGTGCCTGTATGTGGCAGTCCCAAACATTTTTTAAAACAGAGGACCGGGTAGGTGGCCCTCCAGAAAAATGGAATAGATTGAGTGCCTGTATGTGGCACTCACAAAAATTGTTTCAAACAGAGGACCGGGTAGGTGGCCCTCCAGAAAAATTAAATGCATGAAGTACTATAGCAAGAGCCAGTGGGCCCTGTCAAAAAATAGCCATTTTCCTCTGCTTTACTGTACAAAGAGGAGGAGAAGGAGGAAAATGAGGAGGAGTGGATCAATTATTCAGGTTGAGCTTCCTTCACCTGGTGGAGATTGGAAATTCTGAGAAATCCAGCCTTTATTCATTTTAATAAGCGTCAGCCTGTCAGCGCTGTCAGTCGACAGGCGTGTACGCTTATCGGTGATGATGCCACCAGCTGCACTGAAAACCCGCTCGGACAAGACGCTAGCGGCAGGGCAGGCAAGAACCTCCAAGGCGTACAGCGCCAGTTCGTGCCACATGTCCAGCTTTGAAACCCAGTAGTTGTAGGGAGCTGTGTGATCATTTAGGACGATGGTATGGTCAGCTACGTACTCCCTCACCATCTTTCTGTAAAGATCAGCCCTACTCTGCCGAGACTGGGGACAGGTGACAGTGTCTTGCTGGGGTGACATAAAGCTGGCAAAAGCCTTGTAAAGCGTACCCTTGCCAGTGCTGGACAAGCTGCCTGCTCGCCTACTCTCCCTCGCTACTTGTCCCGCAGAACTACGCACTCTGCCGCTAGCGCTGTCAGAAGGGAAATACTGTTTCAGCTTGTGCACCAGGGCCTGCTGGTATTCATGCATTCTCACACTCCTTTCCTCTGCAGGGATGAGAGTGGAAAGATTTTGCTTGTACCGTGGGTCCAGGAGAGTGAACACCCAGTAATCGGTGCTGGAATAAATTCTTTGAACGCGAGGGTCACGGGATAGGCAGCCTAGCATGAAATCTGCCATATGCGCCAGAGTACCAACGCGTAAGAATTCACTCCCCTCACTGGCCTGACTGTCCATTTCCTCCTCCTCCAACTCCTCCAACTCCTCTTCTTCTGCCCATACACGCTGAACAGTGAAGGACTCAACAATGGTCCCCTCTTGTGTCTCGCCAACATTCTCCTCCTCTTCCTCCTCATCCTCCTCCACCTCCACCTCCTCCGATATGCGCTGAGAAACAGACCTGAGGGTGCTTTGGCTATCAACAAGGGAATATTCTTCCCCTGTCTCTTGTGACGAGCGCAAAGCTTCCGACTTCATGCTGACCAGAGAGTTTTTCAACAGGCCAAGCAGCGGGATGGTGAGGCTGATGATGGCGGCATCGCCACTGACCATCTGTGTTGACCCCTCAAAATTACTCAGCACCTGACAGATATCAGACATCCACGTCCACTCCTCATTGTAGACTTGAGGAAGCTGACTGACCTGACTACCAGTTCTGGTGGAAGTTGACATCTGGCAGTCTACAATCGCTCTGCGCTGCTGGTAAACTCTGGATAACATGGTCAGTGTTGAATTCCACCTCGTGGGCACGTCGCACAACAGTCGGTGAGCGGGCAGTTGGAGGCGGCGCTGCGCTGCCCTGAGAGTGGCAGCATCTGGGCTGGACTTCCTGAAATGCGCACAGATGCGGCGCACCTTCGTGAGCAAATCAGACAGATTGGGGTATGTCTTGAGGAAACGCTGAACTATCAGATTTAACACATGGGCCAGGCATGGCACATGTGTCAGTCTGCCGAGTTGCAGAGCCGCCACCAGGTTACGGCCGTTGTCACACACAACCATTCCCGGCTTGAGGTTCAGCGGTGCCAGCCACAGATCAGTCTGCGCCGTGATGCCCTGTAATAGCTCTTGGGCGGTGTGCCTTTTGTCGCCTAGGCTCAGCAGTTTGAGCACCGCCTGCTGTCGCTTAGCGACGGCACTGCTGCTGTGCCTAGAGCTACCGACTGATGGCGCCAAGCCCACGGATGGTAGTTCGGAGGAGGAGGTGGAGGAGGGGTGGGAGGAGGAGGAGGCATAGTAGGCCTGAAACACCTGGACCGAGGTAGGCCCCGCAATCCTCGGCGTCGGCAGTATATGAGCAGCCCCAGGGTCAGACTCGGTCCCAGCCTCCACCAAGTTAACCCAATGTGCCGTCAGCGATATATAGTGGCCCTGCCCGGCAGCACTCGTCCACGTGTCCGTGGTCAGGTGGACCTTGTCAGAAACGGCGTTGGTCAGGGCACGGATGATGTTGTCTGACACGTGCTGGTGCAGGGCTGGGACGGCACATCGGGAAAAGTAGTGGCGGCTGGGGACCGAATACCGAGGGGCGGCCGCCGCCATGAGGTTGCGAAAGGCCTCGGTCTCTACTAGCCTATAGGGCAGCATCTCCAGGCTAAGCAATCTGGAGATGTGCACATTAAGGGCTTGGGCGTGCGGGTGGGTTGCACTATATTTGCGTTTCCGCTCCAGCGTCTGGGGTATGGAGAGCTGAACACTGGTGGATGCTGTGGAGGATCGTGGAGGCGACGATGGGGTTTTTGTGGCAGGGTCCTGGGCAGGGGGCTGACTATCAGCTGACACAGGGGAAGGAGCAGTGGTGTGCACGGCCGGAGGTGAACGGGCTTGTTGCCACTGAGTGGGGTGTTTAGCATTCATATGCCTGCGCATACTGGTGGTAGTTAAGCTAGTAGTGGTGGAACCCCTGCTGAGCCTGGTTTGGCAAATGTTGCACACCACAGTCCGTCGGTCATCCGGTGTTTCCTTAAAGAACCTCCAGACTTCTGAAGATCTAGCCCTCGCCGCAAGAGCCCTCGCCACGGGAGCTTCACTAGTTGACACATTTGGCGCTGATGCACCAGCTCTGGCCCTGCCTCTCCGTCTGGCCCCACCACTGCCTCTTCCAACCTGTTCTGGTCGAGGACTCTCCTCCGTCTCAGAAGCACTGTGTTCACCCGGCCTCTCAACCCAGCTTGGGTCTGTCACCTCATCATCCTCCGATCCCTCAGTCTGCTCCCCCCTCGGACTTCCTGCCCTGACAACAACTTCCCCACTGTCTGACAACCGTGTCTCCTCATCGTCGGACACCTCTTTACACACTTCCACTACGTCAAGAAGGTCATCATCACCCACAGACTGTGACTGGTGGAAAACCTGGGCATCGGAAAATTGCTCAGCAGCAACCGGACAAGTGGTTTGTGACTGTGGGAAGGGTCCAGAAAACAGTTCCTCAGAGTATGCCGGTTCAAATGCCAAATTTTCCTGGGAGGGGGCAGACTGGGGGGGTGGAGGCTGAGGTGCAGGAGCTGGAGGAGTGGCGATTTCGGTGACATGGGTGGACTGCGTGGAAGACTGACTGGTGGTGGACAAATTGCTCGAAGCATTGTCCACAATCCACGACATCACCTGTTCGCACTGTTCTGGCCTCAACAGTGCTCTACCACGAGTCCCAGTAACTTCAGACATGAACCTAGGGAGTGTAGCTCTGCGGCGTTCCCCTGCTCCCTCATCAGCAGGTGGTGTCTCACCCCGCCCAGGACCACGGACTCTGACCCCTGCAGTAGTTGGACGCCCACGTCCCCGCCCTCGTCCTCTACCCCTAGCCCTCGGGTTAAACATTTTTAAAATGAGAGTTATAACTTTATTTTTTTTTTAACTTTTTTTTGTTTTTTTTTGTGTTTTTTGTTTTTTTTTGTTTTTTGTTTTTTTTTGAGTTTTTAAAACCAAACAATGCTATCCTATTGCTATGGCTATTTTCTAGCCAAGTATCAAAGCACACTACTATGCCAGATGAGATGACACTGAGTTAGTGCCTAATTGAAATCCAACCCCTACTAAATTTTCCCACTTCGGTCTTTGTTATGGATATGTGCGTCACTAAGCGCAGAACACAGCGGTCGCAAGTCTCACTACAAATTGCTCAGAATTGGCTAGTACATGCACTGCAGAAAGTACAGCCACCAGCAGATCAACCAGAAATCAAATATATAGAACGCTACTGTAGGCGTAAGTAAGCTGTTTGTATTCTCCTATGGCTATTTTCTAGCCAAGTATCAAAGCACACTACTATGCCAGATGAGATGACACTGAGTTAGTGCCTAATTGAAATCCAACCCCTACTAAATTTTCCCACTTCGGTCTTTGCTATGGATATGTGCGTCACTAAGCGCAGAACACAGCGGTCGCAAGTCTCACTACAAATTGCTCAGAATTGGCAAGTACATGCACTGCAGAAACTACAGCCACCAGCAGATCAACCAGAAATCAAATATATAGAACGCTACTGTAGGCTTCAAGAAGCTGTTTGTATTCTCCTATGGCTATTTTCTAGCCAAGTATCAAAGCACACTACTATGCCAGATGAGATGACACTGAATTAGTGCCTAATTGAAATCCAACCCCTACTAAATTTTCCCACTTCGGTCTTTGCTATGGATATGTGCGTCACTAAGCGCAGAACACAGCGGTCGCAAGTCTCACTACAAATTGCTCAGAATTGACTAGTACATGCACTGCAGAAAGTACAGCCACCAGCAGATCAACCAGAAATCAAATATATAGAACGCTACTGTAGGCGTAAGTAAGCTGTTTGTATTCTCCTATGGCTATTTTCTAGCCAAGTATCAAAGCACACTACTATGCCAGATGAGATGACACTGAGTTAGTGCCTAATTGAAATCCAACCCCTACTAAATTTTCCCACTTCGGTCTTTGCTATGGATATGTGCGTCACTAAGCGCAGAACACAGCGGTCGCAAGTCTCACTACAAATTGCTCAGAATTGGCTAGTACATGCACTGCAGAAAGTACAGCCACCAGCAGATCAACCAGAAATCAAATATATAGAACGCTACTGTAGGCGTAAGTAAGCTGTTTGTATTCTCCTATGGCTATTTTCTAGCCAAGTATCAAAGCACACTACTATGCCAGATGAGATGACACTGAGTTAGTGCCTAATTGAAATCCAACCCCTACTAAATTTTCCCACTTCGGTCTTTGCTATGGATATGTGTGCCACTAAGAGCTAAACACAACGGTAGCAAGTCCCCCTGCTAATTCCTCACAAAATGGTACTAGATGCAAATTAAAATAAAAAAAGTAGAACGTTATTGTAGCCCTAAGAAGGGCTGTTGGGTTCTTTGAGAATCACTCCTGCCTAACAGTAAGCTAATAGAACACCCTAACGCTTTCCCTGACCAGCAGCAGCTCTCTCCCTAGCGGCATCCAGACACAGAATGATCCGAGCAGCGCGGGCAGCGGCTAGTCTATCCCAGGGTCACCTGATCTGGCCAGCCAACCACTGCTATCGACGTGTAAGGGTACCACGTCATGCTGGGTGGAGTGCAGAGTCTCCTGGCTTGTGATTGGCTCTGTTTCTGGCCGCCAAAAAGCAAAACGGCGGGAGCTGCCATTTTCTCGAGCGGGCGAAGTATTCGTCCGAGCAACGAGCAGTTTCGAGTACCCTAATGCTCGACCGAGCATCAAGCTCGGAGGAGCATGTTCGCTCATCTCTAATTATTTCCTATGCTGCCCCTCCACCATTAATTATTTCCTATACTGCCCCTCTACCATTAATTATTTCCTATACTGCCCCTCATAATTATTTCCTATACTGCCCCTCATAATTATTTCCTATACTGCCCCTCATAATTAATTATTCCCTATGCTGCCCCTCACCATTAATTATTTCCTATACTGCCCCCCACCATTAATTATTTCCTATGCTGCCCCTCACCATTAATTATTTCCTATACTGCCCCCCACCATTAATTACTTGCTATACTGCCCCTCACCATTAATTATTTCCTATACTGCCCCCCACCATTAATTATTTCCTATGCTGCCCCTCACCATTAATTATTTCCTATACTGCCCCTCACCATTAATTATTTCCTATACTGCCCCTCCACCATTAATTATTTCCTATACTGCCCCTCAAATTAATTATTTCCTATGCTGCCCCTCCACCATTAATTATTTCCTATGCTGCCCCTCTACCATTAATTATTTCCTATGCTGCCCCTCACCATTAATTATTTCCTATACTGCCCTTAATAACTAACTGTTGGCCCCCGCCCACCACAACCTTTTTACTGCCCTTTTTAATAAAAAAAAATAAAAACCCTGTACTCACCACCGTGTCTTCTATCTTCTTGCCGCGTCCGAGAAGGAAGGGGTGCGCGGCCACGCAACCTAGTTCATGGAGCCATGTGCGCCGGGGTTGTATTCCGGCCACATCGCTCCAGTAATAGTGCTCGAGCGGCCGTTTCCGGCCGCATCGAGCACTATACAGTGACGGGCAGGAGCTTCCTGTCCAGACGGACAGAGGCTCCTGCCCGACTGTCGCAGGCCGGCGCTGCCGCGGCAAACGTCTGGGGCCGGATCGAAACGGACCGCGGGCCGCATGTGGCCCGCGGGCCGTAGTTTGGGGAACCCTGCCCTAATAAAATGTCCCACTTAGGTGTTTGAGATGGATATGTGTGTCACTAAGAGCTAAATAGAACGTTCCCAAGTCTCCCTGCAAATTTGTCACAATATGGTACTAGCTGCACTACTAGTGCCAGCAAGGCTAGCCTCAAGCAAATCAACAAAATATATATATATATATATATAAATATATATATAATGCTATTGTAGGCCTAAGAAAGCCGGTTGGGTTCTTGTATGCCTAGTTTCTAACCTACACTGACAGCACACAACTGGATTTTAAGTCACTTTAAGTTTTGAAAAAAAAAAAAAAAAAAAATCATCAGACTGTGCCTAATTCAATGTAACCCCTAATAAATTGTCCCACTTAGGTGTTTGAGATGGATACGTGTGTCACTAAGAGCTAAATAGAACGTTCCCAAGTCTCCCTGAAAATTCGTCACAATATGGTACTAGCTGCACTAATAGTGCCAGCATGCCCAGCCACAAGCAAACAAAAAAAAATAAAATATAACGCTATTGTAGCCCTAACAAGGGCTGTTGGGTTCTTGTAGACTCACTCCTGCCTAACAGTAAGCTAATATAACACCCTAACGCTATCCCTGCAGCAGCAGCAGCTCTCTCCCTAACGGCATCCAGACAGAGAATGATGCGAGCAGCGCGGGCAGGGGCTAGTCTATTCCAGGTTCACCTGATCAGGCCAGCCAGCCACTGCTATCGACGTGTAAGGGTACCACGTCATGCTGGGTGGAGTGCAGAGTCTCCTGGCTTGTGATTGGCTCTGTTTCTGGCCGCCAAAAATCAAAACGGCGGGAGATGCTATTTTCTCGAGCTGGCGAAATACTCGTCCGAGCAACGAGCAGTTTCAAGTACGCTAATGCTCGAACGAGCATCAAGCTCGGACGAGTGTGTTCGCTCATCTCTATTGGTAAGTGAATTATATGTACTGTTACCATAGATTTTGCTATACAAGAGTCAAGTCTGCAACCACTAGGCTGCACAAGAGTCAAGTCAGCAACCACTGGGCTGCACAAGAGTCAAGTCAGCAACCAATGGGCTGCACAAGAGTCAAGTCAGCAACCACTGGGCTGCACAAGAGTCAAGTCAGCAACCAATGGGCTGCACAAGAGTCAAGTCAGCAACCAATGGGCTGCACAAGAGTCAAGTCAGCAACCAATGGGCTGCACAAAAGAGTGCGCCCCTAAATAGCCAAGGCAGCACCCCAGCACAATTGTACTACATGTACACAGTTCAAGTATCACTTTAGGCTTGGTAACTAGAGATGAGCGAGCACTAAAATGCTCGGGTGCTCGTTATTCGAGACAAACTTTTCCCGATGCTCGAGTGCTCGTCTCGAATAACGAGCCCCATTGAAGTCAATGGGAGACTCGAGCATTTTTCAAGGGGACCAAGGCTCTGCATAGGGAAGCTTGGCCAAACACCTGGAAACCTCAGAAAAGGATTATGGATCTGGGGAAACACCCGAAAATTCTGCCTCACAAAGCTCGTTTGAAAAGGGGATGATGTGCTGTATATCCTCTTGCGCTCCAGCGTCTGGGGTATGGAGAGCTGAACGCTGCGCATGGAGACATTGGTGGATGCTGTGGAGGATCGTGGAGGCTAAGATGTGGTTTTTGCACGGGAGGTGTTTGGGCCGGGGTCCTGGGCAGGGGGCTGACTACCAGAGGCAGCAGATGACACAGGGGAAGGAGCAGTGGTGTGCCCGGCCGGAGGTGAACGGGCTTGGTGCCATTGAGTGGGGTGTTTAGCATTCATATGCCTGCGCATACTGGTGGTAGTTAAGCTAGTAGTGGTGGAACCCCTGCTGATCCTGGTGTGGCACAGGTTGCACACCACAGTCCGTCGGTCATCCCGTGTTTCTTTAAAGAACCTCCAGACTTCCGAAAATCTAGCCCTCGCCACGGGAGCTTGACTACGTGAAACATTTGGCGCTGATGCACCAGCTCTGGCCCTGCCTCTCCGTCTTGCCCCACCACTGCCTCTTCCAACCTGTTCTCGTCGAGGACTCTCCTCCGTCTCAGAAGCACTGTGTTCACCCGGCCCATCAACCCAGCTTGGGTCTGTCACCTCATCATCCTCCGATCCCTCAGTCTGCTCCCCCCTCAGACTTCCTGCCCTGACAACAACTTCACCACTGTCTGACAACCGTGTCTCCTCATCGTCCGACACCTCTTTATACACTTCTTCCACCACGTCAACAATGTCATCATCACCCACAGACTGCAACCGGTGGAAAACCTGGGCATCGGAAAAGTGCTCAGCAGCAACCGGACAAGTGGTTTGTGACTCTGGGAAGGGTCCAGAAAACAGTTCCTCAGAGTATGCTGGTTCAAATGCCAAATTTTCCTGGGAGGGGGCAGACTGGGGGGAAGGAGGCTGAGGTGGAGGAGCTGGAGGAGTGCTGATTTCGGTGACATGGGTGGACTGCGTGGAAGACTGACTGGTGGACAAATGGCTAGAAGCACTGTCCACAATCCACGACATCACCTGTTCGCACTGTTCTGGCCTCAACAGTGCTCTACCACGAGTCCCAGTAACTCGAGACATGAACCTAGGGAGTGTAGCTCTGTGGCGTTCCCCTGCTCCCTCATCAGCAGGTGGTGTCTCACCCCGCCCAGGACCACGGCCTCTGACCCCTGCAGTAGTTGGACGCCCACGTCCCCGCCCTCTTCCTCTACCCCTAGCCCTCGGGTTCAACATTTTCAAAATTAAAGTGTAAACTGTACATTTCTGTTGTGTTTTTTTGTGTTTTTGTTTTTTTAAGAAAACTATGCTATCCTATTGCTATGGCTAGTTTATAACCTACACTGACAGCACACAACAGGATTTTGTGCTGTGCCAGGTGACTTTTAGTTTTGAAAAAAAAAAGAAAAAGAAAAAGCAGACTGTGCCTAATTCAATCAAACCCCTAATAAATTGTCCCACTTAGATGTTTGAGATGGATATGTGTGTCACTAAGAGCTAAATAGAACGTTCCCAAGTCTCCCTGCAAATTTGTCACAATATGGTACTAGCTGCACTACTAGTGCCAGCATGCCCAGCCACAAGCAAATCAACAAAATATATATATATATATAATGCTATTGTAGGCCTAAGAAAGCCGGTTGGGTTCTTGTATGCCTAGTTTCTAACCTACACTGACAGCACACAACTGGATTTTAAGTCACTTTAAGTTTTGAAAAAAAAAAACCGTCAGACTGTGCCTAATTCAATCAAACCCCTAATACAGGGGTCCCCAAACTTTTTATGTAGGGGGCCGTTCACTGTCCCCCTCAGACCGTTGGAGGGCCGGACTTAAGTTTAAAAAGAAATAGCGGTACATGTGACCGCATCCGTAATACACTGGGCCCCCCTCAATCATTTATTTAATATACTGCACTCCTACTGAACTATTTTATATATATTGTCCCAATTAATTAATGAATATACTGGGACCTCTCTCCATTAATTATTGAATATGCCTTCCCCCCATTAATTACTAGACAGCCCCTCATGATTAATTATTTCTTACACCACCACCATTAATTATTTCCTATGCTGCCCTTCCACCATTAATTATGTCTTATGCTTCCCCCCATCATTAATTATTTCCTATGCTGCCCCTCATAATTAATTATTTCCTATGCTGCCCCTCATTATTAATTATTTCCTATACTGCCCCTCCACCATTAATTATTTCCTATACTGCCCCTCAAATTAATTATTTCCTATACTGCCCCTCCACCATTAATTATTTCCTATACTGCCCCTCCACCATTAATTATTTCCTATACTGCCCCTCAAATTAATTATTTCCTATACTGCCCCTCCACCATTAATTATTTCCTATACTGCCCCTCCACCATTAATTATTTCCTATACTGCCCCTCCACCATTAATTATTTCCTATACTGCCCTTCCACCATTAATTATTTCCTATGCTGCCCCTCACCATTAATTATTTCCTATACTGCCCCTCATAATTATTTCCTATGCTGCCCCTCACCATTAATTATTTCCTATACTGCCCCTCATAATTATTTCCTATGCTGCCCCTCATAATTATTTCCTATACTGCCCCTCATAATTAATTATTCCCTATGCTGCCCCTCACCATTAATTATTTCCTATACTGCCCCTCACCATTAATTATTTCCTATACTGCCCCTCATAATTATTCCCTATGTTGCCCCTCAAATTAATTATCTCCTATACTGCCCCTCATAATTAATTATCTCCTATGCTGCCCCTCATAATTATTTCCTATACTGCCCCTCCACCATTAATTATTTCCTATGCTACCCCTTAAATTAAGTATTTCCTATACTGCCCCTCCACCATTAATTATTTCCTATACTGCCCCTCATAATTATTTCCTATAGTGCCCCTCATAATTATTTCCTATACTGCCCCTCATAATTAATTATTCCCTATGCTGCCCCTCACCATTAATTATTTCCTATACTGCCCCTCACCATTATTTGTTTCCTATACTGCCCCCCACCATTAATTATTTCCTATACTGCCCCTCATAAATATTCCCTATGTTGCCCCTTAAAATAAATTATCTCCTATACTGCCCCCCACCATTAATTATTTCCTATACTGCCCCTCATAATTAATTATTCCCTATGCTGCCCCTCACCATTAATTATTTCCTATACTGCCCCTCATAATTACTTCCTATGCTGCCCCTCTACCATTAATTATTTCCTATGCTGCCCCTCACCACTAATTATTTCCTATACTGCCCCTCATAATTATTTCCTATACTGCCCCTCATAATTATTTCCGATACTGCCCCTCATAATTAATTATTCCCTATGCTGCCCCTCACCATTAATTATTTCCTATACTGCCCCTCATAATTAATTATTTCCTATACTGCCCCTCCACCATTAATTATTTCCTATACTGCCCCTCCACCATTAATTATTTCCTATGCTGCCCCTCCACCATTAATTATTTCCTATACTGCCCCTCTACCATTAATTATTTCCTATGCTGCCCCCCCACCATTAATTATTTCCTATACTGCCCCTCATAATTATTTCCTATACTGCCCCTCATAATTATTTCCTATACTGCCCCTCATAATTAATTATTCCCTATGCTGCCCCTCACCATTAATTATTTCCTATACTGCCCCTCATAATTAATTATTTCCTATACTGCCCCCCACCATTAATTATTTCCTATACTGCCCCTCCACCATTAATTATTTCCTATGCTGCCCCTCCACCATTAATTATTTCCTATACTGCCCCTCTACCATTAATTATTCCCTATGCTGCCCCTCACCATTAATTATTTCCTATACTGCCCCCCACCATTAATTATTTCCTATGCTGCCCCTCACCATTAATTATTTCCTATACTGCCCCCCACCATTAATTACTTCCTATACTGCCCCTCACCATTAATTATTTCCTATGCTGCCCCTCACCATTAATTATTTCCTATACTGCCCCTCACCATTAATTATTTCCTATACTGCCCCTCCACCATTAATTATTTCCTATACTGCCCCTCAAATTAATTATTTCCTATACTGCCCCTCCACCATTAATTATTTCCTATACTGCCCCTCAAATTAATTATTTCCTATGCTGCCCCTCCACCATTAATTATTTCCTATGCTGCCCCTCCACCATTAATTATTTCCTATGCTGCCCCTCTACCATTAATTATTTCCTATACTGACCCTCACCATTAATTATTTCCTATACTGCCCTTAATAACTAACTGTTGGCCCCCGCCCACCACAACCTTTTTACTGCCCTTTTTAATAAAAAAAAATAAAAACCCTGTACTCACCACCGTGTCTTCTATCTTCTTGCCGCGTCCGAGAAGGAAGGGGTGCGCGGCCGCGCAACCTAGTTCATGGAGCCATGTGCGCCGGGGTTGTATTCCGGCCACATCGCTCCAGTAATAGTGCTCGAGCGGCCGTTTCGCTGCCACGGCAAACGTCTGGGGCCGGATCGAAACGGACCGCGGGCCGCATGTGGCCCGCGGGCCGTAGTTTGGGGAACCCTGCCCTAATAAAATGTCCCACTTAGGTGTTTGAGATGGATATGTGTGTCACTAAGAGCTAAATAGAACGTTCCCAAGTCTCCCTGCAAATTTGTCACAATATGGTACTAGCTGCACTACTAGTGCCAGCAAGGCTAGCCTCAAGCAAATCAACAAAATATATATATATATATATATATATATATATATATATATATAATGCTATTGTAGGCCTAAGAAAGCCGGTTGGGTTCTTGTATGCCTAGTTTCTAACCTACACTGACAGCACACAACTGGATTTTAAGTCACTTTAAGTTTTGAAAAAAAAAAAAAAAAAAAAATCATCAGACTGTGCCTAATTCAATGTAACCCCTAATAAATTGTCCCACTTAGGTGTTTGAGATGGATACGTGTGTCACTAAGAGCTAAATAGAACGTTCCCAAGTCTCCCTGAAAATTCGTCACAATATGGTACTAGCTGCACTAATAGTGCCAGCATGCCCAGCCACAAGCAAACAAAAAAAAATAAAATATAACGCTATTGTAGCCCTAACAAGGGCTGTTGGGTTCTTGTAGACTCACTCCTGCCTAACAGTAAGCTAATATAACACCCTAACGCTATCCCTGCAGCAGCAGCAGCTCTCTCCCTAACGGCATCCAGACAGAGAATGATGCGAGCAGCGCGGGCAGGGGCTAGTCTATTCCAGGGTCACCTGATCAGGCCAGCCAGCCACTGCTATCGACGTGTAAGGGTACCACGTCATGCTGGGTGGAGTGCAGAGTCTCCTGGCTTGTGATTGGCTCTGTTTCTGGCCGCCAAAAATCAAAACGGCGGGAGATGCTATTTTCTCGAGCTGGCGAAATACTCGTCCGAGCAACGAGCAGTTTCAAGTACGCTAATGCTCGAACGAGCATCAAGCTCGGACGAGTGTGTTCGCTCATCTCTATTGGTAAGTGAATTATATGTACTGTTACCATAGATTTTGCTATACAAGAGTCAAGTCTGCAACCACTAGGCTGCACAAGAGTCAAGTCAGCAACCACTGGGCTGCACAAGAGTCAAGTCAGCAACCAATGGGCTGCACAAGAGTCAAGTCAGCAACCACTGGGCTGCACAAGAGTCAAGTCAGCAACCAATGGGCTGCACAAGAGTCAAGTCAGCAACCAATGGGCTGCACAAGAGTCAAGTCAGCAACCAATGGGCTGCACAAGAGTCAAGTCAGCAACCACTGGGCTGCACAAGAGTCAAGTCAGCAACCAATGGGCTGCACAAGAGTCAAGTCAGCAACCAATGGGCTGCACAAGAGTCAAGTCAGCAACCAATGGGCTGCACAAAAGAGTGTGCCCCTAAATAGCCAAGGCAGCACCCCAGCACAATTGTACTACATGTACACAGTTCAAGTATCACTTTAGGCTTGGTAACTAGAGATGAGCGAGCACTAAAATGCTCGGGTGCTCGTTATTCGAGACAAACTTTTCCCGATGCTCGAGTGCTCGTCTCGAATAACGAGCCCCATTGAAGTCAATGGGAGACTCGAGCATTTTTCAAGGGGACCAAGGCTCTGCATAGGGAAGCTTGGCCAAACACCTGGAAACCTCAGAAAAGGATTATGGATCTGGGGAAACACCCGAAAATTCTGCCTCACAAAGCTCGTTTGAAAAGGGGATGATGTGCTGTATATCCTCTTGCGCTCCAGCGTCTGGGGTATGGAGAGCTGAACGCTGCGCATGGAGACATTGGTGGATGCTGTGGAGGATCGTGGAGGCTAAGATGTGGTTTTTGCACGGGAGGTGTTTGGGCCGGGGTCCTGGTCAGGGGGCTGACTACCAGAGGCAGCAGATGACACAGGGGAAGGAGCAGTGGTGTGCCCGGCCGGAGGTGAACGGGCTTGGTGCCATTGAGTGGGGTGTTTAGCATTCATATGCCTGCGCATACTGGTGGTAGTTAAGCTAGTAGTGGTGGAACCCCTGCTGATCCTGGTGTGGCACAGGCTGCACACCACAGTCCGTCGGTCATCCGGTGTTTCTTTAAAGAACCTCCAGACTTCCGAAAATCTAGCCCTCGCCACGGGAGCTTGACTACGTGAAACATTTGGCGCTGATGCACCAGCTCTGGCCCTGCCTCTCCGTCTTGCCCCACCACTGCCTCTTCCAACCTGTTCTCGTCGAGGACTCTCCTCCGTCTCAGAAGCACTGTGTTCACCCGGCCCATCAACCCAGCTTGGGTCTGTCACCTCATCATCCTCCGATCCCTCAGTCTGCTCCCCCCTCAGACTTCCTGCCCTGACAACAACTTCACCACTGTCTGACAACCGTGTCTCCTCATCGTCCGACACCTCTTTATACACTTCTTCCACCACGTCAACAATGTCATCATCACCCACAGACTGCAACCGGTGGAAAACCTGGGCATCGGAAAAGTGCTCAGCAGCAACCGGACAAGTGGTTTGTGACTCTGGGAAGGGTCCAGAAAACAGTTCCTCAGAGTATGCTGGTTCAAATGCCAAATTTTCCTGGGAGGGGGCAGACTGGGGGGAAGGAGGCTGAGGTGGAGGAGCTGGAGGAGTGCTGATTTCGGTGACATGGGTGGACTGCGTGGAAGACTGACTGGTGGACAAATGACTAGAAGCATTGTCCACAATCCACGACATCACCTGTTCGCACTGTTCTGGCCTCAACAGTGCTCTACCACGAGTCCCAGTAACTCGAGACATGAACCTAGGGAGTGTAGCTCTGTGGCGTTCCCCTGCTCCCTCATCAGCAGGTGGTGTCTCACCCCGCCCAGGACCAAGGCCTCTGACCCCTGCAGTAGTTGGACGCCCACGTCCCCGCCCTCGTCCTCTACCCCTAGCCCTCGGGTTCAACATTTTCAAAATTAAAGTGTAAACTGTACATTTCTGTTGTGTTTTTTTGTGTTTTTGTTTTTTTAAGAAAACTATGCTATCCTATTGCTATGGCTAGTTTATAACCTACACTGACAGCACACAACAGGATTTTGTGCTGTGCCAGGTGACTTTTAGTTTTGAAAAAAAAAAAAAAAGAAAAAGCAGACTGTGCCTAATTCAATCAAACCCCTAATAAATTGTCCCACTTAGATGTTTGAGATTGATATGTGTGTCACTAAGAGCTAAATAGAACGTTCCCAAGTCTCCCTGCAAATTTGTCACAATATGGTACTAGCTGCACTACTAGTGCCAGCATGCCCAGCCACAAGCAAATCAACAAAATATATATATATATATATAATGCTATTGTAGGCCTAAGAAAGCCGGTTGGGTTCTTGTATGCCTAGTTTCTAACCTACACTGACAGCACACAACTGGATTTTAAGTCACTTTAAGTTTTGAAAAAAAAACCTGTCAGACTGTGCCTAATTCAATCAAACCCCTAATACAGGGGTCCCCAAACTTTTTATGTAGGGGGCCGTTCACTGTCCCCCTCAGACCGTTGGAGGGCCGGACTTAAGTTTAAAAAGAAATAGCGGTACATGTGACCGCATCCGTAATACACTGGGCCCCCCTCAATTATTTATTTAATATACTGCACTCCTACTGAACGATTTTATATATATTGTCCCAATTAATTAATGAATATACTGGGACCTCTCTCCATTAATTATTGAATATGCCTTCCCCCCATTAATTACTAGACAGCCCCTCATAATTAATTATTTCTTACACCACCACCATTAATTATTTCCTATGCTGCCCTTCCACCATTAATTATGTCTTATGCTTCCCCCCATCATTAATTATTTCCTATGCTGCCCCTCATAATTAATTATTTCCTATGCTGCCCCTCATAATTAATTATTTCCTATGCTGCCCCTCATAATTAATTATTTCCTATACTGCCCCTCAAATTAATTATTTCCTATACTGCCCCTCCACCATTAATTATTTCCTATACTGCCCCTCCACCATTAATTATTTCCTATACTGCCCCTCAAATTAATTATTTCCTATACTGCCCCTCAAATTAATTATTTCCTATATTGCCCCTCCACCATTAATTATTTCCTATACTGCCCCTCAAATTAATTATTTCCTATACTGCCCCTCCACCATTAATTATTTCCTATACTGCCCTTCCACCATTAATTATTTCCTATGCTGCCCCTCACCATTAATTATTTCCTATACTGCCCCTCACCATTAATTATTTCCTATGCTGCCCCTCACCATTATTTCCTATGCTGCCCCTCATAATTATTTCCTATACTGCCCCTCATAATTAATTATTCCCTATGCTGCCCCTCACCATTAATTATTTCCTATACTGCCCCCCACCATTAATTATTTCCTATACTGCCCCTCACCATTAATTATTTCCTATACTGCCCCTCATAATTATTCCCTATGTTGCCCCTCAATTTAATTATCTCCTATACTGCCCCTCATAATTAATTATCTCCTATGCTGCCCCTCATAATTATTTCCTATACTGCCCCTCCACCATTAATTATTTCCTATGCTACCCCTCAAATTAAGTATTTCCTATACTGCCCCTCCACCTTTAATTATTTCCTATACTGCCCCTCATAATTATTTCCTATAGTGCCCCTCATAATTATTTCCTATACTGCCCCTCATAATTAATTATTCCCTATGCTGCCCCTCACCATTAATTATTTCCTATACTGCCCCTCACCATTATTTGTTTCCTATACTGCCCCCACCATTAATTATTTCCTATACTGCCCCTCATAAATATTCCCTATGTTGCCCCTTAAAATAAATTATCTCCTATACTGCCCCTCATAATTATTTCCTATACTGCCCCTCATAATTAATTATTCCCTATGCTGCCCCTCACCATTAATTATTTCCTATACTGCCCCTCATAATTATTTTCTATGCTGCCCCTCTACCATTAATTATTTCCTATGCTGCCCCTCACCACTAATTATTTCCTATACTGCCCCTCATAATTATTTCCTATACTGCCCCTCATAATTATTTCCTATACTGCCCCTCATAATTAATTATTCCCTATGCTGCCATTCACCATTAATTATTTCCTATACTGCCCCTCATAATTATTTCCTATACTGCCCCTCATAATTATTTCCTATACTGCCCCTCATAATTATTTCCTATGCTGCCCCTCATAATTAATTATTTCCTATACTGCCCCTCCACCATTAATTATTTCCTATACTGCCCCTCTACCATTAATTATTTCCTATGCTGCCCCCCCACCATTAATTATTTCCTATACTGCCCCTCATAATTATTTCCTATACTGCCCCTCATAATTATTTCCTATACTGCCCCTCATAATTAATTATTCCCTATGCTGCCCCTCACCATTAATTATTTCCTATACTGCCCCTCATAATTAATTATTTCCTATACTGCCCCTCCACCATTAATTATTTCCTATACTGCCCCTCCACCATTAATTATTTCCTATGCTGCCCCTCCACCATTAATTATTTCCTATACTGCCCCTCTACCATTAATTATTTCCTATGCTGCCCCTCACCATTAATTATTTCCTATACTGCCCCTCATAATTATTTCCTATACTGCCCCTCATAATTATTTCCTATACTGCCCCTCATAATTAATTATTCCCTATGCTGCCCCTCACCATTAATTATTTCCTATACTGCCCCCCACCATTAATTATTTCCTATGCTGCCCCTCACCATTAATTATTTCCTATACTGCCCCCCACCATTAATTACTTCCTATACTGCCCCTCACCATTAATTATTTCCTATACTGCCCCCCACCATTAATTATTTCCTATGCTGCCCCTCACCATTAATTATTTCCTATACTGCCCCTCACCATTAATTATTTCCTATACTGCCCCTCCACCATTAATTATTTCCTATACTGCCCCTCAAATTAATTATTTCCTATGCTGCCCCTCCACCATTAATTATTTCCTATGCTGCCCCTCTACCATTAATTATTTCCTATGCTGCCCCTCACCATTAATTATTTCCTATACTGCCCTTAATAACTAACTGTTGGCCCCCGCCCACCACAACCTTTTTACTGCCCTTTTTAATAAAAAAAAATAAAAACCCTGTACTCACCACCGTGTCTTCTATCTTCTTGCCGCGTCCGAGAAGGAAGGGGTGCGCGGCCACGCAACCTAGTTCATGGAGCCATGTGCGCCGGGGTTGTATTCCGGCCACATCGCTCCAGTAATAGTGCTCGAGCGGCCGTTTCCGGCCGCATCGAGCACTATACAGTGACGGGCAGGAGCTTCCTGTCCAGACGGACAGAGGCTCCTGCCCGTCTGTCGCAGGCCGGCGCTGCCGCGGCAAACGTCTGGGGCCGGATCGAAACGGACCGCGGGCCGCATGTGGCCCGCGGGCCGTAGTTTGGGGAACCCTGCCCTAATAAAATGTCCCACTTAGGTGTTTGAGATGGATATGTGTGTCACTAAGAGCTAAATAGAACGTTCCCAAGTCTCCCTGCAAATTTGTCACAATATGGTACTAGCTGCACTACTAGTGCCAGCAAGGCTAGCCTCAAGCAAATCAACAAAATATATATATATATATATATATATATATATATATATATAATGCTATTGTAGGCCTAAGAAAGCCGGTTGGGTTCTTGTATGCCTAGTTTCTAACCTACACTGACAGCACACAACTGGATTTTAAGTCACTTTAAGTTTTGAAAAAAAAAAAAAAAAAAATCATCAGACTGTGCCTAATTCAATGTAACCCCTAATAAATTGTCCCACTTAGGTGTTTGAGATGGATACGTGTGTCACTAAGAGCTAAATAGAACGTTCCCAAGTCTCCCTGAAAATTCGTCACAATATGGTACTAGCTGCACTAATAGTGCCAGCATGCCCAGCCACAAGCAAACAAAAAAAAATAAAATATAACGCTATTGTAGCCCTAACAAGGGCTGTTGGGTTCTTGTAGACTCACTCCTGCCTAACAGTAAGCTAATATAACACCCTAACGCTATCCTTGCAGCAGCAGCAGCTCTCTCCCTAACGGCATCCAGACAGAGAATGATGCGAGCAGCGCGGGCAGGGGCTAGTCTATTCCAGGGTCACCTGATCAGGCCAGCCAGCCACTGCTATCGACGTGTAAGGGTACCACGTCATGCTGGGTGGAGTGCAGAGTCTCCTGGCTTGTGATTGGCTCTGTTTCTGGCCGCCAAAAATCAAAACGGCGGGAGATGCTATTTTCTCGAGCTGGCGAAATACTCGTCCGAGCAACGAGCAGTTTCAAGTACGCTAATGCTCGAACGAGCATCAAGCTCGGACGAGTGTGTTCGCTCATCTCTATTGGTAAGTGAATTATATGTACTGTTACCATAGATTTTGCTATACAAGAGTCAAGTCTGCAACCACTAGGCTGCACGAGAGTCAAGTCAGCAACCACCGGGCTGCACAAGAGTCAAGTCAGCAACCAATGGGCTGCACAAGAGTCAAGTCAGCAACCACTGGGCTGCACAAGAGTCAAGTCAGCAACCAATGGGCTGCACAAGAGTCAAGTCAGCAACCAATGGGCTGCACAAGAGTCAAGTCAGCAACCAATGGGCTGCACAAAAGAGTGCGCCCTTAAATAGCCAAGGCAGCACCCCAGCACAATTGTACTACATGTACACAGTTCAAGTATCACTTTAGGCTTGGTAACTAGAGATGAGCGAGCACTAAAATGCTCGGGTGCTCGTTATTCGAGACAAACTTTTCCCGATGCTCGAGTGCTCGTCTCGAATAACGAGCCCCATTGAAGTCAATGGGAGACTCGAGCATTTTTCAAGGGGACCAAGGCTCTGCATAGTGAAGCTTGGCCAAACACCTGGAAACCTCAGAAAAGGATTATGGATCTGGGGAAACACCCGAAAATTCTGCCTCACAAAGCTCGTTTGAAAAGGGGATGATGTGCTGTATATCCTCTTGCGCTCCAGCGTCTGGGGTATGGAGAGCTGAACGCTGCGCATGGAGACATTGGTGGATGCTGTGGAGGATCGTGGAGGCTAAGATGTGGTTTTTGCACGGGAGGTGTTTGGGCCGGGGTCCTGGGCAGGGGGCTGACTACCAGAGGCAGCAGATGACACAGGGGAAGGAGCAGTGGTGTGCCCGGCCGGAGGTGAACGGGCTTGGTGCCATTGAGTGGGGTGTTTAGCATTCATATGCCTGCGCATACTGGTGGTAGTTAAGCTAGTAGTGGTGGAACCCCTGCTGATCCTGGTGTGGCACAGGTTGCACACCACAGTCCGTCGGTCATCCGGTGTTTCTTTAAAGAACCTCCAGACTTCCGAAAATCTAGCCCTCGCCACGGGAGCTTGACTACGTGAAACATTTGGCGCTGATGCACCAGCTCTGGCCCTGCCTCTCCGTCTTGCCCCACCACTGCCTCTTCCAACCTGTTCTCGTCGAGGACTCTCCTCCGTCTCAGAAGCACTGTGTTCACCCGGCCCATCAACCCAGCTTGGGTCTGTCACCTCATCATCCTCCGATCCCTCAGTCTGCTCCCCCTTCAGACTTCCTGCCCTGACAACAACTTCACCACTGTCTGACAACCGTGTCTCCTCATCGTCCGACACCTCTTTATACACTTCTTCCACCACGTCAACAATGTCATCATCACCCACAGACTGCAACCGGTGGAAAACCTGGGCATCGGAAAAGTGCTCAGCAGCAACCGGACAAGTGGTTTGTGACTCTGGGAAGGGTCCAGAAAACAGTTCCTCAGAGTATGCTGGTTCAAATGCCAAATTTTCCTGGGAGGGGGCAGACTGGGGGGAAGGAGGCTGAGGTGGAGGAGCTGGAGGAGTGCTGATTTCGGTGACATGGGTGGACTGCGTGGAAGACTGACTGGTGGACAAATGGCTAGAAGCATTGTCCACAATCCACGACATCACCTGTTCGCACTGTTCTGGCCTCAACAGTGCTCTACCACGAGTCCCAGTAACTCGAGACATGAACCTAGGGAGTGTAGCTCTGCGGCGTTCCCCTGCTCCCTCATCAGCAGGTGGTGTCTCACCCCGCCCAGGACCACGGCCTCTGACCCCTGCAGTAGTTGGACGCCCACGTCCCCGCCCTCGTCCTCTACCCCTAGCCCTCGGGTTCAACATTTTCAAAATTAAAGTGTAAACTGTACATTTCTGTTGTGTTTTTTTGTGTTTTTGTTTTGTTTAAGAAAACTATGCTATCCTATTGCTATGGCTAGTTTATAACCTACACTGACAGCACACAACAGGATTTTGTGCTGTGCCAGGTGACTTTTAGTTTTGAAAAAAAAAAAAAAAGAAAAAGCAGACTGTGCCTAATTCAATCAAACCCCTAATAAATTGTCCCACTTAGATGTTTGAGATGGATATGTGTGTCACTAAGAGCTAAATAGAACGTTCCCAAGTCTCCCTGCAAATTTGTCACAATATGGTACTAGCTGCACTACTAGTGCCAGCATGCCCAGCCACAAGCAAATCAACAAAATATATATATATATATATATAATGCTATTGTAGGCCTAAGAAAGCCGGTTGGGTTCTTGTATGCCTAGTTTCTAACCTACACTGACAGCACACAACTGGATTTTAAGTCACTTTAAGTTTTGAAAAAAAAAACCCGTCAGACTGTGCCTAATTCAATCAAACCCCTAATACAGGGGTCCCCAAACTTTTTATGTAGGGGGCCGTTCACTGTCCCCCTCAGACCGTTGGAGGGCCGGACTTAAGTTTAAAAAGAAATAGCGGTACATGTGACCGCATCCGTAATACACTGGGCCCCCCTCAATTATTTATTTAATATACTGCACTCCTACTGAACTATTTTATATATATTGTCCCAATTAATTAATGAATATACTGGGACCTCTCTCCATTAATTATTGAATATGCCTTCCCCCCATTAATTACTAGACAGCCCCTCATAATTAATTATTTCTTACACCACCACCATTAATTATTTCCTATGCTGCCCTTCCACCATTAATTATGTTTTATGCTTCCCCCCATCATTAATTATTTCCTATGCTGCCCCTCATAATTAATTATTTCCTATGCTGCCCCTCATAATTAATTATTTCCTATGCTGCCCCTCCACCATTAATTATTTCCTATACTGCCCCTCAAATTAATTATTTCCTATGCTGCCCCTCAAATTAATTATTTCCTATACTGCCCCTCCACCATTAATGATTTCCTATACTGCCCCTCAAACTAATTATTTCCTATACTGCCCCTCCACCATTAATTATTTCCTATACTGCCCTTCCACCATTAATTATTTCCTATGCTGCCCCTCACCATTAATTATTTCCTATACTGCCCCTCATAATTATTTCCTATGCTGCCCCTCACCATTATTTCCTATGCTGCCCCTCATAATTATTTCCTATACTGCCCCTCATAATTAATTATTCCCTATGCTGCCCCTCACCATTAATTATTTCCTATACTGCCCCCCACCATTAATTATTTCCTATACTGCCCCTCACCATTAATTATTTCCTATACTGCCCCTAATAATTATTCCCTATGTTGCCCCTCAAATTAATTATCTCCTATACTGCCCCTCATAATTAATTATCTCCTATGCTGCCCCTCATAATTATTTCCTATACTGCCCCTCCACCATTAATTATTTCCTATGCTACCCCTCAAATTAAGTATTTCCTATACTGCCCCTCCACCATTAATTATTAACTATAGTGCCCCTCATAATTATTTCCTATAGTGCCCCTCATAATTATTTCCTATACTGCCCCTCATAAATAATTATTCCCTATGCTGCCCCTCACCATTAATTATTTCCTATACTGCCCCTCACCATTATTTGTTTCCTATACTGCCCCCCACCATTAATTATTTCCTATACTGCCCCTCATAAATATTCCCTATGTTGCCCCTTAAAATAAATTATCTCCTATACTGCCCCTCATAATTATTTCCTATACTGCCCCTCATAATTAATTATTCCCTATGCTGCCCCTCACCATTAATTATTTCCTATACTGCCCCTCATAATTATTTCCTATGCTGCCCCTCTACCATTAATTATTTCCTATGCTGCCCCTCACCACTAATTATTTCCTATACTGCCCCTCATAATTATTTCCTATACTGCCCATCATAATTATTTCCTATACTGCCCCTCAAAATTAATTATTCCCTATGCTGCCCCTCTCCATTAATTATTTCCTATACTGCCCCTCATAATAAATTATTTCCTATACTGCCCCTCCACCATTAATTATTTCCTATGCTGCCCCTCCACCATTAATTATTTCCTATACTGCCCCTCTACCATTAATTATTTCCTATACTGCCCCTCTACCATTAATTATTTCCTATGCTGCCCCCCCCAACATTAATTATTTCCTATACTGCCCCTCATAATTATTTCCTATACTGCCCCTCATAATTATTTCCTATACTGCCCCTCATAATTAATTATTCCCTATGCTGCCCCTCACCATTAATTATTTCCTATACTGCCCCTCATAATTAATTATTTCCTATACTGCCCCTCCACCATTAATTATTTCCTATACTGCCCCTCCACCATTAATTATTTCCTATGCTGCCCCTCCACCATTAATTATTTCCTATACTGCCCCTCCACCATTAATTATTTCCTATGCTGCCCCTCACCATTAATTATTTCCTATACTGCCCCTCATAATTATTTCCTATACTGCCCCTCATAATTATTTCCTATACTGCCCCTCATAATTAATTATTCCCTATGCTGCCCCTCACCATTAATTATTTCCTATACTGCCCATCACCATTAATATTTCCTATGCTGCCCCTCACCATTAATTATTTCCTATACTGCCCCTCACCATTAATTACTTCCTATACTGCCCCTCACCATTAATTATTTCCTATACTGCCCCCCACCATTAATTATTTCCTATGCTGCCCCTCACCATTAATTATTTCCTATACTGCCCCTCACCATTAATTATTTCCTATACTGCCCCTCAAATTAATTATTTCCTATACTGCCCCTCACCATTAATTACTTCCTATACTGCCCCTCCACCATTAATTATTTCCTATACTGCCCCTCCACCATTAATTATTTCCTATACTGCCCCTCAAATTAATTATTTCCTATACTGCCCCTCCACCATTAATTATTTCCTATGCTGCCCGTCTACCATTAATTATTTCCTATGCTGCCCCTCACCATTAATTATTTCCTATACTGCCCCTCATAATTATTTCCTATGCTGCCCCTCACCATTATTTCCTATGCTGCCCCTCATAATTATTTCCTATACGGCCCCTCATAATTAATTATTCCCTATGCTGCCCCTCACCATTAATTATTTCCTATACTGCCCCCCACCACTAATTATTTCCTATACTGCCCCCCACCATTAATTATTTCCTATACTGCCCCTCATAATTATTCCCTATGTTGCCCCTCAATTTAATTATCTCCTATACTGCCCCTCATAATTAATTATCTCCTATGCTGCCCCTCATAATTATTTCCTATACTGCCCCTCCACCATTAATTATTTCCTATGCTACCCCTCAAATTAAGTATTTCCTATACTGCCCCTCCACCATTAATTATTTCCTATACTGCCCCTCATAATTATTTCCTATAGTGCCCCTCATAATTATTTCCTATACTGCCCCTCATAATTAATTATTCCCTATGCTGCCCCTCACCATTAATTATTTCCTATACTGCCCCTCACCATTATTTGTTTCCTATACTGCCCCCCACCATTAATTATTTCCTATACTGCCCCCCACCATTAATTATTTCCTATGCTGCCCCTCACCATTAATTATTTCCTATACTGCCCCTCACCATTAATTACTTCCTATACTGCCCCTCACCATTAATTATTTCCTATACTGCCCCCCACCATTAATTATTTCCTATGCTGCCCCTCACCATTAATTATTTCCTATACTGCCCCTCACCATTAATTATTTCCTATACTGCCCCTCCACCATTAATTATTTCCTATACTGCCCCTCAAATTAATTATTTCCTATACTGCCCCTCCACCATTAATTATTTCCTATACTGCCCCCCACCATTAATTATTTCCTATACTGCCCCTCATAATTATTCCCTATGTTGCCCCTCAATTTAATTATCTCCTATACTGCCCCTCATAATTAATTATCTCCTATGCTGCCCCTCATAATTATTTCCTATACTGCCCCTCCACCATTAATTATTTCCTATGCTACCCCTCAAATTAAGTATTTCCTATACTGCCCCTCCACCATTAATTATTTCCTATACCGCCCCTCATAATTATTTCCTATAGTGCCCCTCATAATTATTTCCTATACTGCCCCTCATAATTATTTATTCCCTATGCTGCCCCTCACCATTAATTATTTCCTATACTGCCCCTCACCATTATTTGTTTCCTATACTGCCCCCCACCATTAATTATTTCCTATACTGCCCCTCATAAATATTCCCTATGTTGCCCCTTAAAATAAATTATCTCCTATACTGCCCCTCATAATTATTTCCTATACTGCCCCTCATAATTAATTATTCCCTATGCTGCCCCTCACCATTAATTATTTCCTATACTGACCCTCATAATTATTTCCTATGCTGCCCCTCTACCATTAATTATTTCCTATGCTGCCCCTCACCACTAATTATTTCCTATACTGCCCCTCATAATTATTTCCTATACTGCCCCTCATAATTATTTCCTATACTGCCCCTCATAATTAATTATTCCCTATGCTGCCATTCACCATTAATTATTTCCTATACTGCCCCTCATAATTAATTATTTCCTATACTGTCCCTCCACCATTAATTATTTCCTATACTGCCCCTCTACCATTAATTATTTCCTATGCTGCCCCCCACCATTAATTATTTCCTATACTGCCCCTCATAATTATTTCCTATACTGCCCCTCATAATTATTCCCTATGTTGCCCCTTAAAATAAATTATCTCCTATACTGCCCCTCATAATTATTTCCTATACTGCCCCTCATAATTAATTATTCCCTATGCTGCCCCTCACCATTAATTATTTCCTATACTGCCCCCCACCATTAATTATTTCCTATGCTGCCCCTCACCATTAATTATTTCCTATACTGCCCCTCACCATTAATTACTTCCTATACTGCCCCTCACCATTAATTAATTCCTATACTGCCCCCCCACCATTAATTATTTCCTATGCTGCCCCTCACCATTAATTATTTCCTATACTGCCCCTCACCATTAATTATTTCCTATACTGCCCCTCCACCATTAATTATTTCCTATACTGCCCCTCAAATTAATTATTTCCTATACTGCCCCTCCACCATTAATTATTTCCTATGCTGCCCCTCTACCATTAATTATTTCCTATACTGCCCCCCACCATTAATTATTTCCTATACTGCCCCTCATAATTATTCCCTATGTTGCCCCTCAATTTAATTATCTCCTATACTGCCCCTCATAATTAATTATCTCCTATGCTGCCCCTCATAATTATTTCCTATACTGCCCCTCCACCATTAATTATTTCCTATGCTACCCCTCAAATTAAGTATTTCCTATACTGCCCCTCCACCATTAATTATTTCCTATACCGCCCCTCATAATTATTTCCTATAGTGCCCCTCATAATTATTTCCTATACTGCCCCTCATAATTAATTATTCCCTATGCTGCCCCTCACCATTAATTATTTCCTATACTGCCCCTCACCATTATTTGTTTCCTATACTGCCCCCCACCATTAATTATTTCCTATACTGCCCCTCATAAATATTCCCTATGTTGCCCCTTAAAATAAATTATCTCCTATACTGCCCCTCATAATGATTTCCTATACTGCCCCTCATAATTAATTATTCCCTATGCTGCCCCTCACCATTAATTATTTCCTATACTGACCCTCATAATTATTTCCTATGCTGCCCCTCTACCATTAATTATTTCCTATGCTGCCCCTCACCACTAATTATTTCCTATACTGCCCCTCATAATTATTTCCTATACTGCCCCTCATAATTATTTCCTATACTGCCCCTCATAATTAATTATTCCCTATGCTGCCATTCACCATTAATTATTTCCTATACTGCCCCTCATAATTAATTATTTCCTATACTGCCCCTCCACCATTAATTATTTCCTATACTGCCCCTCTACCATTAATTATTTCCTATGCTGCCCCCCACCATTAATTATTTCCTATACTGCCCCTCATAATTATTTCCTATACTGCCCCTCATAATTATTTCCTATACTGCCCCTCATAATTAATTATTCCCTATGCTGCCCCTCACCATTAATTATTTCCTATACTGCCCCTCATAATTAATTATTTCCTATACTGCCCCTCCACCATTAATTATTTCCTATACTGCCCCTCCACCATTAATTATTTCCTATGCTGCCCCTCCACCATTAATTATTTCCTATACTGCCCCTCTACCATTAATTATTTCCTATGCTGCCCCTCACCATTAATTATTTCCTATACTGCCCCTCATAATTATTTCCTATACTGCCCCTCATAATTATTTCCTATACTGCCCCTCATAATTAATTATTCCCTATGCTGCCCCTCACCATTAATTATTTCCTATACTGCCCCCCACCATTAATTATTTCCTATGCTGCCCCTCACCATTAATTATTTCCTATACTGCCCCCCACCATTAATTACTTCCTATACTGCCCCTCACCATTAATTATTTCCTATACTGCCCCCCACCATTAATTATTTCCTATGCTGCCCCTCACCATTAATTATTTCCTATACTGCCCCTCACCATTAATTATTTCCTATGCTGCCCCTCACCATTAATTATTTCCTATACTGCCCCCCACCATTAATTACTTCCTATACTGCCCCCCACCATTAATTATTTCCTATACTGCCCCCCACCATTAATTATTTCCTATGCTGCCCCTCACCATTAATTATTTCCTATACTGCCCCTCACCATTAATTATTTCCTATACTGCCCCTCCACCATTAATTATTTCCTATACTGCCCCTCAAATTAATTATTTCCTATGCTGCCCCTCCACTATTAATTATTTCCTATGCTGCCCCTCTACCATTAATTATTTCCTATGCTGCCCCTCACCATTAATTATTTCCTATACTGCCCTTAATAACTAACTGTTGGCCCCCGCCCACCACAACCTTTTTACTGCCCTTTTTAATAAAAAAAAATAAAAACCCTGTACTCACCACCGTGTCTTCTATCTTCTTGCCGCGTCCGAGAAGGGGTTGGAGCCATGTGCGCCGGGGTTGTATTCCGGCCACATCGCTCCAGTAATAGTGCTCGAGCGGCCGTTTCCGGCCGCATCGAGCACTATACAGTGACGGGCAGGAGCTTCCTGTCCAGACGGACAGAGGCTCCTGCCCGACTGTCGCAGGCCGGCGCTGCCGCGGCAAACGTCTGGGGCCGGATCGAAACGGACCGCGGGCCGCATGTGGCCCGCGGGCCGTAGTTTGGGGAACCCTGCCCTAATAAAATGTCCCACTTAGGTGTTTGAGATGGATATGTGTGTCACTAAGAGCTAAATAGAACGTTCCCAAGTCTCCCTGCAAATTTGTCACAATATGGTACTAGCTGCACTACTAGTGCCAGCAAGGCTAGCCTCAAGCAAATCAACAAAATATATATATATATATATATATATATATATATATATATATATATAATGCTATTGTAGGCCTAAGAAAGCCGGTTGGGTTCTTGTATGCCTAGTTTCTAACCTACACTGACAGCACACAACTGGATTTTAAGTCACTTTAAGTTTTGAAAAAAAAAAAAATAAAAAATCATCAGACTGTGCCTAATTCAATGTAACCCCTAATAAATTGTCCCACTTAGGTGTTTGAGATGGATACGTGTGTCACTAAGAGCTAAATAGAACGTTCCCAAGTCTCCCTGAAAATTCGTCACAATATGGTACTAGCTGCACTAATAGTGCCAGCATGCCCAGCCACAAGCAAACAAAAAAAAATAAAATATAACGCTATTGTAGCCCTAACAAGGGCTGTTGGGTTCTTGTAGACTCACTCCTGCCTAACAGTAAGCTAATATAACACCCTAACGCTATCCCTGCAGCAGCAGCAGCTCTCTCCCTAACGGCATCCAGACAGAGAATGATGCGAGCAGCGCGGGCAGGGGCTAGTCTATTCCAGGGTCACCTGATCAGGCCAGCCAGCCACTGCTATCGACGTGTAAGGGTACCACGTCATGCTGGGTGGAGTGCAGAGTCTCCTGGCTTGTGATTGGCTCTGTTTCTGGCCGCCAAAAATCAAAACGGCGGGAGATGCTATTTTCTCGAGCTGGCGAAATACTTGTCCGAGCAACGAGCAGTTTCAAGTACGCTAATGCTCGAACGAGCATCAAGCTCGGACGAGTGTGTTCGCTCATCTCTATTGGTAAGTGAATTATATGTACTGTTACCATAGATTTTGCTATACAAGAGTCAAGTCTGCAACCACTAGGCTGCACAAGAGTCAAGTCAGCAACCACTGGGCTGCACAAGAGTCAAGTCAGCAACCAATGGGCTGC
The DNA here is from genome assembly GCF_040894005.1 of Engystomops pustulosus. NCBI lineage: Eukaryota > Metazoa > Chordata > Amphibia > Anura > Leptodactylidae > Engystomops > Engystomops pustulosus. The sequence continues at coordinate 1,587,153 of NW_027284961.1, forward strand.
ACAAGAGTCAAGTCAGCAACCACTGGGCTGCACAAGAGTCAAGTCAGCAACCAATGGGCTGCACAAGAGTCAAGTCAGCAACCAATGGGCTGCACAAGAGTCAAGTCAGCAACCAATGGGCTGCACAAAAGAGTGCGCCCCTAAATAGCCAAGGCAGCACCCCAGCACAATTGTACTACATGTACACAGTTCAAGTATCACTTTAGGCTTGGTAACTAGAGATGAGCGAGCACTAAAATGCTCGGGTGCTCGTTATTCGAGACAAACTTTTCCCGATGCTCGAGTGCTCGTCTCGAATAACGAGCCCCATTGAAGTCAATGGGAGACTCGAGCATTTTTCAAGGGGACCAAGGCTCTGCATAGGGAAGCTTGGCCAAACACCTGGAAACCTCAGAAAAGGATTATGGATCTGGGGAAACACCCGAAAATTCTGCCTCACAAAGCTCGTTTGAAAAGGGGATGATGTGCTGTATATCCTCTTGCGCTCCAGCGTCTGGGGTATGGAGAGCTGAACGCTGCGCATGGAGACATTGGTGGATGCTGTGGAGGATCGTGGAGGCTAAGATGTGGTTTTTGCACGGGAGGTGTTTGGGCCGGGGTCCTGGGCAGGGGGCTGACTACCAGAGGCAGCAGATGACACAGGGGAAGGAGCAGTGGTGTGCCCGGCCGGAGGTGAACGGGCTTGGTGCCATTGAGTGGGGTGTTTAGCATTCATATGCCTGCGCATACTGGTGGTAGTTAAGCTAGTAGTGGTGGAACCCCTGCTGATCCTGGTGTGGCACAGGTTGCACACCACAGTCCGTCGGTCATCCCGTGTTTCTTTAAAGAACCTCCAGACTTCCGAAAATCTAGCCCTCGCCACGGGAGCTTGACTACGTGAAACATTTGGCGCTGATGCACCAGCTCTGGCCCTGCCTCTCCGTCTTGCCCCACCACTGCCTCTTCCAACCTGTTCTCGTCGAGGACTCTCCTCCGTCTCAGAAGCACTGTGTTCACCCGGCCCATCAACCCAGCTTGGGTCTGTCACCTCATCATCCTCCGATCCCTCAGTCTGCTCCCCCTTCAGACTTCCTGCCCTGACAACAACTTCACCACTGTCTGACAACCGTGTCTCCTCATCGTCCGACACCTCTTTATACACTTCTTCCACCACGTCAACAATGTCATCATCACCCACAGACTGCAACCGGTGGAAAACCTGGGCATCGGAAAAGTGCTCAGCAGCAACCGGACAAGTGGTTTGTGACTCTGGGAAGGGTCCAGAAAACAGTTCCTCAGAGTATGCTGGTTCAAATGCCAAATTTTCCTGGGAGGGGGCAGACTGGGGGGAAGGAGGCTGAGGTGGAGGAGCTGGAGGAGTGCTGATTTCGGTGACATGGGTGGACTGCGTGGAAGACTGACTGGTGGACAAATGGCTAGAAGCATTGTCCACAATCCACGACATCACCTGTTCGCACTGTTCTGGCCTCAACAGTGCTCTACCACGAGTCCCAGTAACTCGAGACATGAACCTAGGGAGTGTAGCTCTGCGGCGTTCCCCTGCTCCCTCATCAGCAGGTGGTGTCTCACCCCGCCCAGGACCACGGCCTCTGACCCCTGCAGTAGTTGGACGCCCACGTCCCCGCCCTCGTCCTCTACCCCTAGCCCTCGGGTTCAACATTTTCAAAATTAAAGTGTAAACTGTACATTTCTGTTGTGTTTTTTTGTGTTTTTGTTTTGTTTAAGAAAACTATGCTATCCTATTGCTATGGCTAGTTTATAACCTACACTGACAGCACACAACAGGATTTTGTGCTGTGCCAGGTGACTTTTAGTTTTGAAAAAAAAAAAAAAAGAAAAAGCAGACTGTGCCTAATTCAATCAAACCCCTAATAAATTGTCCCACTTAGATGTTTGAGATGGATATGTGTGTCACTAAGAGCTAAATAGAACGTTCCCAAGTCTCCCTGCAAATTTGTCACAATATGGTACTAGCTGCACTACTAGTGCCAGCATGCCCAGCCACAAGCAAATCAACAAAATATATATATATATATAATGCTATTGTAGGCCTAAGAAAGCCGGTTGGGTTCTTGTATGCCTAGTTTCTAACCTACACTGACAGCACACAACTGGATTTTAAGTCACTTTAAGTTTTGAAAAAAAAAACCCGTCAGACTATGCCTAATTCAATCAAACCCCTAATACAGGGGTCCCCAAACTTTTTATGTAGGGGGCCGTTCACTGTCCCCCTCAGACCGTTGGAGGGCCGGACTTAAGTTTAAAAAGAAATAGCGGTACATGTGACCGCATCCGTAATACACTGGGCCCCCCTCAATTATTTATTTAATATACTGCACTCCTACTGAACTATTTTATATATATTGTCCCAATTAATTAATGAATATACTGGGACCTCTCTCCATTAATTATTGAATATGCCTTCCCCCCATTAATTACTAGACAGCCCCTCATAATTAATTATTTCTTACACCAGCACCATTAATTATTTCCAATACTGCCCTTCCACCATTAATTATGTTTTATGCTTCCCCCCATCATTAATTATTTCCTATGCTGCCCCTCATAATTAATTATTTCCTATGCTGCCCCTCATAATTAATTATTTCCTATACTGCCCCTCCACCATTAATTATTTCCTATGCTGCCCCTCAAATTAATTATTTCCTATACTGCCCCTCCACCATTAATGATTTCCTATACTGCCCCTCAAATTAATTATTTCCTATACTGCCCCTCCACCATTAATTATTTCCTATACTGCCCTTCCACCATTAATTATTTCCTATGCTGCCCCTCACCATTAATTATTTCCTATACTGCCCCTCATAATTATTTCCTATGCTGCCCCTCACCATTATTTCCTATGCTGCCCCTCATAATTATTTCCTATACTGCCCCTCATTTAATTATTCCCTATGCTGCCCCTCACCATTAATTATTTCCTATACTGCCCCCCACCATTAATTATTTCCTATACTGCCCCTCACCATTAATTATTTCCTATACTGCCCCTCATAATTATTCCCTATGTTGCCCCTCAAATTAATTATCTCCTATACTGCCCCTCATAATTAATTATCTCCTATGCTGCCCCTCATAATTATTTCCTATACTGCCCCTCCACCATTAATTATTTCCTATGCTACCCCTCAAATTAAGTATTTCCTATACTGCCCCTCCACCATTAATTATTAACTATAGTGCCCCTCATAATTATTTCCTATAGTGCCCCTCATAATTATTTCCTATACTGCCCCTCATAATTAATTATTCCCTATGCTGCCCCTCACCATTAATTATTTCCTATACTGCCCCTCACCATTATTAGTTTCCTATACTGCCCCCCACCATTAATTATTTCCTATACTGCCCCTCATAAATATTCCCTATGTTGCCCCTTAAAATAAATTATCTCCTATACTGCCCCTCATAATTATTTCCTATACTGCCCCTCATAATTAATTATTCCCTATGCTGCCCCTCACCATTAATTATTTCCTATACTGCCCCTCATAATTATTTCCTATGCTGCCCCTCTACCATTAATTATTTCCTATGCTGCCCCTCACCACTAATTATTTCCTATACTGCCCCTCATAATTATTTCCTATACTGCCCCTCATAATTATTTCCTATACTGCCCCTCATAATTAATTATTCCCTATGCTGCCCCTCTCCATTAATTATTTCCTATACTGCCCCTCATAATTAATTATTTCCTATACTGCCCCTCCACCATTAATTATTTCCTATACTGCCCCTCCACCATTAATTATTTCCTATGCTGCCCCTCCACCATTAATTATTTCCTATACTGCCCCTCTACCATTAATTATTTCCTATGCTGCCCCCCCCACCATTAATTATTTCCTATACTGCCCCTCATAATTATTTCCTATACTGCCCCTCATAATTATTTCCTATACTGCCCCTCATAATTAATTATTCCCTATGCTGCCCCTCACCATTAATTATTTCCTATACTGCCCCTCATAATTAATTATTTCCTATACTGCCCCTCCACCATTAATTATTTCCTATACTGCCCCTCCACCATTAATTATTTCCTATGCTGCCCCTCCACCATTAATTATTTCCTATATTGCCCCTCCACCATTAATTATTTCCTATGCTGCCCCTCACCATTAATTATTTCCTATACTGCCCCTCATAATTATTTCCTATACTGCCCCTCATAATTATTTCCTATACTGCCCCTCATAATTAATTATTCCCTATGCTGCCCCTCACCATTAATTATTTCCTATACTGCCCCCCACCATTAATTATTTCCTATGCTGCCCCTCACCATTAATTATTTCCTATACTGCCCCTCACCATTAATTACTTCCTATACTGCCCCTCACCATTAATTATTTCCTATACTGCCCCCCACCATTAATTATTTCCTATGCTGCCCCTCACCATTAATTATTTCCTATACTGCCCCTCACCATTAATTATTTCCTATACTGCCCCTCCACCATTAATTATTTCCTATACTGCCCCCCACCATTAATTATTTCCTATGCTGCCCCTCACCATTAATTATTTCCTATACTGCCCCTCATAATTAATTATTCCCTATGCTGCCCCTCACCATTAATTATTTCCTATACTGCCCCCCACCATTAATTATTTCCTATACTGCCCCCCACCATTAATTATTTCCTATACTGCCCCTCATAATTATTCCCTATGTTGCCCCTCAATTTAATTATCTCCTATACTGCCCCTCATAATTAATTATCTCCTATGCTGCCCCTCATAATTTTTTCCTATACTGCCCCTCCACCATTAATTATTTCCTATGCTACCCCTCAAATTAAGTATTTCCTATACTGCCCCTCCACCATTAATTATTTCCTATACTGCCCCTCATAATTATTTCCTATAGTGCCCCTCATAATTATTTCCTATACTGCCCCTCATAATTAATTATTCCCTATGCTGCCCCTCACCATTAATTATTTCCTATACTGCCCCTCACCATTATTTGTTTCCTATACTGCCCCCCACCATTAATTATTTCCTATACTGCCCCTCATAAATATTCCCTATGTTGCCCCTTAAAATAAATTATCTCCTATACTGCCCCTCATAATTATTTCCTATACTGCCCCTCATAATTAATTATTCCCTATGCTGCCCCTCACCATTAATTATTTCCTATACTGACCCTCATAATTATTTCCTATGCTGCCCCTCTACCATTAATTATTTCCTATGCTGCCCCTCACCACTAATTATTTCCTATACTGCCCCTCATAATTATTTCCTATACTGCCCCTCATAATTATTTCCTATACTGCCCCTCATAATTAATTATTCCCTATGCTGCCATTCACCATTTATTATTTCCTATACTGCCCCTCATAATTAATTATTTCCTATACTGCCCCTCCACCATTAATTATTTCCTATACTGCCCCTCTACCATTAATTATTTCCTATGCTGCCCCCCACCATTAATTATTTCCTATACTGCCCCTCATAATTATTTCCTATACTGCCCCTCATAATTATTTCCTATACTGCCCCTCATAATTAATTATTCCCTATGCTGCCCCTCACCATTAATTATTTCCTATACTGCCCCTCATAATTAATTATTTCCTATACTGCCCCTCCACCATTAATTATTTCCTATACTGCCCCTCCACCATTAATTATTTCCTATGCTGCCCCTCCACCATTAATTATTTCCTATACTGCCCCTCTACCATTAATTATTTCCTATGCTGCCCCTCACCATTAATTATTTCCTATACTGCCCCTCATAATTATTTCCTATACTGCCCCTCATAATTATTTCCTATACTGCCCCTCATAATTAATTATTCCCTATGCTGCCCCTCACCATTAATTATTTCCTATACTGCCCCCCACCATTAATTATTTCCTATGCTGCCCCTCACCATTAATTATTTCCTATACTGCCCCCCACCATTAATTACTTCCTATACTGCCCCTCACCATTAATTATTTCCTATACTGCCCCCCACCATTAATTATTTCCTATACTGCCCCTCACCATTAATTATTTCCTATACTGCCCCTCACCATTAATTATTTCCTATGCTGCCCCTCACCATTAATTATTTCCTATACTGCCCCCCACCATTAATTACTTCCTATACTGCCCCTCACCATTAATTATTTCCTATACTGCCCCCCACCATTAATTATTTCCTATGCTGCCCCTCACCATTAATTATTTCCTATACTGCCCCTCACCATTAATTATTTCCTATACTGCCCCTCCACCATTAATTATTTCCTATACTGCCCCTCAAATTAATTATTTCCTATGCTGCCCCTCCACTATTAATTATTTCCTATACTGCCCCTCAAATTAATTATTTCCTATGCTGCCCCTCCACTATTAATTATTTCCTATGCTGCCCCTCTACCATTAATTATTTCCTATGCTGCCCCTCACCATTAATTATTTCCTATACTGCCCTTAATAACTAACTGTTGGCCCCCGCCCACCACAACCTTTTTACTGCCCTTTTTAATAAAAAAAAATAAAAACCCTGTACTCACCACCGTGTCTTCTATCTTCTTGCCGCGTCCGAGAAGGAAGGGGTGCGCGGCCGCGCAACCTAGTTCATGGAGCCATGTGCGCCGGGGTTGTATTCCGGCCACATCGCTCCAGTAATAGTGCTCGAGCGGCCGTTTCCGGCCGCATCGAGCACTATACAGTGACGGGCAGGAGCTTCCTGTCCAGACGGACAGAGGCTCCTGCCTGACTGTCGCAGGCCGGCGCTGCCGCGGCAAACGTCTGGGGCCGGATCGAAACGGACCGCGGGCCGCATGTGGCCCGCGGGCCGTAGTTTGGGGAACCCTGCCCTAATAAAATGTCCCACTTAGGTGTTTGAGATGGATATGTGTGTCACTAAGAGCTAAATAGAACGTTCCCAAGTCTCCCTGAAAATTCGTCACAATATGGTACTAGCTGCACTAATAGTGCCAGCATGCCCAGCCACAAGCAAACAAAAAAAAATAAAATATAACGCTATTGTAGCCCTAACAAGGGCTGTTGGGTTCTTGTAGACTCACTCCTGCCTAACAGTAAGCTAATATAACACCCTAACGCTATCCCTGCAGCAGCAGCAGCTCTCTCCCTAACGGCATCCAGACAGAGAATGATGCGAGCAGCGCGGGCAGGGGCTAGTCTATTCCAGGGTCACCTGATCAGGCCAGCCAGCCACTGCTATCGACGTGTAAGGGTACCACGTCATGCTGGGTGGAGTGCAGAGTCTCCTGGCTTGTGATTGGCTCTGTTTCTGGCCGCCAAAAAGCAAAACGGCGGGAGATGCTATTTTCTCGAGCTGGCGAAATACTTGTCCGAGCAACGAGCAGTTTCAAGTACGCTAATGCTCGAACGAGCATCAAGCTCGGACGAGTGTGTTCGCTCATCTCTATTGGTAAGTGAATTATATGTACTGTTACCATAGATTTTGCTATACAAGAGTCAAGTCTGCAACCACTAGGCTGCACAAGAGTCAAGTCAGCAACCACTGGGCTGCACAAGAGTCAAGTCAGCAACCAATGGGCTGCACAAGAGTCAAGTCAGCAACCACTGGGCTGCACAAGAGTCAAGTCAGCAACCAATGGGCTGCACAAGAGTCAAGTCAGCAACCAATGGGCTGCACAAGAGTCAAGTCAGCAACCAATGGGCTGCACAAAAGAGTGCGCCCCTAAATAGCCAAGGCAGCACCCCAGCACAATTGTACTACATGTACACAGTTCAAGTATCACTTTAGGCTTGGTAACTAGAGATGAGCGAGCACTAAAATGCTCGGGTGCTCGTTATTCGAGACAAACTTTTCCCGATGCTCGAGTGCTCGTCTCGAATAACGAGCCCCATTGAAGTCAATGGGAGACTCGAGCATTTTTCAAGGGGACCAAGGCTCTGCATAGGGAAGCTTGGCCAAACACCTGGAAACCTCAGAAAAGGATTATGGATCTGGGGAAACACCCGAAAATTCTGCCTCACAAAGCTCGTTTGAAAAGGGGATGATGTGCTGTATATCCTCTTGCGCTCCAGCGTCTGGGGTATGGAGAGCTGAACGCTGCGCATGGAGACATTGGTGGATGCTGTGGAGGATCGTGGAGGCTAAGATGTGGTTTTTGCACGGGAGGTGTTTGGGCCGGGGTCCTGGGCAGGGGGCTGACTACCAGAGGCAGCAGATGACACAGGGGAAGGAGCAGTGGTGTGCCCGGCCGGAGGTGAACGGGCTTGGTGCCATTGAGTGGGGTGTTTAGCATTCATATGCCTGCGCATACTGGTGGTAGTTAAGCTAGTAGTGGTGGAACCCCTGCTGATCCTGGTGTGGCACAGGTTGCACACCACAGTCCGTCGGTCATCCCGTGTTTCTTTAAAGAACCTCCAGACTTCCGAAAATCTAGCCCTCGCCACGGGAGCTTGACTACGTGAAACATTTGGCGCTGATGCACCAGCTCTGGCCCTGCCTCTCCGTCTTGCCCCACCACTGCCTCTTCCAACCTGTTCTCGTCGAGGACTCTCCTCCGTCTCAGAAGCACTGTGTTCACCCGGCCCATCAACCCAGCTTGGGTCTGTCACCTCATCATCCTCCGATCCCTCAGTCTGCTCCCCCCTCAGACTTCCTGCCCTGACAACAACTTCACCACTGTCTGACAACCGTGTCTCCTCATCGTCCGACACCTCTTTATACACTTCTTCCACCACGTCAACAATGTCATCATCACCCACAGACTGTGACTGGTGGAAAACCTGGGCATCGGAAAAGTGCTCAGCAGCAACCGGACAAGTGGTTTGTGACTCTGGGAAGGGTCCAGAAAACAGTTCCTCAGAGTATGCTGGTTCAAATGCCAAATTTTCCTGGGAGGGGGCAGACTGGGGGGAAGGAGGCTGAGGTGGAGGAGCTGGAGGAGTGCTGATTTCGGTGACATGGGTGGACTGCGTGGAAGACTGACTGGTGGACAAATGGCTAGAAGCATTGTCCACAATCCACGACATCACCTGTTCGCACTGTTCTGGCCTCAACAGTGCTCTACCACGAGTCCCAGTAACTCGAGACATGAACCTAGGGAGTGTAGCTCTGCGGCGTTCCCCTGCTCCCTCATCAGCAGGTGGTGTCTCACCCCGCCCAGGACCACGGCCTCTGACCCCTGCAGTAGTTGGACGCCCACGTCCCCGCCCTCGTCCTCTACCCCTAGCCCTCGGGTTCAACATTTTCAAAATTAAAGTGTAAACTGTACATTTCTGTTGTGTTTTTTTGTGTTTTTGTTTTGTTTAAGAAAACTATGCTATCCTATTGCTATGGCTAGTTTATAACCTACACTGACAGCACACAACAGGATTTTGTGCTGTGCCAGGTGACTTTTAGTTTTGAAAAAAAAAAAAAAAGAAAAAGCAGACTGTGCCTAATTCAATCAAACCCCTAATAAATTGTCCCACTTAGATGTTTGAGATGGATATGTGTGTCACTAAGAGCTAAATAGAACGTTCCCAAGTCTCCCTGCAAATTTGTCACAATATGGTACTAGCTGCACTACTAGTGCCAGCATGCCCAGCCACAAGCAAATCAACAAAATATATATATATATATATATATATAATGCTATTGTAGGCCTAAGAAAGACGGTTGGGTTCTTGTATGCCTAGTTTCTAAGCTACACTGACAGCACACAACTGGATTTTAAGTCACTTTAAGTTTTGAAAAAAAAAAACCCGTCAGACTGTGCCTAATTCAATCAAACCCCTAATACAGGGGTCCCCAAACTTTTTATGTAGGGGGCCGTTCACTGTCCCCCTCAGACCGTTGGAGGGCCGGACTTAAGTTTAAAAAGAAATAGCGGTACATGTGACCGCATCCGTAATACACTGGGCCCCCCTCAATTATTTATTTAATATACTGCACTCCTACTGAACTATTTTATATATATTGTCCCAATTAATTAATGAATATACTGGGACCTCTCTCCATTAATTATTGAATATGCCTTCCCCCCATTAATTACTAGACAGCCCCTCATAATTAATTATTTCTTACACCACCACCATTAATTATTTCCTATGCTGCCCTTCCACCATTAATTATGTTTTATGCTTCCCCCCATCATTAATTATTTCCTATGCTGCCCCTCATAATTAATTATTTCCTATGCTGCCCCTCATAATTATTTCCTATACTGCCCCTCCACCATTAATTATTTCCTATACTGCCCCTCAAATTAATTATTTCCTATGCTGCCCCTCATAATTATTTCCTATACTGCCCCTCCACCATTAATTATTTCCTATACTGCCCCTCCACCATTAATTATGTCTTATGCTTCCCCCCATCATTAATTATTTCCTATGCTGCCCCTCATAATTAATTATTTCCTATGCTGCCCCTCATAATTATTTCCTATACTGCCCCTCCACCATTAATTATTTCCTATGCTGCCCCTCATAATTAATTATTTCCTATGCTGCCCCTCATAATTAATTATTTCCTATGCTGCCCCTCATAATTAATTATTTCCTATACTGCCCCTCACCATTAATTATTTCCTATGCTGCCCCTCAAATTAATTATTTCCTATACTGCCCCTCCACCATTAATGATTTCCTATACTGCCCTTCCACCATTAATTATTTCCTATGCTGCCCCTCACCATTAATTATTTCCTATACTGCCCCTCATAATTATTTCCTATGCTGCCCCTCACCATTATTTCCTATGCTGCCCCTCATAATTATTTCCTATACTGCCCCTCATAATTAATTATTCCCTATGCTGCCCCTCACCATTAATTATTTCCTATACTGCCCCCCACCATTAATTATTTCCTATACTGCCCCTCACCATTAATTATTTCCTATACTGCCCCTCATAATTATTCCCTATGTTGCCCCTCAAATTAATTATCTCCTATACTGCCCCTCATAATTAATTATCTCCTATGCTGCCCCTCATAATTATTTCCTATACTGCCCCTCCACCATTAATTATTTCCTATGCTACCCCTCAAATTAAGTATTTCCTATACTGCCCCTCCACCATTAATTATTTCCTATACTGCCCCTCATAATTATTTCCTATAGTGCCCCTCATAATTATTTCCTATACTGCCCCTCATAATTAATTATTCCCTATGCTGCCCCTCACCATTAATTATTTCCTAAACTGCCCCTCACCATTATTTGTTTCCTATACTGCCCCCCACCATTAATTATTTCCTATACTGCCCCTCATAAATATTCCCTATGTTGCCCCTTAAAATAAATTATCTTCTATACTGCCCCTCATAATTATTTCCTATACTGCCCTCATAATTAATTATTCCCTATGCTGCCCCTCACCATTAATTATTTCCTATGCTGCCCCTCATAATTAATTATTTCCTATACTGCCCCTCCACCATTAATTATTTCCTATACTGCCCCTCCACCATTAATTATTTCCTATGCTGCCCCTCCACCATTAATTATTTCCTATACTGCCCCTCTACCATTAATTATTTCCTATGCTGCCCCCCCACCATTAATTATTTCCTATACTGCCCCTCATAATTATTTCCTATACTGCCCCTCATAATTATTTCCTATACTGCCCCTCATAATTAATTATTCCCTATGCTGCCCCTCACCATTAATTATTTCCTATACTGCCCCTCATAATTAATTATTTCCTATACTGCCCCTCCACCATTAATTATTTCCTACACTGCCCCTCCACCATTAATTATTTCCTATGCTGCCCCTCCACCATTAATTATTTCCTATACTGCCCCTCTACCATTAATTATTTCCTATGCTGCCCCTCACCATTAATTATTTCCTATACTGCCCCTCATAATTATTTCCTATACTGCCCCTCATAATTATTTCCTATACTGCCCCTCATAATTAATTATTCCCTATGCTGCCCCTCACCATTAATTATTTCCTATACTGCCCCCCACCATTAATTATTTCCTATGCTGCCCCTCACCATTAATTATTTCCTATACTGCCCCCCACCATTAATTACTTCCTATACTGCCCCTCACCATTAATTATTTCCTATACTGCCCCCCACCATTAATTATTTCCTATGCTGCCCCTCACCATTAATTATTTCCTATACTGCCCCTCACCATTAATTATTTCCTATACTGCCCCTCCACCATTAATTATTTCCTATACTGCCCCTCAAATTAATTATTTCCTATGCTGCCCCTCACCATTAATTATTTCCTATGCTGCCCCTCCACTATTAATTATTTCCTATGCTGCCCCTCTACCATTAATTATTTCCTATGCTGCCCCTCACCATTAATTATTTCCTATACTGCCCTTAATAACTAACTGTTGGCCCCCGCCCACCACAACCTTTTTACTGCCCTTTTTAATAAAAAAAAATAAAAACCCTGTACTCACCACCGTGTCTTCTATCTTCTTGCCGCGTCCGAGAAGGAAGGGGTGCGCGGCCGCGCAACCTAGTTCATGGAGCCATGTGCGCCGGGGTTGTATTCCGGCCACATCGCTCCAGTAATAGTGCTCGAGCGGCCGTTTCCGGCCGCATCGAGCACTATACAGTGACGGGCAGGAGCTTCCTGTCCAGACGGACAGAGGCTCCTGCCCGACTGTCGCAGGCCGGCGCTGCCGCGGCAAACGTCTGGGGCCGGATCGAAACGGACCGCGGGCCGCATGTGGCCCGCGGGCCGTAGTTTGGGGAACCCTGCCCTAATAAAATGTCCCACTTAGGTGTTTGAGATGGATATGTGTGTCACTAAGAGCTAAATAGAACGTTCCCAAGTCTCCCTGCAAATTTGTCACAATATGGTACTAGCTGCACTACTAGTGCCAGCAAGGCTAGCCTCAAGCAAATCAACAAAATATATATATATATATATATATATATATAATGCTATTGTAGGCCTAAGAAAGCCGGTTGGGTTCTTGTATGCCTAGTTTCTAACCTACACTGACAGCACACAACTGGATTTTAAGTCACTTTAAGTTTTGAAAAAAAAAAAAAAAAAAATCATCAGACTGTGCCTAATTCAATGTAACCCCTAATAAATTGTCCCACTTAGGTGTTTGAGATGGATACGTGTGTCACTAAGAGCTAAATAGAACGTTCCCAAGTCTCCCTGAAAATTCGTCACAATATGGTACTAGCTGCACTAATAGTGCCAGCATGCCCAGCCACAAGCAAACAAAAAAAAATAAAATATAACGCTATTGTAGCCCTAACAAGGGCTGTTGGGTTCTTGTAGACTCACTCCTGCCTAACAGTAAGCTAATATAACACCCTAACGCTATCCCTGCTATCTCTCCCTAACGGCATCCAGACAGAGAATGATGCGAGCAGCGCGGGCAGGGGCTAGTCTATTCCAGGGTCACCTGATCAGGCCAGCCAGCCACTGCTATCGACGTGTAAGGGTACCACGTCATGCTGGGTGGAGTGCAGAGTCTCCTGGCTTGTGATTGGCTCTGTTTCTGGCCCCCAAAAAGCAAAACGGCGGGAGATGCTATTTTCTCAAGCTGGCGAAATACTTGTCCGAGCAACGAGCAGTTTCAAGTACGCTAATGCTCGAACGAGCATCAAGCTCGGACGAGTGTGTTCGCTCATCTCTATTGGTAAGTGAATTATATGTACTGTTACCATAGATTTTGCTATACAAGAGTCAAGTCTGCAACCACTAGGCTGCACAAGAGTCAAGTCAGCAACCACTGGGCTGCAAAAGAGTCAAGTCAGCAACCAATGGGCTGCACAAGAGTCAAGTCAGCAACCAATGGGCTGCACAAGAGTCAAGTCAGCAACCAATGGGCTGCACAAGAGTCAAGTCAGCAACCAATGGGCTGCACAAGAGTCAAGTCAGCAACCACTGGGCTGCACAAGAGTCAAGTCAGCAACCAATGGGCTGCACAAGAGTCAAGTCAGCAACCAATGGGCTGCACAAGAGTCAAGTCAGCAACCAATGGGCTGCACAAAAGAGTGCGCCCCTAAATAGCCAAGGCAGCACCCCAGCACAATTGTACTACATGTACACAGTTCAAGTATCACTTTAGGCTTGGTAACTAGAGATGAGCGAGCACTAAAATGCTCGGGTGCTCGTTATTCGAGACAAACTTTTCCCGATGCTCGAGTGCTCGTCTCGAATAACGAGCCCCATTGAAGTCAATGGGAGACTCGAGCATTTTTCAAGGGGACCAAGGCTCTGCATAGGGAAGCTTGGCCAAACACCTGGAAACCTCAGAAAAGGATTATGGATCTGGGGAAACACCCGAAAATTCTGCCTCACAAAGCTCGTTTGAAAAGGGGATGATGTGCTGTATATCCTCTTGTGCTCCAGCGTCTGGGGTATGGAGAGCTGAACGCTGCGCATGGAGACATTGGTGGATGCTGTGGAGGATCGTGGAGGCTAAGATGTGGTTTTTGCACGGGAGGTGTTTGGGCCGGGGTCCTGGGCAGGGGGCTGACTACCAGAGGCAGCAGATGACACAGGGGAAGGAGCAGTGGTGTGCCCGGCCGGAGGTGAACGGGCTTGGTGCCATTGAGTGGGGTGTTTAATTATTTCCTATACTGCCCCTCCACCATTAATTATTTCCTATACTGCCCTTCCACCATTAATTATTTCCTATGCTGCCCCTCACCATTAATTATTTCCTATACTGCCCCTCATAATTATTTCCTATGCTGCCCCTCCACCATTAATTATTTCCTATGCTGCCCCTCACCTTTAATTATTTCCTATACTGCCCCCCACCATTAATTACTTCCTATACTGCCCCTCACCATTAATTATTTCCTATACTGCCCCTCATAAATATTCCCTATGTTGCCCCTTAAAATAAATTATCTCCTATACTGCCCCTCATAATTATTTCCTATACTGCCCTCATAATTAATTATTCCCTATGCTGCCCCTCACCATTAATTATTTCCTATACTGCCCCTCATAATTATTTCCTATGCTGCCCCTCTACCATTAATTATTTCCTATGCTGCCCCTCACCACTAATTATTTCCTATACTGCCCCTCATAATTATTTCCTATACTGCCCCTCATAATTATTTCCTATACTGCCCCTCATAATTAATTATTCCCTATGCTGCCCCTCACCATTAATTATTTCCTATACTGCCCCTCATAATTAATTATTTCCTATACTGCCCCTCCACCATTAATTATTTCCTATACTGCCCCTCCACCATTAATTATTTCCTATGCTGCCCCTCCACCATTAATTATTTCCTATACTGCCCCTCTACCATTAATTATTTCCTATGCTGCCCCCCCACCATTAATTATTTCCTATACTGCCCCTCATAATTATTTCCTATACTGCCCCTCATAATTATTTCCTATACATCCCCTCATAATTAATTATTCCCTATGCTGCCCCTCACCATTAATTATTTCCTATACTGCTCCTCATAATTAATTATTTCCTATACTGCCCCTCCACCATTAATTTTTTCCTATACTGCCCCTCCACCATTAATTATTTCCTATGCTGCCCCTCCACCATTAATTATTTCCTATACTGCCCCTCTACCATTAATTATTTCCTATGCTGCCCCTCACCATTAATTATTTCCTATACTGCCCCTCATAATTATTTCCTATACTGCCCCTCATAATTAATTATTCCCTATGCTGCCCCTCACCATTAATTATTTCCTATACTGCCCCCCACCATTAATTATTTCCTATGCTGCCCCTCACCATTAATTATTTCCTATACTGCCCCCACCATTAATTACTTCCTATACTGCCCCTCACCATTAATTATTTCCTATACTGCCCCCCACCATTAATTATTTCCTATGCTGCCCCTCAATTTAATTATCTCCTATACTGCCCCTCATAATTAATTATCTCCTATGCTGCCCCTCATAATTATTTCCTATACTGCCCCTCCACCATTAATTATTTCCTATGCTACTCCTCAAATTAAGTATTTCCTATACTGCCCCTCACCATTAATTATTTCCTATACTGCCCCTCACCATTATTTGTTTCCTATACTGCCCCCCACCATTAATTATTTCCTATACTGCCCCTCATAAATATTCCCTATGTTGCCCCTTAAAATAAATTATCTCCTATACTGCCCCTCATAATTATTTCCTATACTGCCCCTCATAATTAATTATTCCCTATGCTGCCCCTCACCATTAATTATTTCCTATACTGCCCCTCATAATTATTTCCTATGCTGCCCCTCTACCATTAATTATTTCCTATGCTGCCCCCCACCATTAATTATTTCCTATACTGCCCCTCATAATTATTTCCTATACTGCCCCTCATAATTATTTCCTATACTGCCCCTCATAATTAATTATTCCCTATGCTGCCATTCACCATTAATTATTTCCTATACTGCCCCTCATAATTAATTATTTCCTATACTGCCCCTCCACCATTAATTATTTCCTATACTGCCCCTCTACCATTAATTATTTCCTATGCTGCCCCCCACCATTAATTATTTCCTATACTGCCCCTCATAATTATTTCCTATACTGCCCCTCATAATTATTTCCTATACTGCCCCTCATAATTAATTATTCCCTATGCTGCCCCTCACCATTAATTATTTCCTATACTGCCCCTCATAATTAATTATTTCCTATACTGCCCCTCCACCATTAATTATTTCCTATACTGCCCCTCCACCATTAATTATTTCCTATGCTGCCCCTCCACCATTAATTATTTCCTATACTGCCCCTCTACCATTAATTATTTCCTATGCTGCCCCTCACCATTAATTATTTCCTATACTGCCCCTCATAATTATTTCCTATACTGCCCCTCATAATTATTTCCTATACTGCCCCTCATAATTAATTATTCCCTATGCTGCCCCTCACCATTAATTATTTCCTATACTGCCCCCCACCATTAATTATTTCCTATGCTGCCCCTCACCATTAATTATTTCCTATACTGCCCCCCACCATTAATTACTTCCTATACTGCCCCTCACCATTAATTATTTCCTATACTGCCCCCCACCATTAATTATTTCCTATGCTGCCCCTCACCATTAATTATTTCCTATACTGCCCCTCACCATTAATTATTTCCTATGCTGCCCCTCACCATTAATTATTTCCTATACTGCCCCCCACCATTAATTACTTCCTATACTGCCCCTCACCATTAATTATTTCCTATACTGCCCCCCACCATTAATTATTTCCTTTGCTGCCCCTCACCATTAATTATTTCCTATACTGCCCCTCACCATTAATTATTTCCTATACTGCCCCTCCACCATTAATTATTTCCTATTCTGCCCCTCAAATTAATTATTTCCTATGCTGCCCCTCCACTATTAATTATTTCCTATACTGCCCCTCAAATTAATTATTTCCTATGTTGCCCCTCCACTATTAATTATTTCCTATGCTGCTCTTCCACCATTAATTATTTCCTATGCTGCCCCTCTACCATTAATTATTTCCTATGCTGCCCCTCACCATTAATTATTTCCTATACTGCCCTTAATAACTAACTGTTGGCCCCCGCCCACCACAACCTTTTTACTGCCCTTTTTAATAAAAAAAAATAAAAACCCTGTACTCACCACCGTGTCTTCTATCTTCTTGCCGCGTCCGAGAAGGAAGGGGTGCGCGGCCGCGCAACCTAGTTCATGGAGCCATGTGCGCCGGGGTTGTATTCCGGCCACATCGCTCCAGTAATAGTGCTCGAGCGGCCGTTTCCGGCCGCATCGAGCACTATACAGTGACGGGCAGGAGCTTCCTGTCCAGACGGACAGAGGCTCCTGCCCGACTGTCGCAGGCCGGCGCTGCCGCGGCAAACGTCTGGGGCCGGATCGAAACGGACCGCGGGCCGCATGTGGCCCGCGGGCCGTAGTTTGGGGAACCCTGCCCTAATAAAATGTCCCACTTAGGTGTTTGAGATGGATATGTGTGTCACTAAGAGCTAAATAGAACGTTCCCAAGTCTCCCTGCAAATTTGTCACAATATGGTACTAGCTGCACTAATAGTGCCAGCATGCCCAGCCACAAGCAAACAAAAAAAAATAAAATATAACGCTATTGTAGCCCTAACAAGGGCTGTTGGGTTCTTGTAGACTCACTCCTGCCTAACAGTAAGCTAATATAACACCCTAACGCTATCCCTGCAGCAGCAGCAGCTCTCTCCCTAACGGCATCCAGACAGAGAATGATGCGAGCAGCGCGGGCAGGGGCTAGTCTATTCCAGGTTCACCTGATCAGGCCAGCCAGCCACTGCTATCGACGTGTAAGGGTACCACGTCATGCTGGGTGGAGTGCAGAGTCTCCTGGCTTGTGATTGGCTCTGTTTCTGGCCGCCAAAAATCAAAACGGCGGGAGATGCTATTTTCTCGAGCTGGCGAAATACTCGTCCGAGCAACGAGCAGTTTCAAGTACGCTAATGCTCGAACGAGCATCAAGCTCGGACGAGTGTGTTCGCTCATCTCTATTGGTAAGTGAATTATATGTACTGTTACCATAGATTTTGCTATACAAGAGTCAAGTCTGCAACCACTAGGCTGCACAAGAGTCAAGTCAGCAACCACTGGGCTGCACAAGAGTCAAGTCAGCAACCAATGGGCTGCACAAGAGTCAAGTCAGCAACCACTGGGCTGCACAAGAGTCAAGTCAGCAACCAATGGGCTGCACAAGAGTCAAGTCAGCAACCAATGGGCTGCACAAGAGTCAAGTCAGCAACCAATGGGCTGCACAAAAGAGTGCGCCCCTAAATAGCCAAGGCAGCACCCCAGCACAATTGTACTACATGTACACAGTTCAAGTATCACTTTAGGCTTGGTAACTAGAGATGAGCGAGCACTAAAATGCTCGGGTGCTCGTTATTCGAGACAAACTTTTCCCGATGCTCGAGTGCTCGTCTCGAATAACGAGCCCCATTGAAGTCAATGGGAGACTCGAGCATTTTTCAAGGGGACCAAGGCTCTGCATAGGGAAGCTTGGCCAAACACCTGGAAACCTCAGAAAAGGATTATGGATCTGGGGAAACACCCGAAAATTCTGCCTCACAAAGCTCGTTTGAAAAGGGGATGATGTGCTGTATATCCTCTTGCGCTCCAGCGTCTGGGGTATGGAGAGCTGAACGCTGCGCATGGAGACATTGGTGGATGCTGTGGAGGATCGTGGAGGCTAAGATGTGGTTTTTGCACGGGAGGTGTTTGGGCCGGGGTCCTGGGCAGGGGGCTGACTACCAGAGGCAGCAGATGACACAGGGGAAGGAGCAGTGGTGTGCCCGGCCGGAGGTGAACGGGCTTGGTGCCATTGAGTGGGGTGTTTAGCATTCATATGCCTGCGCATACTGGTGGTAGTTAAGCTAGTAGTGGTGGAACCCCTGCTGATCCTGGTGTGGCACAGGTTGCACACCACAGTCCGTCGGTCATCCGGTGTTTCTTTAAAGAACCTCCAGACTTCCGAAAATCTAGCCCTCGCCACGGGAGCTTGACTACGTGAAACATTTGGCGCTGATGCACCAGCTCTGGCCCTGCCTCTCCGTCTTGCCCCACCACTGCCTCTTCCAACCTGTTCTCGTCGAGGACTCTCCTCCGTCTCAGAAGCACTGTGTTCACCCGGCCCATCAACCCAGCTTGGGTCTGTCACCTCATCATCCTCCGATCCCTCAGTCTGCTCCCCCCTCAGACTTCCTGCCCTGACAACAACTTCACCACTGTCTGACAACCGTGTCTCCTCATCGTCCGACACCTCTTTATACACTTCTTCCACCACGTCAACAATGTCATCATCACCCACAGACTGTGACTGGTGGAAAACCTGGGCATCGGAAAAGTGCTCAGCAGCAACCGGACAAGTGGTTTGTGACTCTGGGAAGGGTCCAGAAAACAGTTCCTCAGAGTATGCTGGTTCAAATGCCAAATTTTCCTGGGAGGGGGCAGACTGGGGGGAAGGAGGCTGAGGTGGAGGAGCTGGAGGAGTGCTGATTTCGGTGACATGGGTGGACTGCGTGGAAGACTGACTGGTGGACAAATGGCTAGAAGCATTGTCCACAATCCACGACATCACCTGTTCGCACTGTTCTGGCCTCAACAGTGCTCTACCACGAGTCCCAGTAACTCGAGACATGAACCTAGGGAGTGTAGCTCTGCGGCGTTCCCCTGCTCCCTCATCAGCAGGTGGTGTCTCACCCCGCCCAGGACCACGGCCTCTGACCCCTGCAGTAGTTGGACGCCCACGTCCCCGCCCTCGTCCTCTACCCCTAGCCCTCGGGTTCAACATTTTCAAAATTAAAGTGTAAACTGTACATTTCTGTTGTGTTTTTTTGTGTTTTTGTTTTGTTTAAGAAAACTATGCTATCCTATTGCTATGGCTAGTTTATAACCTACACTGACAGCACACAACAGGATTTTGTGCTGTGCCAGGTGACTTTTAGTTTTGAAAAAAAAAAAAAAAGAAAAAGCAGACTGTGCCTAATTCAATCAAACCCCTAATAAATTGTCCCACTTAGATGTTTGAGATGGATATGTGTGTCACTAAGAGCTAAATAGAACGTTCCCAAGTCTCCCTGCAAATTTGTCACAATATGGTACTAGCTGCACTACTAGTGCCAGCATGCCCAGCCACAAGCAAATCAACAAAATATATATATATATATATATATATATAATGCTATTGTAGGCCTAAGAAAGCCGGTTGGGTTCTTGTATGCCTAGTTTCTAACCTACACTGACAGCACACAACTGGATTTTAAGTCACTTTAAGTTTTGAAAAAAAAAAACCCGTCAGACTGTGCCTAATTCAATCAAACCCCTAATACAGGGGTCCCCAAACTTTTTATGTAGGGGGCCGTTCACTGTCCCCCTCAGACCGTTGGAGGGCCGGACTTAAGTTTAAAAAGAAATAGCGGTACATGTGACCGCATCCGTAATACACTGGGCCCCCCTCAATTATTTATTTAATATACTGCACTCCTACTGAACTATTTTATATATATTGTCCCAATTAATTAATGAATATACTGGGACCTCTCTCCATTAATTATTGAATATGCCTTCCCCCAATTAATTACTAGACAGCCCCTCATAATTAATTATTTCTTACACCACCACCATTAATTATTTCCTATGCTGCCCTTCCACCATTAATTATGTCTTATGCTTCCCCCCATCATTAATTATTTCCTATGCTGCCCCTCATAATTAATTATTTCCTATGCTGCCCCTCATAATTATTTCCTATACTGCCCCTCCACCATTAATTATTTCCTATGCTGCCCCTCATAATTAATTATTTCCTATGCTGCCCCTCATAATTAATTATTTCCTATGCTGCCCCTCATAATTATTTATTTCCTATACTGCCCCTCCACCATTAATTATTTCCTATGCTGCCCCTCAAATTAATTATTTCCTATACTGCCCCTCCACCATTAATGATTTCCTATACTGCCCTTCCACCATGAATTATTTCCTATGCTGCCCCTCACCATTAATTATTTCCTATACTGCCCCTCATAATTATTTCCTATGCTGCCCCTCACCATTATTTCCTATGCTGCCCCTCATAATTATTTCCTATACTGCCCCTCATAATTAATTATTCCCTATGCTGCCCCTCACCATTAATTATTTCCTATACTGCCCCCCACCATTAATTATTTCCTATACTGCCCCTCACCATTAATTATTTCCTATACTGCCCCTCATAATTATTCCCTATGTTGCCCCTCAAATTAATTATCTCCTATACTGCCCCTCATAATTAATTATCTCCTATGCTGCCGCTCATAATTATTTCCTATACTGCCCCTCCACCATTAATTATTTCCTATGCTACCCCTCAAATTAAGTATTTCCTATACTGCCCCTCTACCATTAATTATTTCCTATACTGCCCCTCATAATTATTTCCTATAGTGCCCCTCATAATTATTTCCTATACTGCCCCTCATAATTAATTATTCCCTATGCTGCCCCTCACCATTAATTATTTCTTATACTGCCCCTCACCATTATTTGTTTCCTATACTACCCCCCACCATTAATTATTTCCTATACTGCCCCTCATAAATATTCCCTATGTTGCCCCTTAAAATAAATTATCTCCTATACTGCCCCTCATAATTATTTCCTATACTGCCCTCATAATTAATTATTCCTTATGCTGCCCCTCACCATTAATTATTTCCTATACTGCCCCTCATAATTATTTCCTATGCTGCCCCTCTACCATTAATTATTTCCTATGCTGCCCCTCACCACTAATTATTTCCTATACTGCCCCTCATAATTATTTCCTATACTGCCCCTCATAATTATTTCCTATACTGCCCCTCATAATTAATTATTCCCTATGCTGCCCCTCACCATTAATTATTTCCTATACTGCCCCTCATAATTAATTATTTCCTATACTGCCCCTCCACCATTAATTATTTCCTATACTGCCCCTCCACCATTAATTATTTCCTATGCTGCCCCTCCACCATTAATTATTTCCTATACTGCCCCTCTACCATTAATTATTTCCTATGCTGCCCCCCCACCATTAATTATTTCCTATACTGCCCCTCATAATTATTTCCTATACTGCCCCTCATAATTATTTCCTATACTGCCCCTCATAATTAATTATTCCCTATGCTGCCCCTCACCATTAATTATTTCCTATACTGCCCCTCATAATTAATTATTTCCTATACTGCCCCTCCACCATTAATTATTTCCTATACTGCCCCTCCACCATTAATTATTTCCTATGCTGCCCCTCCACCATTAATTATTTCCTATACTGCCCCTCTACCATTAATTATTTCCTATGCTGCCCCTCACCATTAATTATTTCCTATACTGCCCCTCATAATTATTTCCTATACTGCCCCTCATAATTATTTCCTATACTGCCCCTCATAATTAATTATTCCCTATGCTGCCCCTCACCATTAATTATTTCCTATACTGCCCCCCACCATTAATTATTTCCTATGCTGCCCCTCACCATTAATTATTTCCTATACTGCCCCCCACCATTAATTACTTCCTATACTGCCCCTCACCATTAATTATTTCCTATACATCCCCCCACCATTAATTATTTCCTATGCTGCCCCTCACCATTAATTATTTCCTATACTGCCCCTCACCATTAATTATTTCCTATACTGCCCCTCCACCATTAATTATTTCCTATACTGCCCCTCAAATTAATTATTTCCTATGCTGCCCCTCCACCATTAATTATTTCCTATGCTGCCCCTCTACCATTAATTATTTCCTATGCTGCCCCTCACCATTAATTATTTCCTATACTGCCCTTAATAACTAACTGTTGGCCCCCGCCCACCACAACCTTTTTACTGCCCTTTTTAATAAAAAAAAATAAAAACCCTGTACTCACCACCGTGTCTTCTATCTTCTTGCCGCGTCCGAGAAGGAAGGGGTGCGCGGCCACGCAACCTAGTTCATGGAGCCATGTGCGCCGGGGTTGTATTCCGGCCACATCGCTCCAGTAATAGTGCTCGAGCGGCCGTTTCCGGCCGCATCGAGCACTATACAGTGACGGGCAGGAGCTTCCTGTCCAGACGGACAGAGGCTCCTGCCCGACTGTCGCAGGCCGGCGCTGCCGCGGCAAACGTCTGGGGCCGGATCGAAACGGACCGCGGGCCGCATGTGGCCCGCGGGCCGTAGTTTGGGGAACCCTGCCCTAATAAAATGTCCCACTTAGGTGTTTGAGATGGATATGTGTGTCACTAAGAGCTAAATAGAACGTTCCCAAGTCTCCCTGCAAATTTGTCACAATATGGTACTAGCTGCACTACTAGTGCCAGCAAGGCTAGCCTCAAGCAAATCAACAAAATATATATATATATATATATATATATATATATATATATATATATATATAATGCTATTGTAGGCCTAAGAAAGCCGGTTGGGTTCTTGTATGCCTAGTTTCTAACCTACACTGACAGCACACAACTGGATTTTAAGTCACTTTAAGTTTTGAAAAAAAAAAAAAAAAAAAATCATCAGACTGTGCCTAATTCAATGTAACCCCTAATAAATTGTCCCACTTAGGTGTTTGAGATGGATACGTGTGTCACTAAGAGCTAAATAGAACGTTCCCAAGTCTCCCTGAAAATTCGTCACAATATGGTACTAGCTGCACTAATAGTGCCAGCATGCCCAGCCACAAGCAAACAAAAAAAAATAAAATATAACGCTATTGTAGCCCTAACAAGGGCTGTTGGGTTCTTGTAGACTCACTCCTGCCTAACAGTAAGCTAATATAACACCCTAACGCTATCCCTGCAGCAGCAGCAGCTCTCTCCCTAACGGCATCCAGACAGAGAATGATGCGAGCAGCGCGGGCAGGGGCTAGTCTATTCCAGGGTCACCTGATCAGGCCAGCCAGCCACTGCTATCGACGTGTAAGGGTACCACGTCATGCTGGGTGGAGTGCAGAGTCTCCTGGCTTGTGATTGGCTCTGTTTCTGGCCGCCAAAAATCAAAACGGCGGGAGATGCTATTTTCTCGAGCTGGCGAAATACTCGTCCGAGCAACGAGCAGTTTCAAGTACGCTAATGCTCGAACGAGCATCAAGCTCGGACGAGTGTGTTCGCTCATCTCTATTGGTAAGTGAATTATATGTACTGTTACCATAGATTTTGCTATACAAGAGTCAAGTCTGCAACCACTAGGCTGCACAAGAGTCAAGTCAGCAACCACTGGGCTGCACAAGAGTCAAGTCAGCAACCAATGGGCTGCACAAGAGTCAAGTCAGCAACCACTGGGCTGCACAAGAGTCAAGTTAGCAACCAATGGGCTGCACAAGAGTCAAGTCAGCAACCAATGGGCTGCACAAGAGTCAAGTCAGCAACCAATGGGCTGCACAAAAGAGTGCGCCCCTAAATAGCCAAGGCAGCACCCCAGCACAATTGTACTACATGTACACAGTTCAAGTATCACTTTAGGCTTGGTAACTAGAGATGAGCGAGCACTAAAATGCTCGGGTGCTCGTTATTCGAGACAAACTTTTCCCGATGCTCGAGTGCTCGTCTCGAATAACGAGCCCCATTGAAGTCAATGGGAGACTCGAGCATTTTTCAAGGGGACCAAGGCTCTGCATAGGGAAGCTTGGCCAAACACCTGGAAACCTCAGAAAAGGATTATGGATCTGGGGAAACACCCGAAAATTCTGCCTCACAAAGCTCGTTTGAAAAGGGGATGATGTGCTGTATATCCTCTTGCGCTCCAGCGTCTGGGGTATGGAGAGCTGAACGCTGCGCATGGAGACATTGGTGGATGCTGTGGAGGATCGTGGAGGCTAAGATGTGGTTTTTGCACGGGAGGTGTTTGGGCCGGGGTCCTGGGCAGGGGGCTGACTACCAGAGGCAGCAGATGACACAGGGGAAGGAGCAGTGGTGTGCCCGGCCGGAGGTGAACGGGCTTGGTGCCATTGAGTGGGGTGTTTAGCATTCATATGCCTGCGCATACTGGTGGTAGTTAAGCTAGTAGTGGTGGAACCCCTGCTGATCCTGGTGTGGCACAGGTTGCACACCACAGTCCGTCGGTCATCCGGTGTTTCTTTAAAGAACCTCCAGACTTCCGAAAATCTAGCCCTCGCCACGGGAGCTTGACTACGTGAAACATTTGGCGCTGATGCACCAGCTCTGGCCCTGCATCTCCGTCTTGCCCCACCACTGCCTCTTCCAACCTGTTCTCGTCGAGGACTCTCCTCCGTCTCAGAAGCACTGTGTTCACCCGGCCCATCAACCCAGCTTGGGTCTGTCACCTCATCATCCTCCGATCCCTCAGTCTGCTCCCCCCTCAGACTTCCTGCCCTGACAACAACTTCACCACTGTCTGACAACCGTGTCTCCTCATCGTCGGACACCTCTTTACACACTTCCACTACGTCAAGAAGGTCATCATCATCACCCACAGACTGTGACTGGTGGAAAACCTGGGCATCGGAAAAGTGCTCAGCAGCAACCGGACAAGTGGTTTGTGACTCTGGGAAGGGTCCAGAAAACAGTTCCTCAGAGTATGCTGGTTCAAATGCCAAATTTTCCTGGGAGGGGGCAGACTGGGGGGAAGGAGGCTGAGGTGGAGGAGCTGGAGGAGTGCTGATTTCGGTGACATGGGTGGACTGCGTGGAAGACTGACTGGTGGACAAATGGCTAGAAGCATTGTCCACAATCCACGACATCACCTGTTCGCACTGTTCTGGCCTCAACAGTGCTCTACCACGAGTCCCAGTAACTCGAGACATGAACCTAGGGAGTGTAGCTCTGCGGCGTTCCCCTGCTCCCTCATCAGCAGGTGGTGTCTCACCCCGCCCAGGACCACGGCCTCTGACCCCTGCAGTAGTTGGACGCCCACGTCCCCGCCCTCGTCCTCTACCCCTAGCCCTCGGGTTCAACATTTTCAAAATTAAAGTGTAAACTGTACATTTCTGTTGTGTTTTTTTGTGTTTTTGTTTTGTTTAAGAAAACTATGCTATCCTATTGCTATGGCTAGTTTATAACCTACACTGACAGCACACAACAGGATTTTGTGCTGTGCCAGGTGACTTTTAGTTTTGAAAAAAAAAAAAAAAGAAAAAGCAGACTGTGCCTAATTCAATCAAACCCCTAATAAATTGTCCCACTTAGATGTTTGAGATGGATATGTGTGTCACTAAGAGCTAAATAGAACGTTCCCAAGTCTCCCTGCAAATTTGTCACAATATGGTACTAGCTGCACTACTAGTGCCAGCATGCCCAGCCACAAGCAAATCAACAAAATATATATATATATATATATATATATATATATATATATATATATAATGCTATTGTAGGCCTAAGAAAGCCGGTTGGGTTCTTGTATGCCTAGTTTCTAACCTACACTGACAGCACACAACTGGATTTTAAGTCACTTTAAGTTTTGAAAAAAAAAACCCGTCAGACTGTGCCTAATTCAATCAAACCCCTAATACAGGGGTCCCCAAACTTTTTATGTAGGGGGCCGTTCACTGTCCCCCTCAGACCGTTGGAGGGCCGGACTTAAGTTTAAAAAGAAATAGCGGTACATGTGACCGCATCCGTAATACACTGGGCCCCCCTCAATTATTTATTTAATATACTGCACTCCTACTGAACTATTTTATATATATTGTCCCAATTAATTAATGAATATACTGGGACCTCTCTCCATTAATTATTGAATATGCCTTCCCCCCATTAATTACTAGACAGCCCCTCATAATTAATTATTTCTTACACCACCACCATTAATTATTTCCTATGCTGCCCTTCCACCATTAATTATGTTTTATGCTTCCCCCCATCATTAATTATTTCCTATGCTGCCCCTCATAATTAATTATTTCCTATGCTGCCCCTCATAATTAATTATTTCCTATGCTGCCCCTCATAATTAATTATTTCCTATACTGCCCCTCCACCATTAATTATTTCCTATGCTGCCCCTCAAATTAATTATTTCCTATACTGCCCCTCCACCATTAATGATTTCCTATACTGCCCCTCAAATTAATTATTTCCTATACTGCCCCTCCACCATTAATTATTTCCTATACTGCCCTTCCACCATTAATTATTTCCTATGCTGCCCCTCACCATTAATTATTTCCTATACTGCCCCTCATAATTATTTCCTATGCTGCCCCTCACCATTATTTCCTATGCTGCCCCTCATAATTATTTCCTATACTGCCCCTCATAATTAATTATTCCCTATGCTGCCCCTCACCATTAATTATTTCCAATACTGCCCCCCACCATTAATTATTTCCTATACTGCCCCTCACCATTAATTATTTCCTATACTGCCCCTCATAATTATTCCCTATGTTGCCCCTCAAATTAATTATCTCCTATACTGCCCCTCATAATTAATTATCTCCTATGCTGCCCCTCATAATTATTTCCTATACTGCCCCTCCACCATTAATTATTTCCTATGCTACCCCTCAAATTAAGTATTTCCTATACTGCCCCTCCACCATTAATTATTAACTATAGTGCCCCTCATAATTATTTCCTATAGTGCCCCTCATAATTATTTCCTATACTGCCCCTCATAATTAATTATTCCCTATGCTGCCCCTCACCATTAATTATTTCCTATACTGCCCCTCACCATTATTTGTTTCCTATACTGCCCCCACCATTAATTATTTCCTATACTGCCCCTCATAAATATTCCCTATGTTGCCCCTTAAAATAAATTATCTCCTATACTGCCCCTCATAATTATTTCCTATACTGCCCCTCATAATTAATTATTCCCTATGCTGCCCCTCACCATTAATTATTTCCTATACTGCCCCTCATAATTATTTCCTATGCTGCCCCTCTACCATTAATTATTTCCTATGCTGCCCCTCACCACTAATTATTTCCTATACTGCCCCTCATAATTATTTCCTATACTGCCCCTCATAATTATTTCCTATACTGCCCCTCATAATTAATTATTCCCTATGCTGCCCCTCTCCATTAATTATTTCCTATACTGCCCCTCATAATTAATTATTTCCTATACTGCCCCTCCACCATTAATTATTTCCTATACTGCCCCTCCACCATTAATTATTTCCTATGCTGCCCCTCCACCATTAATTATTTCCTATACTGCCCCTCTACCATTAATTATTTCCTATGCTGCCCCCCCCACCATTAATTATTTCCTATACTGCCCCTCATAATTATTTCCTATGCTGCCCCTCACCATTAATTATTTCCTATACTGCCCCTCATAATTATTTCCTATGCTGCCCCTCATAATTATTTCCTATACTGCCCCTCATAATTAATTATTCCCTATGCTGCCCCTCACCATTAATTATTTCCTATACTGCCCCCCACCATTAATTATTTCCTATACTGCCCCTCACCATTAATTATTTCCTATACTGCCCCTCATAATTATTCCCTATGTTGCCCCTCAAATTAATTATCTCCTATACTGCCCCTCATAATTAATTATCTCCTATGCTGCCCCTCATAATTATTTCCTATACTGCCCCTCCACCATTAATTATTTCCTATGCTACCCCTCAAATTAAGTATTTCCTATGCTGCCCCTCCACCATTAATTATTAACTATAGTGCCCCTCATAATTATTTCCTATAGTGCCCCTCATAATTATTTCCTATACTGCCCCTCATAATTAATTATTCCCTATGCTGCCCC
Organism: Engystomops pustulosus; assembly: GCF_040894005.1. NCBI lineage: Eukaryota > Metazoa > Chordata > Amphibia > Anura > Leptodactylidae > Engystomops > Engystomops pustulosus. Next base: position 1,616,332 of record NW_027284961.1, read on the forward strand.
TCACCATTAATTATTTCCTATACTGCCCCTCACCATTATTTGTTTCCTATACTGCCCCCCACCATTAATTATTTCCTATACTGCCCCTCATAAATATTCCCTATGTTGCCCCTTAAAATAAATTATCTCCTATACTGCCCCTCATAATTATTTCCTATACTGCCCCTCATAATTAATTATTCCCTATGCTGCCCCTCACCATTAATTATTTCCTATACTGCCCCTCATAATTATTTCCTATGCTGCCCCTCTACCATTAATTATTTCCTATGCTGCCCCTCACCACTAATTATTTCCTATACTGCCCCTCATAATTATTTCCTATACTGCCCCTCATAATTATTTCCTATACTGCCCCTCATAATTAATTATTCCCTATGCTGCCCCTCTCCATTAATTATTTCCTATACTGCCCCTCATAATTAATTATTTCCTATACTGCCCCTCCACCATTAATTATTTCCTATACTGCCCCTCCACCATTAATTATTTCCTATGCTGCCCCTCCACCATTAATTATTTCCTATACTGCCCCTCTACCATTAATTATTTCCTATGCTGCCCCCCCCACCATTAATTATTTCCTATACTGCCCCTCACCATTAATTATTTCCTATACTGCCCCTCCACCATTAATTATTTCCTATACTGCCCCTCAAATTAATTATTTCCTATGCTGCCCCTCCACCATTAATTATTTCCTATGCTGCCCCTCTACCATTAATTATTTCCTATGCTGCCCCTCACCATTAATTATTTCCTATACTGCCCTTAATAACTAACTGTTGGCCCCCGCCCACCACAACCTTTTTACTGCCCTTTTTAATAAAAAAAAATAAAAACCCTGTACTCACCACCGTGTCTTCTATCTTCTTGCCGCGTCCGAGAAGGAAGGGGTGCGCGGCCACGCAACCTAGTTCATGGAGCCATGTGCGCCGGGGTTGTATTCCGGCCACATCGCTCCAGTAATAGTGCTCGAGCGGCCGTTTCCGGCCGCATCGAGCACTATACAGTGACGGGCAGGAGCTTCCTGTCCAGACGGACAGAGGCTCCTGCCCGACTGTCGCAGGCCGGCGCTGCCGCGGCAAACGTCTGGGGCCGGATCGAAACGGACCGCGGGCCGCATGTGGCCCGCGGGCCGTAGTTTGGGGAACCCTGCCCTAATAAAATGTCCCACTTAGGTGTTTGAGATGGATATGTGTGTCACTAAGAGCTAAATAGAACGTTCCCAAGTCTCCCTGCAAATTTGTCACAATATGGTACTAGCTGCACTACTAGTGCCAGCAAGGCTAGCCTCAAGCAAATCAACAAAATATATATATATATATATATATATATATATATATATATATATAATGCTATTGTAGGCCTAAGAAAGCCGGTTGGGTTCTTGTATGCCTAGTTTCTAACCTACACTGACAGCACACAACTGGATTTTAAGTCACTTTAAGTTTTGAAAAAAAAAAAAAAAAAAAATCATCAGACTGTGCCTAATTCAATGTAACCCCTAATAAATTGTCCCACTTAGGTGTTTGAGATGGATACGTGTGTCACTAAGAGCTAAATAGAACGTTCCCAAGTCTCCCTGAAAATTCGTCACAATATGGTACTAGCTGCACTAATAGTGCCAGCATGCCCAGCCACAAGCAAACAAAAAAAAATAAAATATAACGCTATTGTAGCCCTAACAAGGGCTGTTGGGTTCTTGTAGACTCACTCCTGCCTAACAGTAAGCTAATATAACACCCTAACGCTATCCCTGCAGCAGCAGCAGCTCTCTCCCTAACGGCATCCAGACAGAGAATGATGCGAGCAGCGCGGGCAGGGGCTAGTCTATTCCAGGGTCACCTGATCAGGCCAGCCAGCCACTGCTATCGACGTGTAAGGGTACCACGTCATGCTGGGTGGAGTGCAGAGTCTCCTGGCTTGTGATTGGCTCTGTTTCTGGCCGCCAAAAATCAAAACGGCGGGAGATGCTATTTTCTCGAGCTGGCGAAATACTCGTCCGAGCAACGAGCAGTTTCAAGTACGCTAATGCTCGAACGAGCATCAAGCTCGGACGAGTGTGTTCGCTCATCTCTATTGGTAAGTGAATTATATGTACTGTTACCATAGATTTTGCTATACAAGAGTCAAGTCTGCAACCACTAGGCTGCACAAGAGTCAAGTCAGCAACCACTGGGCTGCACAAGAGTCAAGTCAGCAACCAATGGGCTGCACAAGAGTCAAGTCAGCAACCACTGGGCTGCACAAGAGTCAAGTTAGCAACCAATGGGCTGCACAAGAGTCAAGTCAGCAACCAATGGGCTGCACAGGAGTCAAGTCAGCAACCAATGGGCTGCACAAAAGAGTGCGCCCCTAAATAGCCAAGGCAGCACCCCAGCACAATTGTACTACATGTACACAGTTCAAGTATCACTTTAGGCTTGGTAACTAGAGATGAGCGAGCACTAAAATGCTCGGGTGCTCGTTATTCGAGACAAACTTTTCCCGATGCTCGAGTGCTCGTCTCGAATAACGAGCCCCATTGAAGTCAATGGGAGACTCGAGCATTTTTCAAGGGGACCAAGGCTCTGCATAGGGAAGCTTGGCCAAACACCTGGAAACCTCAGAAAAGGATTATGGATCTGGGGAAACACCCGAAAATTCTGCCTCACAAAGCTCGTTTGAAAAGGGGATGATGTGCTGTATATCCTCTTGCGCTCCAGCGTCTGGGGTATGGAGAGCTGAACGCTGCGCATGGAGACATTGGTGGATGCTGTGGAGGATCGTGGAGGCTAAGATGTGGTTTTTGCACGGGAGGTGTTTGGGCCGGGGTCCTGGGCAGGGGGCTGACTACCAGAGGCAGCAGATGACACAGGGGAAGGAGCAGTGGTGTGCCCGGCCGGAGGTGAACGGGCTTGGTGCCATTGAGTGGGGTGTTTAGCATTCATATGCCTGCGCATACTGGTGGTAGTTAAGCTAGTAGTGGTGGAACCCCTGCTGATCCTGGTGTGGCACAGGTTGCACACGACAGTCCGTCGGTCATCCGGTGTTTCTTTAAAGAACCTCCAGACTTCCGAAAATCTAGCCCTCGCCACGGGAGCTTGACTACGTGAAACATTTGGCGCTGATGCACCAGCTCTGGCCCTGCCTCTCCGTCTTGCCCCACCACTGCCTCTTCCAACCTGTTCTCGTTGAGGACTCTCCTCCGTCTCAGAAGCACTGTGTTCACCCGGCCCATCAACCCAGCTTGGGTCTGTCACCTCATCATCCTCCGATCCCTCAGTCTGCTCCCCCCTCAGACTTCCTGCCCTGACAACAACTTCACCACTGTCTGACAACCGTGTCTCCTCATCGTCGGACACCTCTTTACACACTTCCACTACGTCAAGAAGGTCATCATCATCACCCACAGACTGTGACTGGTGGAAAACCTGGGCATCGGAAAAGTGCTCAGCAGCAACCGGACAAGTGGTTTGTGACTCTGGGAAGGGTCCAGAAAACAGTTCCTCAGAGTATGCTGGTTCAAATGCCAAATTTTCCTGGGAGGGGGCAGACTGGGGGGAAGGAGGCTGAGGTGGAGGAGCTGGAGGAGTGCTGATTTCGGTGACATGGGTGGACTGCGTGGAAGACTGACTGGTGGACAAATGGCTAGAAGCATTGTCCACAATCCACGACATCACCTGTTCGCACTGTTCTGGCCTCAACAGTGCTCTACCACGAGTCCCAGTAACTCGAGACATGAACCTAGGGAGTGTAGCTCTGCGGCGTTCCCCTGCTCCCTCATCAGCAGGTGGTGTCTCACCCCGCCCAGGACCACGGCCTCTGACCCCTGCAGTAGTTGGACGCCCACGTCCCCGCCCTCGTCCTCTACCCCTAGCCCTCGGGTTCAACATTTTCAAAATTAAAGTGTAAACTGTACATTTCTGTTGTGTTTTTTTGTGTTTTTGTTTTGTTTAAGAAAACTATGCTATCCTATTGCTATGGCTAGTTTATAACCTACACTGACAGCACACAACAGGATTTTGTGCTGTGCCAGGTGACTTTTAGTTTTGAAAAAAAAAAAAAAAGAAAAAGCAGACTGTGCCTAATTCAATCAAACCGCTAATAAATTGTCCCACTTAGATGTTTGAGATGGATATGTGTGTCACTAAGAGCTAAATAGAACGTTCCCAAGTCTCCCTGCAAATTTGTCACAATATGGTACTAGCTGCACTACTAGTGCCAGCATGCCCAGCCACAAGCAAATCAACATATATATATATATATATATATATATATATATATATATATATATATATATATATATAATGCTATTGTAGGCCTAAGAAAGCCGGTTGGGTTCTTGTATGCCTAGTTTCTAACCTACACTGACAGCACACAACTGGATTTTAAGTCACTTTAAGTTTTGAAAAAAAAAACCCGTCAGACTGTGCCTAATTCAATCAAACCCCTAATACAGGGGTCCCCAAACTTTTTATGTAGGGGGCCGTTCACTGTCCCCCTCAGACCGTTGGAGGGCCGGACTTAAGTTTAAAAAGAAATAGCGGTACATGTGACCGCATCCGTAATACACTGGGCCCCCCTCAATTATTTATTTAATATACTGCACTCCTACTGAACTATTTTATATATATTGTCCCAATTAATTAATGAATATACTGGGACCTCTCTCCATTAATTATTGAATATGCCTTCCCCCCATTAATTACTAGACAGCCCCTCATAATTAATTATTTCTTACACCACCACCATTAATTATTTCCTATGCTGCCCTTCCACCATTAATTATGTTTTATGCTTCCCCCCATCATTAATTATTTCCTATGCTGCCCCTCATAATTAATTATTTCCTATGCTGCCCCTCATAATTAATTATTTCCTATGCTGCCCCTCATAATTAATTATTTCCTATACTGCCCCTCCACCATTAATTATTTCCTATGCTGCCCCTCAAATTAATTATTTCCTATACTGCCCCTCCACCATTAATGATTTCCTATACTGCCCCTCAAATTAATTATTTCCTATACTGCCCCTCCACCATTAATTATTTCCTATACTGCCCTTCCACCATTAATTATTTCCTATGCTGCCCCTCACCATTAATTATTTCCTATACTGCCCCTCATAATTATTTCCTATGCTGCCCCTCACCAATATTTCCTATGCTGCCCCTCATAATTATTTCCTATACTGCCCCTCATAATTAATTATTCCCTATGCTGCCCCTCACCATTAATTATTTCCAATACTGCCCCCCACCATTAATTATTTCCTATACTGCCCCTCACCATTAATTATTTCCTATACTGCCCCTCATAATTATTCCCTATGTTGCCCCTCAAATTAATTATCTCCTATACTGCCCCTCATAATTAATTATCTCCTATGCTGCCCCTCATAATTATTTCCTATACTGCCCCTCCACCATTAATTATTTCCTATGCTACCCCTCAAATTAAGTATTTCCTATACTGCCCCTCCACCATTAATTATTAACTATAGTGCCCCTCATAATTATTTCCTATAGTGCCCCTCATAATTATTTCCTATACTGCCCCTCATAATTAATTATTCCCTATGCTGCCCCTCACCATTAATTATTTCCTATACTGCCCCTCACCATTATTTGTTTCCTATACTGCCCCCACCATTAATTATTTCCTATACTGCCCCTCATAAATATTCCCTATGTTGCCCCTTAAAATAAATTATCTCCTATACTGCCCCTCATAATTATTTCCTATACTGCCCCTCATAATTAATTATTCCCTATGCTGCCCCTCACCATTAATTATTTCCTATACTGCCCCTCATAATTATTTCCTATGCTGCCCCTCTACCATTAATTATTTCCTATGCTGCCCCTCACCACTAATTATTTCCTATACTGCCCCTCATAATTATTTCCTATACTGCCCCTCATAATTATTTCCTATACTGCCCCTCATAATTAATTATTCCCTATGCTGCCCCTCTCCATTAATTATTTCCTATACTGCCCCTCATAATTAATTATTTCCTATACTGCCCCTCCACCATTAATTATTTCCTATACTGCCCCTCCACCATTAATTATTTCCTATGCTGCCCCTCCACCATTAATTATTTCCTATACTGCCCCTCTACCATTAATTATTTCCTATGCTGCCCCCCCACCATTAATTATTTCCTATACTGCCCCTCATAATTATTTCCTATGCTGCCCCTCACCATTAATTATTTCCTATACTGCCCCTCATAATTATTTCCTATGCTGCCCCTCATAATTATTTCCTATACTGCCCCTCATAATTAATTATTCCCTATGCTGCCCCTCACCATTAATTATTTCCTATACTGCCCCCCACCATTAATTATTTCCTATACTGCCCCTCACCATTAATTATTTCCTATACTGCCCCTCATAATTATTCCCTATGTTGCCCCTCAAATTAATTATCTCCTATACTGCCCCTCATAATTAATTATCTCCTATGCTGCCCCTCATAATTATTTCCTATACTGCCCCTCCACCATTAATTATTTCCTATGCTACCCCTCAAATTAAGTATTTCCTATGCTGCCCCTCCACCATTAATTATTAACTATAGTGCCCCTCATAATTATTTCCTATAGTGCCCCTCATAATTATTTCCTATACTGCCCCTCATAATTAATTATTCCCGATGCTGCCCCTCACCATTAATTATTTCCTATACTGCCCCTCACCATTATTTGTTTCCTATACTGCCCCCCACCATTAATTATTTCCTATACTGCCCCTCATAAATATTCCCTATGTTGCCCCTTAAAATAAATTATCTCCTATACTGCCCCTCATAATTATTTCCTATACTGCCCCTCATAATTAATTATTCCCTATGCTGCCCCTCACCATTAATTATTTCCTATACTGCCCCTCATAATTATTTCCTATGCTGCCCCTCTACCATTAATTATTTCCTATGCTGCCCCTCACCACTAATTATTTCCTATACTGCCCCTCATAATTATTTCCTATACTGCCCCTCATAATTATTTCCTATACTGCCCCTCATAATTAATTATTCCCTATGCTGCCCCTCTCCATTAATTATTTCCTATACTGCCCCTCATAATTAATTATTTCCTATACTGCCCCTCCACCATTAATTATTTCCTATACTGCCCCTCCACCATTAATTATTTCCTATGCTGCCCCTCCACCATTAATTATTTCCTATACTGCCCCTCTACCATTAATTATTTCCTATGCTGCCCCCCCCACCATTAATTATTTCCTATACTGCCCCTCATAATTATTTCCTATACTGCCCCTCATAATTATTTCCTATACTGCCCCTCATAATTAATTATTCCCTATGCTGCCCCTCACCATTAATTATTTCCTATACTGCCCCTCATAATTAATTATTTCCTATACTGCCCCTCCACCATTAATTATTTCCTATACTGCCCCTCCACCATTAATTATTTCCTATGCTGCCCCTCCACCATTAATTATTTCCTATACTGCCCCTCCACCATTAATTATTTCCTATGCTGCCCCTCACCATTAATTATTTCCTATACTGCCCCTCATAATTATTTCCTATACTGCCCCTCATAATTATTTCCTATACTGCCCCTCATAATTAATTATTCCCTATGCTGCCCCTCACCATTAATTATTTCCTATACTGCCCCCCACCATTAATTATTTCCTATGCTGCCCCTCACCATTAATTATTTCCTATACTGCCCCTCACCATTAATTACTTCCTATACTGCCCCTCACCATTAATCATTTCCTATACTGCCCCCCACCATTAATTATTTCCTATGCTGCCCCTCACCATTAATTATTTCCTATACTGCCCCTCACCATTAATTATTTCCTATACTGCCCCTCCACCATTAATTATTTCCTATACTGCCCCTCAAATTAATTATTTCCTATACTGCCCCTCCACCATTAATTATTTCCTATGCTGCCCCTCTACCATTAATTATTTCCTATGCTGCCCCTCACCATTAATTATTTCCTATACTGCCCCTCATAATTATTTCCTATGCTGCCCCTCACCATTATTTCCTATGCTGCCCCTCATAATTATTTCCTATACTGCCCCTCATAATTAATTATTCCCTATGCTGCCCCTCACCATTAATTATTTCCTATACTGCCCCCCACCATTAATTATTTCCTATACTGCCCCCCACCATTAATTATTTCCTATACTGCCCCTCCACCATTAATTATTTCCTATGCTGCCCCTCCACCATTAATTATTTCCTATACTGCCCCTCCACCATTAATTATTTCCTATGCTGCCCCTCACCATTAATTATTTCCTATACTGCCCCTCATAATTATTTCCTATACTGCCCCTCATAATTATTTCCTATACTGCCCCTCATAATTAATTATTCCCTATGCTGCCCCTCACCATTAATTATTTCCTATACTGCCCCCCACCATTAATTATTTCCTATGCTGCCCCTCACCATTAATTATTTCCTATACTGCCCCTCACCATTAATTATTTCCTATACTGCCCCTCCACCATTAATTATTTCCTATACTGCCCCTCAAATTAATTATTTCCTATACTGCCCCTCCACCATTAATTATTTCCTATGCTGCCCCTCTACCATTAATTATTTCCTATGCTGCCCCTCACCATTAATTATTTCCTATACTGCCCCTCATAATTATTTCCTATGCTGCCCCTCACCATTATTTCCTATGCTGCCCCTCATAATTATTTCCTATACTGCCCCTCATAATTAATTATTCCCTATGCTGCCCCTCACCATTAATTATTTCCTATACTGCCCCCCACCATTAATTATTTCCTATACTGCCCCCCACCATTAATTATTTCCTATACTGCCCCTCATAATTATTCCCTATGTTGCCCCTCAATTTAATTATCTCCTATACTGCCCCTCATAATTAATTATCTCCTATGCTGCCCCTCATAATTATTTCCTATACTGCCCCTCCACCATTAATTATTTCCTATGCTACCCCTCAAATTAAGTATTTCCTATACTGCCCCTCCACCATTAATTATTTCCTATACTGCCCCTCATAATTATTTCCTATAGTGCCCCTCATAATTATTTCCTATACTGCCCCTCATAATTAATTATTCCCTATGCTGCCCCTCACCATTAATTATTTCCTATACTGCCCCTCACCATTATTTGTTTCCTATACTGCCCCCCACCATTAATTATTTCCTATACTGCCCCTCATAAATATTCCCTATGTTGCCCCTTAAAATAAATTATCTCCTATACTGCCCCTCATAATTATTTCCTATACTGCCCCTCATAATTAATTATTCCCTATGCTGCCCCTCACCATTAATTATTTCCTATACTGCCCCTCATAATTATTTCCTATACTGCCCCTCATAATTAATTATTCCCTATGCTGCCATTCACCATTAATTATTTCCTATACTGCCCCTCATAATTAATTATTTCCTATACTGCCCCTCCACCATTAATTATTTCCTATACTGCCCCTCTACCATTAATTATTTCCTATGCTGCCCCCCACCATTAATTATTTCCTATACTGCCCCTCATAATTATTTCCTATACTGCCCCTCATAATTATTTCCTATACTGCCCCTCATAATTAATTATTCCCTATGCTGCCCCTCACCATTAATTATTTCCTATACTGCCCCTCATAATTAATTATTTCCTATACTGCCCCTCCACCATTAATTATTTCCTATACTGCCCCTCCACCATTAATTATTTCCTATGCTGCCCCTCCAACATTAATTATTTCCTATACTGCCCCTCTACCATTAATTATTTCCTATGCTGCCCCTCACCATTAATTATTTCCTATACTGCCCCTCATAATTATTTCCTATACTGCCCCTCATAATTATTTCCTATACTGCCCCTCATAATTAATTATTCCCTATGCTGCCCCTCACCATTAATTATTTCCTATACTGCCCCCCACCATTAATTATTTCCTATGCTGCCCCTCACCATTAATTATTTCCTATACTGCCCCCCACCATTAATTACTTCCTATACTGCCCCTCACCATTAATTATTTCCTATACTGCCCCCCACCATTAATTATTTCCTATGCTGCCCCTCACCATTAATTATTTCCTATACTGCCCCTCACCATTAATTATTTCCTATGCTGCCCCTCACCATTAATTATTTCCTATACTGCCCCCCACCATTAATTACTTCCTATACTGCCCCTCACCATTAATTATTTCCTATACTGCCCCCCACCATTAATTACTTCCTATACTGCCCCTCACCATTAATTATTTCCTATACTGCCCCTCCACCATTAATTATTTCCTATACTGCCCCTCAATATAATTATTTCCTATGCTGCCCCTCCACTATTAATTATTTCCTATGCTGCCCCTCTACCATTAATTATTTCCTATGCTGCCCCTCACCATTAATTATTTCCTATACTGCCCTTAATAACTAACTGTTGGCCCCCGCCCACCACAACCTTTTTACTGCCCTTTTTAATAAAAAAAAAATAAAAACCCTGTACTCACCACCGTGTCTTCTATCTTCTTGCCGCGTCCGAGAAGGAAGGGGTGCGTGGCCGCGCAACCTAGTTCATGGAGCCATGTGCGCCGGGGTTGTATTCCGGCCACATCGCTCCAGTAATAGTGCTCGAGCGGCCGTTTCCGGCCGCATCGAGCACTATACAGTGACGGGCAGGAGCTTCCTGTCCAGACGGACAGAGGCTCCTGCCCGACTGTCGCAGGCCGGCGCTGCCGCGGCAAACGTCTGGGGCCGGATCGAAACGGACCGCGGGCCGCATGTGGCCCGCGGGCCGTAGTTTGGGGAACCCTGCCCTAATAAAATGTCCCACTTAGGTGTTTGAGATGGATATGTGTGTCACTAAGAGCTAAATAGAACGTTCCCAAGTCTCCCTGCAAATTTGTCACAATATGGTACTAGCTGCACTACTAGTGCCAGCAAGGCTAGCCTCAAGCAAATCAACAAAATATATATATATATATATATATAATGCTATTGTAGGCCTAAGAAAGCCGGTTGGGTTCTTGTATGCCTAGTTTCTAACCTACACTGACAGCACACAACTGGATTTTAAGTCACTTTAAGTTTTGAAAAAAAAAAAAAAAAAAAATCATCAGACTGTGCCTAATTCAATGTAACCCCTAATAAATTGACCCACTTAGGTGTTTGAGATGGATACGTGTGTCACTAAGAGCTAAATAGAACGTTCCCAAGTCTCCCTGAAAATTCGTCACAATATGGTACTAGCTGCACTAATAGTGCCAGCATGCCCAGCCACAAGCAAACAAAAAAAAATAAAATATAACGCTATTGTAGCCCTAACAAGGGCTGTTGGGTTCTTGTAGACTCACTCCTGCCTAACAGTAAGCTAATATAACACCCTAACGCTATCCCTGCAGCAGCAGCAGCTCTCTCCCTAACGGCATCCAGACAGAGAATGATGCGAGCAGCGCGGGCAGGGGCTAGTCTATTCCAGGGTCACCTGATCAGGCCAGCCAGCCACTGCTATCGACGTGTAAGGGTACCACGTCATGCTGGGTGGAGTGCAGAGTCTCCTGGCTTGTGATTGGCTCTGTTTCTGGCCGCCAAAAATCAAAACGGCGGGAGATGCTATTTTCTCGAGCTGGCGAAATACTCGTCCGAGCAACGAGCAGTTTCAAGTACGCTAATGCTCGAACGAGCATCAAGCTCGGACGAGTGTGTTCGCTCATCTCTATTGGTAAGTGAATTATATGTACTGTTACCATAGATTTTGCTATACAAGAGTCAAGTCTGCAACCACTAGGCTGCACAAGAGTCAAGTCAGCAACCACTGGGCTGCACAAGAGTCAAGTCAGCAACCAATGGGCTGCACAAGAGTCAAGTCAGCAACCACTGGGCTGCACAAGAGTCAAGTCAGCAACCAATGGGCTGCACAAGAGTCAAGTCAGCAACCAATGGGCTGCACAAGAGTCAAGTCAGCAACCAATGGGCTGCACAAAAGAGTGCGCCCCTAAATAGCCAAGGCAGCACCCCAGCACAATTGTACTACATGTACACAGTTCAAGTATCACTTTAGGCTTGGTAACTAGAGATGAGCGAGCACTAAAATGCTCGGGTGCTCGTTATTCGAGACAAACTTTTCCCGATGCTCGAGTGCTCGTCTCGAATAACGAGCCCCATTGAAGTCAATGGGAGACTCGAGCATTTTTCAAGGGGACCAAGGCTCTGCATAGGGAAGCTTGGCCAAACACCTGGAAACCTCAGAAAAGGATTATGGATCTGGGGAAACACCCGAAAATTCTGCCTCACAAAGCTCGTTTGAAAAGGGGATGATGTGCTGTATATCCTCTTGCGCTCCAGCGTCTGGGGTATGGAGAGCTGAACGCTGCGCATGGAGACATTGGTGGATGCTGTGGAGGATCGTGGAGGCTAAGATGTGGTTTTTGCACGGGAGGTGTTTGGGCCGGGGTCCTGGGCAGGGGGCTGACTACCAGAGGCAGCAGATGACACAGGGGAAGGAGCAGTGGTGTGCCCGGCCGGAGGTGAACGGGCTTGGTGCCATTGAGTGGGGTGTTTAGCATTCATATGCCTGCGCATACTGGTGGTAGTTAAGCTAGTAGTGGTGGAACCCCTGCTGATCCTGGTGTGGCACAGGTTGCACACCACAGTCCGTCGGTCATCCCGTGTTTCTTTAAAGAACCTCCAGACTTCCGAAAATCTAGCCCTCGCCACGGGAGCTTGACTACGTGAAACATTTGGCGCTGATGCACCAGCTCTGGCCCTGCCTCTCCGTCTTGCCCCACCACTGCCTCTTCCAACCTGTTCTCGTCGAGGACTCTCCTCCGTCTCAGAAGCACTGTGTTCACCCGGCCCATCAACCCAGCTTGGGTCTGTCACCTCATCATCCTCCGATCCCTCAGTCTGCTCCCCCTTCAGACTTCCTGCCCTGACAACAACTTCACCACTGTCTGACAACCGTGTCTCCTCATCGTCCGACACCTCTTTATACACTTCTTCCACCACGTCAACAATGTCATCATCACCCACAGACTGCAACCGGTGGAAAACCTGGGCATCGGAAAAGTGCTCAGCAGCAACCGGACAAGTGGTTTGTGACTCTGGGAAGGCTCCAGAAAACAGTTCCTCAGAGTATGCTGGTTCAAATGCCAAATTTTCCTGGGAGGGGGCAGACTGGGGGGAAGGAGGCTGAGGTGGAGGAGCTGGAGGAGTGCTGATTTCGGTGACATGGGTGGACTGCGTGGAAGACTGACTGGTGGACAAATGGCTAGAAGCATTGTCCACAATCCACGACATCACCTGTTCGCACTGTTCTGGCCTCAACAGTGCTCTACCACGAGTCCCAGTAACTCGAGACATGAACCTAGGGAGTGTAGCTCTGCGGCGTTCCCCTGCTCCCTCATCAGCAGGTGGTGTCTCACCCCGCCCAGGACCACGGCCTCTGACCCCTGCAGTAGTTGGACGCCCACGTCCCCGCCCTCGTCCTCTACCCCTAGCCCTCGGGTTCAACATTTTCAAAATTAAAGTGTAAACTGTACATTTCTGTTGTGTTTTTTTGTGTTTTTGTTTTGTTTAAGAAAACTATGCTATCCTATTGCTATGGCTAGTTTATAACCTACACTGACAGCACACAACAGGATTTTGTGCTGTGCCAGGTGACTTTTAGTTTTGAAAAAAAAAAAAAAAGAAAAAGCAGACTGTGCCTAATTCAATCAAACCCCTAATAAATTGTCCCACTTAGATGTTTGAGATGGATATGTGTGTCACTAAGAGCTAAATAGAACGTTCCCAAGTCTCCCTGCAAATTTGTCACAATATGGTACTAGCTGCACTACTAGTGCCAGCATGCCCAGCCACAAGCAAATCAACAAAATATATATATATATATAATGCTATTGTAGGCCTAAGAAAGCCGGTTGGGTTCTTGTATGCCTAGTTTCTAACCTACACTGACAGCACACAACTGGATTTTAAGTCACTTTAAGTTTTGAAAAAAAAAACCCGTCAGACTGTGCCTAATTCAATCAAACCCCTAATACAGGGGTCCCCAAACTTTTTATGTAGGGGGCCGTTCACTGTCCCCCTCAGACCGTTGGAGGGCCGGACTTAAGTTTAAAAAGAAATAGCGGTACATGTGACCGCATCCGTAATACACTGGGCCCCCCTCAATTATTTATTTAATATACTGCACTCCTACTGAACTATTTTATATATATTGTCCCAATTAATTAATGAATATACTGGGACCTCTCTCCATTAATTATTGAATATGCCTTCCCCCCATTAATTACTAGACAGCCCCTCATAATTAATTATTTCTTACACCACCACCATTAATTATTTCCTATGCTGCCCCTCATAATTAATTATTTCCTATGCTGCCCCTCATAATTAATTATTTCCTATACTGCCCCTCCACCATTAATTATTTCCTATGCTGCCCCTCAAATTAATTATTTCCTATACTGCCCCTCCACCATTAATTATTTCCTATACTGCCCCTCAAATTAATTATTTCCTATACTGCCCCTCCACCATTAATTATTTCCTATACTGCCCTTCCACCATTAATTATTTCCTATGCTGCCCCTCACCATTAATTATTTCCTATACTGCCCCTCATAATTATTTCCTATGCTGCCCCTCACCATTATTTCCTATGCTGCCCCTCATAATTATTTCCTATACTGCCCCTCATAATTAATTATTCCCTATGCTGCCCCTCACCATTAATTATTTCCTATACTGCCCCCCACCATTAATTATTTCCTATACTGCCCCTCACCATTAATTATTTCCTATACTGCCCCTCATAATTATTCCCTATGTTGCCCCTCAAATTAAATATCTCCTATGCTGCCCCTCATAATTATTTCCTATACTGCCCCTCATAATTAATTATCTCCTATGCTGCCCCTCATAATTATTTCCTATACTGCCCCTCCACCATTAATTATTTCCTATGCTACCCCTCAAATTAAGTATTTCCTATACTGCCCCTCCACCATTAATTATTAACTATAGTGCCCCTCATAATTATTTCCTATAGTGCCCCTCATAATTATTTCCTATACTGCCCCTCATAATTAATTATTCCCTATGCTGCCCCTCACCATTAATTATTTCCTATACTGCCCCTCACCATTATTTGTTTCCTATACTGCCCCCACCATTAATTATTTCCTATACTGCCCCTCATAAATATTCCCTATGTTGCCCCTTAAAATAAAGTATCTCCTATACTGCCCCTCATAATTATTTCCTATACTGCCCCTCATAATTAAATATTCCCTATGCTGCCCCTCACCATTAATTATTTCCTATACTGCCCCTCATAATTATTTCCTATGCTGCCCCTCTACCATTAATTATTTCCTATGCTGCCCCTCACCACTAATTATTTCCTATACTGCCCCTCATAATTATTTCCTATACTGCCCCTCATAATTATTTCCTATACTGCCCCTCATAATTAATTATTCCCTATGCTGCCCCTTTTCATTAATTATTTCCTATACTGCCCCTCATAATTAATTATTTCCTATACTGCCCCTCCACCATTAATTATTTCCTATACTGCCCCTCCACCATTAATTATTTCCTATGCTGCACCTCCACCATTAATTATTTCCTATACTGCCCCTCTACCATTAATTATTTCCTATGCTGCCCCCCCACCATTAATTATTTCCTATACTGCCCCTCATAATTATTTCCTATGCTGCCCCTCACCATTAATTATTTCCTATACTGCCCCTCATAATTATTTCCTATGCTGCCCCTCATAATTATTTCCTATACTGCCCCTCATAATTAATTATTCCCTATGCTGCCCCTCACCATTAATTATTTCCTATACTGCCCCCCACCATTAATTATTTCCTATACTGCCCCTCACCATTAATTATTTCCTATACTGCCCCTCATAATTATTCCCTATGTTGCCCCTCAAATTAATTATCTCCTATACTGCCCCTCATAATTAATTATCTCCTATGCTGCCCCTCATAATTATTTCCTATACTGCCCCTCATAATTAATTATTCCCTATGCTGCCCCTCACCATTAATTATTTCCTATGCTGCCCCTCCACCATTAATTATTAACTATAGTGCCCCTCATAATTATTTCCATTAGTGCCCCTCATAATTATTTCCTATACTGACCCTCATAATTAATTATTCCCTATGCTGCCCCTCACCATTAATTATTTCCTATACTGCCCCTCACCATTATTTGTTTCCTATACTGCCCCCCACCATTAATTATTTCCTATACTGCCCCTCATAAATATTCCCTATGTTGCCCCTTAAAATAAATTATCTCCTATACTGCCCCTCATAATTATTTCCTATACTGCCCCTCATAATTAATTATTCCCTATGCTGCCCCTCACCATTAATTATTTCCTATACTGCCCCTCATAATTATTTCCTATGCTGCCCCTCTACCATTAATTATTTCCTATGCTGCCCCTCACCACTAATTATTTCCTATACTGCCCCTCATAATTATTTCCTATACTGCCACTCATAATTATTTCCTATACTGCCCCTCATAATTAATTATTCCCTATGCTGCCCCTCTCCATTAATTATTTCCTATACTGCCCCTCATAATTAATTATTTCCTATACTGCCCCTCCACCATTAATTATTTCCTATACTGCCCCTCCACCATTAATTATTTCCTATGCTGCCCCTCCACCATTAATTATTTCCTATACTGCCCCTCTACCATTAATTATTTCCTATGCTGCCCCCCCCACCATTAATTATTTCCTATACTGCCCCTCATAATTATTTCCTATACTGCCCCTCATAATTATTTCCTATACTGCCCCTCATAATTAATTATTCCCTATGCTGCCCCTCACCATTAATTATTTCCTATACTGCCCCTCATAATTAATTATTTCCTATACTGCCCCTCCACCATTAATTATTTCCTATACTGCCCCTCCACCATTAATTATTTCCTATGCTGCCCCTCCACCATTAATTATTTCCTATACTGCCCCTCCACCATTAATTATTTCCTATGCTGCCCCTCACCATTAATTATTTCCTATACTGCCCCTCATAATTATTTCCTATACTGCCCCTCATAATTATTTCCTATACTGCCCCTCATAATTAATTATTTCCTATGCTGCCCCTCACCATTAATTATTTCCTATACTGCCCCCCACCATTAATTATTTCCTATGCTGCCCCTCACCATTAATTATTTCCTATACTGCCCCTCACCATTAATTACTTCCTATACTGCCCCTCACCATTAATTATTTCCTATACTGCCCCCCACCATTAATTATTTCCTTTGCTGCCCCTCACCATTAATTATTTCCTATACTGCCCCTCACCATTAATTATTTCCTATACTGCCCATCCACCATTAATTATTTCCTATACTGCCCCTCAAGTTAATTATTTCCTATACTGCCCCTCCACCATTAATTATTTCCTATGCTGCCCCTCTACCATTAATTATTTCCTATGCTGCCCCTCACCATTAATTATTTCCTATACTGCCCCTCATAATTATTTCCTATGCTGCCCCTCACCATTATTTCCTATGCTGCCCCTCATAATTATTTCCTATACTGCCCCTCATAATTAATTATTCCCTATGCTGCCCCTCACCATTAATTATTTCCTATACTGCCCCCCACCATTAATTATTTCCTATACTGCCCCCCACCATTAATTATTTCCTATACTGCCCCTCATAATTATTCCCTATGTTGCCCCTCAATTTAATTATCTCCTATACTGCCCCTCATAATTAATTATCTCCTATGCTGCCCCTCATAATTATTTCCTATACTGCCCCTCCACCATTAATTATTTCCTATGCTACCCCTCAAATTAAGTATTTCCTATACTGCCCCTCCACCATTAATTATTTCCTATACTGCCCCTCATAATTATTTCCTATAGTGCCCCTCATAATTATTTCCTATACTGCCCCTCATAATTAATTATTCCCTATGCTGCCCCTCACCATTAATTATTTCCTATACTGCCCCTCACCATTATTTGTTTCCTATACTGCCCCCCACCATTAATTATTTCCTATACTGCCCCTCATAAATATTCCCTATGTTGCCCCTTAAAATAAATTATCTCCTATACTGCCCCTCATAATTATTTCCTATACTGCCCCTCATAATTAATTATTCCCTATGCTGCCCCTCACCATTAATTATTTCCTATACTGACCCTCATAATTATTTCCTATGCTGCCCCTCTACCATTAATTATTTCCTATGCTGCCCCTCACCACTAATTATTTCCTATACTGCCCCTCATAATTATTTCCTATACTGCCCCTCATAATTATTTCCTATACTGCCCCTCATAATTAATTATTCCCTATGCTGCCATTCACCATTAATTATTTCCTATACTGCCCCTCATAATTAATTATTTCCTATACTGCCCCTCCACCATTAATTATTTCCTATACTGCCCCTCTACCATTAATTATTTCCTATGCTGCCCCCCACCATTAATTATTTCCTATACTGCCCCTCATAATTATTTCCTATACTGCCCCTCATAATTATTTCCTATACTGCCCCTCATAATTAATTATTCCCTATGCTGCCCCTCACCATTAATTATTTCCTATACTGCCCCTCATAATTAATTATTTCCTATACTGCCCCTCCACCATTAATTATTTCCTATACTGCCCCTCCACCATTAATTATTTCCTATGCTGCCCCTCCAACATTAATTATTTCCTATACTGCCCCTCTACCATTAATTATTTCCTATGCTGCCCCTCACCATTAATTATTTCCTATACTGCCCCTCATAATTATTTCCTATACTGCCCCTCATAATTATTTCCTATACTGCCCCTCATAATTAATTATTCCCTATGCTGCCCCTCACCATTAATTATTTCCTATACTGCCCCCCACCATTAATTATTTCCTATGCTGCCCCTCACCATTAATTATTTCCTATACTGCCCCCCACCATTAATTACTTCCTATACTGCCCCTCACCATTAATTATTTCCTATACTGCCCCCCACCATTAATTATTTCCTATGCTGCCCCTCACCATTAATTATTTCCTATACTGCCCCCCACCATTAATTACTTCCTATACTGCCCCTCACCATTAATTATTTCCTATACTGCCCCCCACCATTAATTATTTCCTATGCTGCCCCTCACCATTAATTATTTCCTATACTGCCCCTCACCATTAATTATTTCCTATGCTGCCCCTCACCATTAATTATTTCCTATACTGCCCCCCACCATTAATTACTTCCTATACTGCCCCTCACCATTAATTATTTCCTATACTGCCCCCCACCATTAATTATTTCCTATGCTGCCCCTCACCATTAATTATTTCCTATACTGCCCCTCACCATTAATTATTTCCTATACTGCCCCTCCACCATTAATTATTTCCTATACTGCCCCTCAAATTAATTATTTCCTATGCTGCCCCTCCACTATTAATTATTTCCTATGCTGCCCCTCTACCATTAATTATTTCCTATGCTGCCCCTCACCATTAATTATTTCCTATACTGCCCTTAATAACTAACTTTTGGCCCCCGCCCACCACAACCTTTTTACTGCCCTTTTTAATAAAAAAAAATAAAAACCCTGTACTCACCACCGTGTCTTCTATCTTCTTGCCGCGTCCGAGAAGGAAGGGGTGCGCGGCCGCGCAACCTAGTTCATGGAGCCATGTGCGCCGGGGTTGTATTCCGGCCACATCGCTCCAGTAATAGTGCTCGAGCGGCCGTTTCCGGCCGCATCGAGCACTATACAGTGACGGGCAGGAGCTTCCTGTCCAGACGGACAGAGGCTCCTGCCCGACTGTCGCAGGCCGGCGCTGCCGCGGCAAACGTCTGGGGCCGGATCAAAACGGACCGCGGGCCGCATGTGGCCCGCGGGCCGTAGTTTGGGGAACCCTGCCCTAATAAAATGTCCCACTTAGGTGTTTGAGATGGATATGTGTGTCACTAAGAGCTAAATAGAACGTTCCCAAGTCTCCCTGCAAATTTGTCACAATATGGTACTAGCTGCACTACTAGTGCCAGCAAGGCTAGCCTCAAGCAAATCAACAAATATATATATATATATATATATATATATATATATATATATATATATATATATATATAATGCTATTGTAGGCCTAAGAAAGCCGGTTGGGTTCTTGTATGCCTAGTTTCTAACCTACACTGACAGCACACAACTGGATTTTAAGTCACTTTAAGTTTTGAAAAAAAAAAAAAAAAAAAAATCATCAGACTGTGCCTAATTCAATGTAACCCCTAATAAATTGTCCCACTTAGGTGTTTGAGATGGATACGTGTGTCACTAAGAGCTAAATAGAACGTTCCCAAGTCTCCCTGAAAATTCGTCACAATATGGTACTAGCTGCACTAATAGTGCCAGCATGCCCAGCCACAAGCAAACAAAAAAAAATAAAATATAACGCTATTGTAGCCCTAACAAGGGCTGTTGGGTTCTTGTAGACTCACTCCTGCCTAACAGTAAGCTAATATAACACCCTAACGCTATCCCTGCAGCAGCAGCAGCTCTCTCCCTAACGGCATCCAGACAGAGAATGATGCGAGCAGCGCGGGCAGGGGCTAGTCTATTCCAGGGTCACCTGATCAGGCCAGCCAGCCACTGCTATCGACGTGTAAGGGTACCACGTCATGCTGGGTGGAGTGCAGAGTCTCCTGGCTTGTGATTGGCTCTGTTTCTGGCCGCCAAAAATCAAAACGGCGGGAGACGCTATTTTCTCGAGCTGGCGAAATACTTGTCCGAGCAACGAGCAGTTTCAAGTACGCTAATGCTCGAACGAGCATCAAGCTCGGACGAGTGTGTTCGCTCATCTCTATTGGTAAGTGAATTATATGTACTGTTACCATAGATTTTGCTATACAAGAGTCAAGTCTGCAACCACTAGGCTGCACAAGAGTCAAGTCAGCAACCACTGGGCTGCACAAGAGTCAAGTCAGCAACCAATGGGCTGCACAAGAGTCAAGTCAGCAACCACTGGGCTGCACAAGAGTCAAGTCAGCAACCAATGGGCTGCACAAGAGTCAAGTCAGCAACCAATGGGCTGCACAAGAGTCAAGTCAGCAACCAATGGGCTGCACAAAAGAGTGCGCCCCTAAATAGCCAAGGCAGCACCCCAGCACAATTGTACTACATGTACACAGTTCAAGTATCACTTTAGGCTTGGTAACTAGAGATGAGCGAGCACTAAAATGCTCGGGTGCTCGTTATTCGAGACAAACTTTTCCCGATGCTCGAGTGCTCGTCTCGAATAACGAGCCCCATTGAAGTCAATGGGAGACTCGAGCATTTTTCAAGGGGACCAAGGCTCTGCATAGGGAAGCTTGGCCAAACACCTGGAAACCTCAGAAAAGGATTATGGATCTGGGGAAACACCCGAAAATTCTGCCTCACAAAGCTCGTTTGAAAAGGGGATGATGTGCTGTATATCCTCTTGCGCTCCAGCGTCTGGGGTATGGAGAGCTGAACGCTGCGCATGGAGACATTGGTGGATGCTGTGGAGGATCGTGGAGGCTAAGATGTGGTTTTTGCACGGGAGGTGTTTGGGCCGGGGTCCTGGGCAGGGGGCTGACTACCAGAGGCAGCAGATGACACAGGGGAAGGAGCAGTGGTGTGCCCGGCCGGAGGTGAACGGGCTTGGTGCCATTGAGTGGGGTGTTTAGCATTCATATGCCTGCGCATACTGGTGGTAGTTAAGCTAGTAGTGGTGGAACCCCTGCTGATCCTGGTGTGGCACAGGTTGCACACGACAGTCCGTCGGTCATCCGGTGTTTCTTTAAAGAACCTCCAGACTTCCGAAAATCTAGCCCTCGCCACGGGAGCTTGACTACGTGAAACATTTGGCGCTGATGCACCAGCTCTGGCCCTGCCTCTCCGTCTTGCCCCACCACTGCCTCTTCCAACCTGTTCTCGTCGAGGACTCTCCTCCGTCTCAGAAGCACTGTGTTCACCCGGCCCATCAACCCAGCTTGGGTCTGTCACCTCATCATCCTCCGATCCCTCAGTCTGCTCCCCCCTCAGACTTCCTGCCCTGACAACAACTTCACCACTGTCTGACAACCGTGTCTCCTCATCGTCCGACACCTCTTTATACACTTCTTCCACCACGTCAACAATGTCATCATCACCCACAGACTGTGACTGGTGGAAAACCTGGGCATCGGAAAAGTGCTCAGCAGCAACCGGACAAGTGGTTTGTGACTCTGGGAAGGGTCCAGAAAACAGTTCCTCAGAGTATGCTGGTTCAAATGCCAAATTTTCCTGGGAGGGGGCAGACTGGGGGGAAGGAGGCTGAGGTGGAGGAGCTGGAGGAGTGCTGATTTCGGTGACATGGGTGGACTGCGTGGAAGACTGACTGGTGGACAAATGGCTAGAAGCATTGTCCACAATCCACGACATCACCTGTTCGCACTGTTCTGGCCTCAACAGTGCTCTACCACGAGTCCCAGTAACTCGAGACATGAACCTAGGGAGTGTAGCTCTGCGGCGTTCCCCTGCTCCCTCATCAGCAGGTGGTGTCTCACCCCGCCCAGGACCACGGCCTCTGACCCCTGCAGTAGTTGGACGCCCACGTCCCCGCCCTCGTCCTCTACCCCTAGCCCTCGGGTTCAACATTTTCAAAATTAAAGTGTAAACTGTACATTTCTGTTGTGTTTTTTTGTGTTTTTGTTTTGTTTAAGAAAACTATGCTATCCTATTGCTATGGCTAGTTTATAACCTACACTGACAGCACACAACAGGATTTTGTGCTGTGCCAGGTGACTTTTAGTTTTGAAAAAAAAAAAAAAGAAAAAGCAGACTGTGCCTAATTCAATCAAACCCCTAATAAATTGTCCCACTTAGATGTTTGAGATGGATATGTGTGTCACTAAGAGCTAAATAGAACGTTCCCAAGTCTCCCTGCAAATTTGTCACAATATGGTACTAGCTGCACTACTAGTGCCAGCATGCCCAGCCACAAGCAAATCAACAAAATATATATATATATATAATGCTATTGTAGGCCTAAGAAAGCCGGTTGGGTTCTTGTATGCCTAGTTTCTAACCTACACTGACAGCACACAACTGGATTTTAAGTCACTTTAAGTTTTGAAAAAAAAAACCCGTCAGACTGTGCCTAATTCAATCAAACCCCTAATACAGGGGTCCCCAAACTTTTTATGTAGGGGGCCGTTCACTGTCCCCCTCAGACCGTTGGAGGGCCGGACTTAAGTTTAAAAAGAAATAGCGGTACATGTGACCGCATCCGTAATACACTGGGCCCCCCTCAATTATTTATTTAATATACTGCACTCCTACTGAACTATTTTATATATATTGTCCCAATTAATTAATGAATATACTGGGACCTCTCTCCATTAATTATTGAATATGCCTTCCCCCCATTAATTACTAGACAGCCCCTCATAATTAATTATTTCTTACACCACCACCATTAATTATTTCCTATGCTGCCCTTCCACCATTAATTATGTTTTATGCTTCCCCCCATCATTAATTATTTCCTATGCTGCCCCTCATAATTAATTATTTCCTATGCTGCCCCTCATAATTAATTATTTCCTATGCTGCCCCTCATAATTAATTATTTCCTATACTGCCCCTCCACCATTAATTATTTCCTATGCTGCCCCTCAAATTAATTATTTCCTATACTGCCCCTCCACCAGTAATGATTTCCTATACTGCCCCTCAAATTAATTATTTCCTATACTGCCCCTCCACCATTAATTATTTCCTATACTGCCCTTCCACCATTAATTATTTCCTATGCTGCCCCTCACCATTAATTATTTCCTATACTGCCCCTCATAATTATTTCCTATGCTGCCCCTCACCATTATTTCCTATGCTGCCCCTCATAATTATTTCCTATACTGCCCCTCATAATTAATTATTCCCTATGCTGCCCCTCACCATTAATTATTTCCTATACTGCCCCCCACCATTAATTATTTCCTATACTGCCCCTCACCATTAATTATTTCCTATACTGCCCCTCATAATTATTCCCTATGTTGCCCCTCAAATTAATTATCTCCTATGCTGCCCCTCATAATTATTTCCTATACTGCCCCTCCACCATTAATTATTTCCTATGCTACCCCTCAAATTAAGTATTTCCTATACTGCCCCTCCACCATTAATTATTAACTATAGTGCCCCTCATAATTATTTCCTATAGTGCCCCTCATAATTATTTCCTATACTGCCCCTCATAATTAATTATTCCCTATGCTGCCCCTCACCATTAATTATTTCCTATACTGCCCCTCACCATTATTTGTTTCCTATACTGCCCCCCACCATTAATTATTTCCTATACTGCCCCTCATAAATATTCCCTATGTTGCCCCTTAAAATAAATTATCTCCTATACTGCCCCTCATAATTATTTCCTATACTGCCCCTCATAATTAAATATTCCCTATGCTGCCCCTCACCATTAATTATTTCCTATACTGCCCCTCATAATTATTTCCTATGCTGCCCCTCTACCATTAATTATTTCCTATGCTGCCCCTCACCACTAATTATTTCCTATACTGCCCCTCATAATTATTTCCTATACTGCCCCTCATAATTATTTCCTATACTGCCCCTCATAATTAATTATTCCCTATGCTGCCCCTCTCCATTAATTATTTCCTATACTGCCCCTCATAATTAATTATTTCCTATACTGCCCCTCCACCATTAATTATTTCCTATACTGCCCCTCCACCATTAATTATTTCCTATGCTGCCCCTCCACCATTAATTATTTCCTATACTGCCCCTCTACCATTAATTATTTCCTATGCTGCCCCCCCACCATTAATTATTTCCTATACTGCCCCTCATAATTATTTCCTATACTGCCCCTCATAATTATTTCCTATACTGCCCCTCATAATTAATTATTCCCTATGCTGCCCCTCACCATTAATTATTTCCTATACTGCCCCTCATAATTAATTGTTTCCTATACTGCCCCTCCACCATTAATTATTTACTATACTGCCCCTCCACCATTAATTATTTCCTATGCTGCCCCTCCACCATTAATTATTTCCTATACTGCCCCTCCACCATTAATTATTTCCTATGCTGCCCCTCACCATTAATTATTTCCTATACTGCCCCTCATAATTATTTCCTATACTGCCCCTCATAATTATTTCCTATACTGCCCCTCATAATTAATTATTCCCTATGCTGCCCCTCACCATTAATTATTTCCTATACTGCCCCCCACCATTAATTATTTCCTATGCTGCCCCTCACCATTAATTATTTCCTATACTGCCCCTCACCATTAGTTACTTCCTATACTGCCCCATCACCATTAATTATTTCCTATACTGCCCCCCACCATTAATTATTTCCTATGCTGCCCCTCACCATTAATTATTTCCTATACTGCCCCTCACCATTAATTATTTCCTATACTGCCCCTCCACCATTAATTATTTCCTATACTGCCCCTCAAATTAATTATTTCCTATACTGCCCCTCCACCATTAATTATTTCCTATGCTGCCCCTCTACCATTAATTATTTCCTATGCTGCCCCTCATAATTATTTCCTATGCTGCCCCTCACCATTATTTCCTATGCTGCCCCTCATAATTATTTCCTATACTGCCCCTCATAATTAATTATTCCCTATGCTGCCCCTCACCATTAATTATTTCCTATACTGCCCCCCACCATTAATTAATTCCTATACTGCCCCCCACCATTAATTATTTCCTTTACTGCCCCTCATAATTATTCCCTATGTTGCCCCTCAATTTAATTATCTCCTATACTGCCCCTCATAATTAATTATCTCCTATGCTGCCCCTCATAATTATTTCCTATACTGCCCCTCCACCATTAATTATTTCCTATGCTACCCCTCAAATTAAGTATTTCCTATACTGCCCCTCCACCATTAATTATTTCCTATACTGCCCCTCATAATTATTTCCTATAGTGCCCCTCATAATTATTTCCTATACTGCCCCTCATAATTAATTATTCCCTATGCTGCCCCTCACCATTAATTATTTCCTATACTGCCCCTCACCATTATTTGTTTCCTATACTGCCCCCCACCATTAATTATTTCCTATACTGACCCTCATAATTATTTCCTATGCTGCCCCTCTACCATTAATTATTTCCTATGCTGCCCCTCACCACTAATTATTTCCTATACTGCCCCTCATAATTATTTCCTATACTGCCCCTCATAATTAATTATTCCCTATGCTGCCATTCACCATTAATTATTTCCTATACTGCCCCTCATAATTAATTATTTCCTATACTGCCCCTCCACCATTAATTATTTCCTATACTGCCCCTCTACCAATAATTATTTCCTATGCTGCCCCCCCACCATTAATTATTTCCTATACTGCCCCTCATAATTATTTCCTATACTGCCCCTCATAATTATTTCCTATACTGCCCCTCATAATTAATTATTCCCTATGCTGCCCCTCACCATTAATTATTTCCTATACTGCCCCTCATAATTAATTATTTCCTATACTGCCCCTCCACCATTAATTATTTCCTATACTGCCCCTCCACCATTAATTATTTCCTATGCTGCCCCTCCACCATTAATTATTTCCTATACTGCCCCTCTACCATTAATTATTTCCTATGCTGCCCCTCACCATTAATTATTTCCTATACTGCCCCTCATAATTATTTCCTATACTGCCCCTCATAATTATTTCCTATACTGCCCCTCATAATTAATTATTCCCTATGCTGCCCCTCACCATTAATTATTTCCTATACTGCCCCCCACCATTAATTATTTCCTATGCTGCCCCTCACCATTAATTATTTCCTATACTGCCCCCCACCATTAATTACTTCCTATACTGCCCCTCACCATTAATTATTTCCTATACTGCCCCCCACCATTAATTATTTCCTATGCTGCCCCTCACCATTAATTATTTCCTATACTGCCCCTCACCATTAATTATTTCCTATGCTGCCCCTCACCATTAATTATTTCCTATACTGCCCCCCACCATTAATTATTTCCTATGCTGCTCCTCACCATTAATTATTTCCTATACTGCCCCTCACCATTAATTATTTCCTATACTGCCCCTCCACCATTAATTATTTCCTATACTGCCCCTCAAATTAATTATTTCCTATGCTGCCCCTCCACTATTAATTATTTCCTATACTGCCCCTCAAATTAATTATTTCCTATGCTGCCCCTCCACTATTAATTATTTCCTATGCTGCCCCTCTACCATTAATTATTTCCTATGCTGCCCCTCACCATTAATTATTTCCTATACTGCCCTTAATAACTAACTAACCCGCCCACCACAACCTTTTTACTGCCCTTTTTAATAAAAAAAAATAAAAACCCTGTACTCACCACCGTGTCTTCTATCTTCTTGCCGCGTCCGAGAAGGAAGGGGTGCGCGGCCGCGCAACCTAGTTCATGGAGCCATGTGCGCCGGGGTTGTATTCCGGCCACATCGCTCCAGTAATAGTGCTCGAGCGGCCGTTTCCGGCCGCATCGAGCACTATACAGTGACGGGCAGGAGCTTCCTGTCCAGACGGACAGAGGCTCCTGCCCGACTGTCGCAGGCCGGCGCTGCCGCGGCAAACGTCTGGGGCCGGATCGAAACGGACCGCGGGCCGCATGTGGCCCGCGGGCCGTAGTTTGGGGAACCCTGCCCTAATAAAATGTCCCACTTAGGTGTTTGAGATGGATATGTGTGTCACTAAGAGCTAAATAGAACGTTCCCAAGTCTCCCTGCAAATTTGTCACAATATGGTACTAGCTGCACTACTAGTGCCAGCAAGGCTAGCCTCAAGCAAATCAACAAAATATATATATATATATATAATGCTATTGTAGGCCTAAGAAAGCCGGTTGGGTTCTTGTATGCCTAGTTTCTAACCTACACTGACAGCACACAACTGGATTTTAAGTCACTTTAAGTTTTGAAAAAAAAAAAAAAAAAAAATCATCAGACTGTGCCTAATTCAATGTAACCCCTAATAAATTGTCCCACTTAGGTGTTTGAGATGGATACGTGTGTCACTAAGAGCTAAATAGAACGTTCCCAAGTCTCCCTGAAAATTCGTCACAATATGGTACTAGCTGCACTAATAGTGCCAGCATGCCCAGCCACAAGCAAACAAAAAAAAATAAAATATAACGCTATTGTAGCCCTAACAAGGGCTGTTGGGTTCTTGTAGACTCACTCCTGCCTAACAGTAAGCTAATATAACACCCTAACGCTATCCCTGCTATCTCTCCCTAACGGCATCCAGACAGAGAATGATGCGAGCAGCGCGGGCAGGGGCTAGTCTATTCCAGGGTCACCTGATCAGGCCAGCCAGCCACTGCTATCGACGTGTAAGGGTACCACGTCATGCTGGGTGGAGTGCAGAGTCTCCTGGCTTGTGATTGGCTCTGTTTCTGGCCGCCAAAAATCAAAACGGCGGGAGATGCTATTTTCTCGAGCTGGCGAAATACTCGTCCGAGCAACGAGCAGTTTCAAGTACGCTAATGCTCGAACGAGCATCAAGCTCGGACGAGTGTGTTCGCTCATCTCTATTGGTAAGTGAATTATATGTACTGTTACCATAGATTTTGCTATACAAGAGTCAAGTCTGCAACCACTAGGCTGCACAAGAGTCAAGTCAGCAACCACTGGGCTGCACAAGAGTCAAGTCAGCAACCAATGGGCTGCACAAGAGTCAAGTCAGCAACCACTGGGCTGCACAAGAGTCAAGTTAGCAACCAATGGGCTGCACAAGAGTCAAGTCAGCAACCAATGGGCTGCACAGGAGTCAAGTCAGCAACCAATGGGCTGCACAAAAGAGTGCGCCCCTAAATAGCCAAGGCAGCACCCCAGCACAATTGTACTACATGTACACAGTTCAAGTATCACTTTAGGCTTGGTAACTAGAGATGAGCGAGCACTAAAATGCTCGGGTGCTCGTTATTCGAGACAAACTTTTCCCGATGCTCGAGTGCTCGTCTCGAATAACGAGCCCCATTGAAGTCAATGGGAGACTCGAGCATTTTTCAAGGGGACCAAGGCTCTGCATAGGGAAGCTTGGCCAAACACCTGGAAACCTCAGAAAAGGATTATGGATCTGGGGAAACACCCGAAAATTCTGCCTCACAAAGCTCGTTTGAAAAGGGGATGATGTGCTGTATATCCTCTTGCGCTCCAGCGTCTGGGGTATGGAGAGCTGAACGCTGCGCATGGAGACATTGGTGGATGCTGTGGAGGATCGTGGAGGCTAAGATGTGGTTTTTGCACGGGAGGTGTTTGGGCCGGGGTCCTGGGCAGGGGGCTGACTACCAGAGGCAGCAGATGACACAGGGGAAGGAGCAGTGGTGTGCCCGGCCGGAGGTGAACGGGCTTGGTGCCATTGAGTGGGGTGTTTAGCATTCATATGCCTGCGCATACTGGTGGTAGTTAAGCTAGTAGTGGTGGAACCCCTGCTGATCCTGGTGTGGCACAGGTTGCACACCACAGTCCGTCGGTCATCCCGTGTTTCTTTAAAGAACCTCCAGACTTCCGAAAATCTAGCCCTCGCCACGGGAGCTTGACTACGTGAAACATTTGGCGCTGATGCACCAGCTCTGGCCCTGCCTCTCCGTCTTGCCCCACCACTGCCTCTTCCAACCTGTTCTCGTCGAGGACTCTCCTCCGTCTCAGAAGCACTGTGTTCACCCGGCCCATCAACCCAGCTTGGGTCTGTCACCTCATCATCCTCCGATCCCTCAGTCTGCTCCCCCTTCAGACTTCCTGCCCTGACAACAACTTCACCACTGTCTGACAACCGTGTCTCCTCATCGTCCGACACCTCTTTATACACTTCTTCCACCACGTCAACAATGTCATCATCACCCACAGACTGCAACCGGTGGAAAACCTGGGCATCGGAAAAGTGCTCAGCAGCAACCGGACAAGTGGTTTGTGACTCTGGGAAGGCTCCAGAAAACAGTTCCTCAGAGTATGCTGGTTCAAATGCCAAATTTTCCTGGGAGGGGGCAGACTGGGGGGAAGGAGGCTGAGGTGGAGGAGCTGGAGGAGTGCTGATTTCGGTGACATGGGTGGACTGCGTGGAAGACTGACTGGTGGACAAATGGCTAGAAGCATTGTCCACAATCCACGACATCACCTGTTCGCACTGTTCTGGCCTCAACAGTGCTCTACCACGAGTCCCAGTAACTCGAGACATGAACCTAGGGAGTGTAGCTCTGCGGCGTTCCCCTGCTCCCTCATCAGCAGGTGGTGTCTCACCCCGCCCAGGACCACGGCCTCTGACCCCTGCAGTAGTTGGACGCCCACGTCCCCGCCCTCGTCCTCTACCCCTAGCCCTCGGGTTCAACATTTTCAAAATTAAAGTGTAAACTGTACATTTCTGTTGTGTTTTTTTGTGTTTTTGTTTTGTTTAAGAAAACTATGCTATCCTATTGCTATGGCTAGTTTATAACCTACACTGACAGCACACAACAGGATTTTGTGCTGTGCCAGGTGACTTTTAGTTTTGAAAAAAAAAAAAAAAAGAAAAAGCAGACTGTGCCTAATTCAATCAAACCCCTAATAAATTGTCCCACTTAGATGTTTGAGATGGATATGTGTGTCACTAAGAGCTAAATAGAACGTTCCCAAGTCTCCCTGCAAATTTGTCACAATATGGTACTAGCTGCACTACTAGTGCCAGCATGCCCAGCCACAAGCAAATCAACAAAATATATATATATATATAATGCTATTGTAGGCCTAAGAAAGCCGGTTGGGTTCTTGTATGCCTAGTTTCTAACCTACACTGACAGCACACAACTGGATTTTAAGTCACTTTAAGTTTTGAAAAAAAAAACCCGTCAGACTGTGCCTAATTCAATCAAACCCCTAATACAGGGGTCCCCAAACTTTTTATGTAGGGGGCCGTTCACTGTCCCCCTCAGACCGTTGGAGGGCCGGACTTAAGTTTAAAAAGAAATAGCGGTACATGTGACCGCATCCGTAATACACTGGGCCCCCCTCAATTATTTATTTAATATACTGCACTCCTACTGAACTATTTTATATATATTGTCCCAATTAATTAATGAATATACTGGGACCTCTCTCCATTAATTATTGAATATGCCTTCCCCCCATTAATTACTAGACAGCCCCTCATAATTAATTATTTCTTACACCACCACCATTAATTATTTCCTATGCTGCCCTTCCACCATTAATTATGTTTTATGCTTCCCCCCATCATTAATTATTTCCTATGCTGCCCCTCATAATTAATTATTTCCTATGCTGCCCCTCATAATTAATTATTTCCTATGCTGCCCCTCATAATTAATTATTTCCTATACTGCCCCTCCACCATTAATTATTTCCTATGCTGCCCCTCAAATTAATTATTTCCTATACTGCCCCTCCACCATTAATGATTTCCTATACTGCCCCTCAAATTAATTATTTCCTATACTGCCCCTCCACCATTAATTATTTCCTATACTGCCCTTCCACCATTAATTATTTCCTATGCTGCCCCTCACCATTAATTATTTCCTATACTGCCCCTCATAATTATTTCCTATGCTGCCCCTCACCATTATTTCCTATGCTGCCCCTCATAATTATTTCCTATACTGCCCCTCATAATTAATTATTCCCTATGCTGCCCCTCACCATTAATTATTTCCTATACTGCCCCCCACCATTAATTATTTCCTATACTGCCCCTCACCATTAATTATTTCCTATACTGCCCCTCATAATTATTCCCTATGTTGCCCCTCAAATTAATTATCTCCTATGCTGCCCCTCATAATTATTTCCTATACTGCCCCTCCACCATTAATTATTTCCTATGCTACCCCTCAAATTAAGTATTTCCTATACTGCCCCTCCACCATTAATTATTAACTATAGTGCCCCTCATAATTATTTCCTATAGTG
The DNA here is from genome assembly GCF_040894005.1 of Engystomops pustulosus. Classification (NCBI taxonomy): domain Eukaryota; kingdom Metazoa; phylum Chordata; class Amphibia; order Anura; family Leptodactylidae; genus Engystomops; species Engystomops pustulosus. The sequence continues at coordinate 1,648,369 of NW_027284961.1, forward strand.
CCCCTCATAATTATTTCCTATACTGCCCCTCATAATTAATTATTCCCTATGCTGCCCCTCACCATTAATTATTTCCTATACTGCCCCTCACCATTATTTGTTTCCTATACTGCCCCCCACCATTAATTATTTCCTATACTGCCCCTCATAAATATTCCCTATGTTGCCCCTTAAAATAAATTATCTCCTATACTGCCCCTCATAATTATTTCCTATACTGCCCCTCATAATTAATTATTCCCTATGCTGCCCCTCACCATTAATTATTTCCTATACTGCCCCTCATAATTATTTCCTATGCTGCCCCTCTACCATTAATTATTTCCTATGCTGCCCCTCACCACTAATTATTTCCTATACTGCCCCTCATAATTATTTCCTATACTGCCCCTCATAATTATTTCCTATACTGCCCCTCATAATTAATTATTCCATATGCTGCCCCTCTCCATTAATTATTTCCTATACTGCCCCTCATAATTAATTATTTCCTATACTGCCCCTCCACCATTAATTATTTCCTATACTTCCCCTCCACCATTAATTATTCCCTATGCTGCCCCTCTCCATTAATTATTTCCTATACTGCCCCTCATAATTAATTATTTCCTATACTGCCCCTCCACCATTAATTATTTCCTATACTGCCCCTCCACCATTAATTATTTCCTATGCTGCCCCTCCACCATTAATTATTTCCTATACTGCCCCTCTACCATTAATTATTTCCTATGCTGCCCCCCCCACCATTAATTATTTCCTATACTGCCCCTCATAATTATTTCCTATACTGCACCTCATAATTATTTCCTATACTGCCCCTCATAATTAATTATTCCCTATGCTGCCCCTCACCATTAATTATTTCCTATACTGCCCCTCATAATTAATTGTTTCCTATACTGCCCCTCCACCATTAATTATTTCCTATACTGCCCCTCCACCATTAATTATTTCCTATGCTGCCCCTCCACCATTAATTATTTCCTATACTGCCCCTCCACCATTAATTATTTCCTATGCTGCCCCTCACCATTAATTATTTCCTATACTGCCCCTCATAATTATTTCCTATACTGCCCCTCATAATTATTTCCTATACTGCCCCTCATAATTAATTATTCCCTATGCTGCCCCTCACCATTAATTACTTCCTATACTGCCCCTCACCATTAATTATTTCCTATACTGCCCCCCACCATTAATTATTTCCTATGCTGCCCCTCACCATTAATTATTTCCTATACTGCCCCTCGCCATTAATTATTTCCTATACTGCCCCTCCACCATTAATTATTTCCTATACTGCCCCTCAAATTAATTATTTCCTATACTGCCCCTCCACCATTAATTATTTCCTATGCTGCCCCTCTACCATTAATTATTTCCTATGCTGCCCCTCACCACTAATTATTTCCTATACTGCCCCTCATAATTATTTCCTATACTGCCCCTCATAATTATTTCCTATACTGCCCCTCATAATTAATTATTCCCTATGCTGCCATTCACCATTAATTATTTCCTATACTGCCCCTCATAATTAATTATTTCCTATACTGCCCCTCCACCATTAATTATTTCCTATACTGCCCCTCTACCAATAATTATTTCCTATGCTGCCCCCCCACCATTAATTATTTCCTATACTGCCCCTCATAATTATTTCCTATACTGCCCCTCATAATTATTTCCTATACTGCCCCTCATAATTAATTATTACCTATGCTGCCCCTCACCATTAATTATTTCCTATACTGCCCCTCATAATTAATTATTTCCTATACTGCCCCTCCACCATTAATTATTTCCTATACTGCCCCTCCACCATTAATTATTTCCTATGCTGCCCCTCCACCATTAATTATTTCCTATACTGCCCCTCTACCATTAATTATTTCCTATGCTGCCCCTCACCATTAATTATTTCCTATACTGCCCCTCATAATTATTTCCTATACTGCCCCTCATAATTATTTCCTATACTGCCCCTCATAATTAATTATTCCCTATGCTGCCCCTCACCATTAATTATTTCCTATACTGCCCCCCACCATTAATTATTTCCTATGCTGCCCCTCACCATTAATTATTTCCTATACTGCCCCCCACCATTAATTACTTCCTATACTGCCCCTCACCATTAATTATTTCCTATACTGCCCCCCACCATTAATTATTTCCTATGCTGCCCCTCACCATTAATTATTTCCTATACTGCCCCTCACCATTAATTATTTCCTATGCTGCCCCTCACCATTAATTATTTCCTATACTGCCCCCCACCATTAATTACTTCCTATACTGCCCCTCACCATTAATTATTTCCTATACTGCCCCCCACCATTAATTATTTCCTATGCTGCCCCTCACCATTAATTATTTCCTATACTGCCCCTCACCATTAATTATTTCCTATACTGCCCCTCCACCATTAATTATTTCCTATACTGCCCCTCAAATTAATTATTTCCTATGCTGCCCCTCCACTATTAATTATTTCCTATACTGCCCCTCAAATTAATTATTTCCTATGCTGCCCCTCCACTATTAATTATTTCCTATGCTGCCCCTCTACCATTAATTATTTCCTATGCTTCCCCTCACCATTAATTATTTCCTATACTGCCCTTAATAACTAACTGTTGGCCCCCGCTCACCACAACCTTTTTACTGCCCTTTTTAATAAAAAAAAATAAAAACCCTGTACTCACCACCGTGTCTTCTATCTTCTTGCCGCGTCCGAGAAGGAAGGGGTGCACGGCCGCGCAACCTAGTTCATGGAGCCATGTGCGCCGGGGTTGTATTCCGGCCACATCGCTCCAGTAATAGTGCTCGAGCGGCCGTTTCCGGCCGCATCGAGCACTATACAGTGACGGGCAGGAGCTTCCTGTCCAGACGGACAGAGGCTCCTGCCCGACTGTCGCAGGCCGGCGCTGCCGCGGCAAACGTCTGGGGCCGGATCGAAACGGACCGCGGGCCGCATGTGGCCCGCGGGCCGTAGTTTGGGGAACCCTGCCCTAATAAAATGTCCCACTTAGGTGTTTGAGATGGATATGTGTGTCACTAAGAGCTAAATAGAACGTTCCCAAGTCTCCCTGCAAATTTGTCACAATATGGTACTAGCTGCACTACTAGTGCCAGCAAGGCTAGCCTCAAGCAAATCAACAAAATATATATATATATATATATATATATATATAATGCTATTGTAGGCCTAAGAAAGCCGGTTGGGTTCTTGTATGCCTAGTTTCTAACCTACACTGACAGCACACAACTGGATTTTAAGTCACTTTAAGTTTTGAAAAAAAAAAAAATAAAAAAATCATCAGACTGTGCCTAATTCAATGTAACCCCTAATAAATTGTCCCACTTAGGTGTTTGAGATGGATACGTGTGTCACTAAGAGCTAAATAGAACGTTCCCAAGTCTCCCTGAAAATTCGTCACAATATGGTACTAGCTGCACTAATAGTGCCAGCATGCCCAGCCACAAGCAAACAAAAAAAAATAAAATATAACGCTATTGTAGCCCTAACAAGGGCTGTTGGGTTCTTGTAGACTCACTCCTGCCTAACAGTAAGCTAATATAACACCCTAACGCTATCCCTGCAGCAGCAGCAGCTCTCTCCCTAACGGCATCCAGACAGAGAATGATGCGAGCAGCGCGGGCAGGGGCTAGTCTATTCCAGGGTCACCTGATCAGGCCAGCCAGCCACTGCTATCGACGTGTAAGGGTACCACGTCATGCTGGGTGGAGTGCAGAGTCTCCTGGCTTGTGATTGGCTCTGTTTCTGGCCCCCAAAAAGCAAAACGGCGGGAGATGCTATTTTCTCGAGCTGGCGAAATACTTGTCCGAGCAACGAGCAGTTTCAAGTACGCTAATGCTCGAACGAGCATCAAGCTCGGACGAGTGTGTTCGCTCATCTCTATTGGTAAGTGAATTATATGTACTGTTACCATAGATTTTGCTATACAAGAGTCAAGTCTGCAACCACTAGGCTGCACAAGAGTCAAGTCAGCAACCACTGGGCTGCACAAGAGTCAAGTCAGCAACCAATGGGCTGCACAAGAGTCAAGTCAGCAACCACTGGGCTGCACAAGAGTCAAGTCAGCAACCAATGGGCTGCACAAGAGTCAAGTCAGCAACCAATGGGCTGCACAAGAGTCAAGTCAGCAACCAATGGGCTGCACAAAAGAGTGCGCCCCTAAATAGCCAAGGCAGCACCCCAGCACAATTGTACTACATGTACACAGTTCAAGTATCACTTTAGGCTTGGTAACTAGAGATGAGCGAGCACTAAAATGCTCGGGTGCTCGTTATTCGAGACAAACTTTTCCCGATGCTCGAGTGCTCGTCTCGAATAACGAGCCCCATTGAAGTCAATGGGAGACTCGAGCATTTTTCAAGGGGACCAAGGCTCTGCATAGGGAAGCTTGGCCAAACACCTGGAAACCTCAGAAAAGGATTATGGATCTGGGGAAACACCCGAAAATTCTGCCTCACAAAGCTCGTTTGAAAAGGGGATGATGTGCTGTATATCCTCTTGCGCTCCAGCGTCTGGGGTATGGAGAGCTGAACGCTGCGCATGGAGACATTGGTGGATGCTGTGGAGGATCGTGGAGGCTAAGATGTGGTTTTTGCACGGGAGGTGTTTGGGCCGGGGTCCTGGGCAGGGGGCTGACTACCAGAGGCAGCAGATGACACAGGGGAAGGAGCAGTGGTGTGCCCGGCCGGAGGTGAACGGGCTTGGTGCCATTGAGTGGGGTGTTTAGCATTCATATGCCTGCGCATACTGGTGGTAGTTAAGCTAGTAGTGGTGGAACCCCTGCTGATCCTGGTGTGGCACAGGTTGCACACCACAGTCCGTCGGTCATCCCGTGTTTCTTTAAAGAACCTCCAGACTTCCGAAAATCTAGCCCTCGCCACGGGAGCTTGACTACGTGAAACATTTGGCGCTGATGCACCAGCTCTGGCCCTGCCTCTCCGTCTTGCCCCACCACTGCCTCTTCCAACCTGTTCTCGTCGAGGACTCTCCTCCGTCTCAGAAGCACTGTGTTCACCCGGCCCATCAACCCAGCTTGGGTCTGTCACCTCATCATCCTCCGATCCCTCAGTCTGCTCCCCCTTCAGACTTCCTGCCCTGACAACAACTTCACCACTGTCTGACAACCGTGTCTCCTCATCGTCCGACACCTCTTTATACACTTCTTCCACCACGTCAACAATGTCATCATCACCCACAGACTGCAACCGGTGGAAAACCTGGGCATCGGAAAAGTGCTCAGCAGCAACCGGACAAGTGGTTTGTGACTCTGGGAAGGGTCCAGAAAACAGTTCCTCAGAGTATGCTGGTTCAAATGCCAAATTTTCCTGGGAGGGGGCAGACTGGGGGGAAGGAGGCTGAGGTGGAGGAGCTGGAGGAGTGCTGATTTCGGTGACATGGGTGGACTGCGTGGAAGACTGACTGGTGGACAAATGGCTAGAAGCATTGTCCACAATCCACGACATCACCTGTTCGCACTGTTCTGGCCTCAACAGTGCTCTACCACGAGTCCCAGTAACTCGAGACATGAACCTAGGGAGTGTAGCTCTGCGGCGTTCCCCTGCTCCCTCATCAGCAGGTGGTGTCTCACCCCGCCCAGGACCACGGCCTCTGACCCCTGCAGTAGTTGGACGCCCACGTCCCCGCCCTCGTCCTCTACCCCTAGCCCTCGGGTTCAACATTTTCAAAATTAAAGTGTAAACTGTACATTTCTGTTGTGTTTTTTTGTGTTTTTGTTTTGTTTAAGAAAACTATGCTATCCTATTGCTATGGCTAGTTTATAACCTACACTGACAGCACACAACAGGATTTTGTGCTGTGCCAGGTGACTTTTAGTTTTGAAAAAAAAAAAAAAAGAAAAAGCAGACTGTGCCTAATTCAATCAAACCCCTAATAAATTGTCCCACTTAGATGTTTGAGATGGATATGTGTGTCACTAAGAGCTAAATAGAACGTTCCCAAGTCTCCCTGCAAATTTGTCACAATATGGTACTAGCTGCACTACTAGTGCCAGCATGCCCAGCCACAAGCAAATCAACAAAATATATATATATATATATATAATGCTATTGTAGGCCTAAGAAAGCCGGTTGGGTTCTTGTATGCCTAGTTTCTAACCTACACTGACAGCACACAACTGGATTTTAAGTCACTTTAAGTTTTGAAAAAAAAAACCCGTCAGACTGTGCCTAATTCAATCAAACCCCTAATACAGGGGTCCCCAAACTTTTTATGTAGGGGGCCGTTCACTGTCCCCCTCAGACCGTTGGAGGGCCGGACTTAAGTTTAAAAAGAAATAGCGGTACATGTGACCGCATCCGTAATACACTGGGCCCCCCTCAATTATTTATTTAATATACTGCACTCCTACTGAACTATTTTATATATATTGTCCCAATTAATTAATGAATATACTGGGACCTCTCTCCATTAATTATTGAATATGCCTTCCCCCCATTAATTACTAGACAGCCCCTCATAATTAATTATTTCTTACACCACAACCATTAATTATTTCCTATGCTGCCCTTCCACCATTAATTATGTTTTATGCTTCCCCCCATCATTAATTATTTCCTATGCTGCCCCTCATAATTAATTATTTCCTATGCTGCCCCTCATAATTAATTATTTCCTATGCTGCCCCTCATAATTAATTATTTCCTATACTGCCCCTCCACCATTAATTATTTCCTATGCTGCCCCTCAAATTAATTATTTCCTATACTGCCCCTCCACCATTAATGATTTCCTATACTGCCCCTCAAATTAATTATTTCCTATACTGCCCCTCCACCATTAATTATTTCCTATACTGCCCTTCCACCATTAATTATTTCCTATGCTGCCCCTCACCATTAATTATTTCCTATACTGCCCCTCATAATTATTTCCTATGCTGCCCCTCACCATTATTTCCTATGCTGCCCCTCATAATTATTTCCTATACTGCCCCTCATAATTAATTATTCCCTATGCTGCCCCTCACCATTAATTATTTCCTATACTGCCCCCCACCATTAATTATTTCCTATACTGCCCCTCACCATTAATTATTTCCTATACTGCCCCTCATAATTATTCCCTATGTTGCCCCTCAAATTAATTATCTCCTATGCTGCCCCTCATAATTATTTCCTATACTGCCCCTCCACCATTAATTATTTCCTATGCTTCCCCTCAAATTAAGTATTTCCTATACTGCCCCTCCACCATTAATTATTAACTATAGTGCCCCTCATAATTATTTCCTATAGTGCCCCTCATAATTATTTCCTATACTGCCCCTCATAATTAATTATTCCCTATGCTGCCCCTCACCATTAATTATTTCCTATACTGCCCCTCACCATTATTTGTTTCCTATACTGCCCCCCACCATTAATTATTTCCTATACTGCCCCTCATAAATATTCCCTATGTTGCCCCTTAAAATAAATTATCTCCTATACTGCCCCTCATAATTATTTCCTATACTGCCCCTCATAATTAATTATTCCCTATGCTGCCCCTCACCATTAATTATTTCCTATACTGCCCCTCATAATTATTTCCTATGCTGCCCCTCTACCATTAATTATTTCCTATGCTGCCCCTCACCACTAATTATTTCCTATACTGCCCCTCATAATTATTTCCTATACTGACCCTCATAATTATTTCCTATACTGCCCCTCATAATTAATTATTCCCTATGCTGCCCCTCTCCATTAATTATTTCCTATACTGCCCCTCATAATTAATTGTTTCCTATACTGCCCCTCCACCATTAATTATTTCCTATACTGCCCCTCCACCATTAATTATTTCCTATGCTGCCCCTCCACCATTAATTAT